>NW_008238664.1:7536139-7536710 GCF_000691975.1 Corvus brachyrhynchos
CAGCGTCACCAGCTGATCACCAAGGCCGTGTCCGCCTCCCAGGAGCGCAAGGGGCTCTCCCTCGCCGCGCTCAAGAAGGCGCTGGCCGCCGGCGGCTACGATGTGGAGAAAAATAATAGCCGCATCAAGCTAGCGCTAAAAACACTTGTCGGCAAGGGTATCCTGGTGCAAACCAGAGGTGTAGGTGCGTCTGGATCTTTCCGCCTCAGCAAGAAACCTGGAGAAGCAAAAAAAGTTCCAAAGAAAAAAACTTCTGCAACCAAGCCCAAAAAGCCGGCGGCTAAGAAGCCTACTACCGCTGCCAAGAAGGCGGTGGCAGCAAAGAAAAGCCCCAAGAAAGTTAAAGTTGCAGCCAAGAAAGCAGCCAAGAGTCCCAAGAAGGTGACAAAGGTTGTCAAACCCAAGAAAGTAGTGGCAGCAGCGAAGAGCCCGGCTAAGGCGAAGGCGGTGAAGCCCAAGGCAGCCAAGCCGAAAGTGGCCAAGGCAAAGAAGGCAGCACCCAAGAAGTAAGCTCCACATGGAAATAACTCCTGCTTCGCATTTAAACCCAACGGCTCTTTTAAGAGCCACC
>NW_008238664.1:7537536-7537831 GCF_000691975.1 Corvus brachyrhynchos
CGGGGAACTGCAGCCCGGCCCGCGACGAGCGCGACTTGGCCTTGGCGCGCGCCTTCCCGCCCTGCTTGCCCCGGCCGGACATCGCAACGATTCAGCAATCGCTCTCAAGCTCCACAGAGAATGAAAAGTAGTTTCCGACCTCGGGCTTATATGCCTTTTCAGCGAAAGACGCGACTTTGGATTGGCTGAGACCGGGATGCGGCTGAATCAGCCAATGGGTACGCGGATCCAAATTCGACCAATGGCGATGAACGGCGTAAGCTGCCGCTGCAGGAACTTGCCTCAGCCAATCACA
>NW_008238664.1:7538251-7541523 GCF_000691975.1 Corvus brachyrhynchos
CTTGCTGCTGCCCGGCGAGCTGGCCAAGCACGCCGTGTCCGAGGGCACCAAGGCTGTCACCAAGTACACCAGCTCTAAATAAGCTGCTTCTGCATCTTGTTTCCGATATTGTCGACCCAAAGGCTCTTTTAAGAGCCACCCACCTTTTCAGTAAAAGAGCTGATGCTGTGGCGAATCCTTACCTCTCCCGCTTTATTTTTCTTACTTGTTTTAGGGGGCGAGGGGGAGGGGCGGGAGACAAACGTGTAGGTTACGGTGTAAAAGTACCGTGAGTTTAAAGGAAAGCAGGATGTGCTTTGTTTGCGCTATGCGGATGTGTCCTGCATCTGCTTCAACGGACCCGAGGATGTTCATAATTCGCTTAAAAAGCCGTGGGAGCCCGCTTTTGGTGTATGTACAGTTCGGGGGTGGCCGACTAGACAATTACTAAATGCTGTCGGTGGTCTCAAAACCGCCGAAACAAAATGTTCTCCTGACCGGTGGGACGTGCCCTTTCCCTGCTGAGCTACGCTAAGGGACGATGGTGGGAATCGGGGGCATTAAAGCACAGGCGCTTCCAAACCACCCTGGGCTCTTGTTCTTTTCATTTTTTGAGCAGAAGGCTCCGAAGTGGATGCCCGCTCCCCTCCCCCGCAATGTGCGTTCTCGCGGACGACCGAGGGAAGCAAAGAGGAGCGCGTTCTCGCCCCCGACCTGCGCAGTCCCCGCACAGGGGCCGCCTTGGTGGCCAGCTGCTTGCGGGGCGCCTTGCCGCCCGTCGACTTACGCGCCGTCTGCTTCGTGCGCGCCATCTCAATGCCCTCCGCACCCTGCAGTAACAAACCTTACGCGGGCTTAGGAGAGCGCTCCCCACCTCGTTTTTATATCCGAGCGCTGCCCGTTGATTGGCTGATGGAATCGGCCGAGCTCAGAGGGATGGTTTGAAAATCCGCGTTAACCCCCTCTATGCTGAGCCCTGCTCCTATTTTGCTAACCCACAACTGCCTTTTCTCTTGGCCTTCCCTTCCTTCCGAGCCGGCGTTTCTGCTTTTTAACCGCTTGCCTTAAATAACTAAATGACTTTGCTACTTCAGGTGGGGTAAAATAGAACACTATTTTCCGGGAATTACGGATTCAATACCATGTTTTTAAACAGATTTGCTTACTGAGATCTTATTGTCTATATAAGTGGTCGCTTTTATTTTGTAATCCCGTATTTTTATGGACCTATTTATCGAGGAATCGGGTGCTTTATATGCAATCTGAAACCAAAACTCACGTGGTGGGTTTTTTTTTTTTTCAGCTTGGGCTTTTCGTATCTTTGTTTGTTTGTTTGATTGTGACTTTTTGTTTTGTTTAGTGTGGGGGTTGGGGGGTTGTGGTTCTTTTTAGTTAAGGTAATATAGGTAATTGCATTGTTTGAGATGCAGAGCCGCAAATACGATTCGGATTCCGAAACAACTTCGGGAAAAAAGAAATATTGGAAATAAACACGATAAAAAAAGGACATTGACAGATGTTGACATTTTCCTAATTGAAATGAAACAACGGCCGTGTCCGTTTGGGAAGCCGGAGGTTCGGAGCTCCTTCAGCTGTTACCCAATGAAATTCTCCGCTCTTTTGACCAATCAGCGGCGAGGAGGCGGGGCCGCCGGGCAGGATAAAAGGGGCTCGCGGGGACACAGTGCTGCTGTTTTGGGCTGGTTGCTGCAGAGAGGTGCTATGGCGCGCACGAAGCAGACGGCGCGTAAGTCGACGGGCGGCAAGGCGCCCCGCAAGCAGCTGGCCACCAAGGCGGCCCGCAAGAGCGCGCCGGCCACGGGCGGCGTCAAGAAGCCGCACCGCTACCGGCCCGGCACGGTGGCGCTGCGCGAGATCCGGCGCTACCAGAAGTCCACGGAGCTGCTGATCCGCAAGCTGCCCTTCCAGCGCCTGGTGCGCGAGATCGCGCAGGACTTCAAGACCGACCTGCGCTTCCAGAGCTCGGCCGTGATGGCGCTGCAGGAGGCCAGCGAGGCCTACCTGGTGGGGCTCTTCGAGGACACCAACCTGTGCGCCATCCACGCCAAGCGCGTCACCATCATGCCCAAGGACATCCAGCTGGCCCGCCGCATCCGCGGCGAGCGCGCTTAAGTTTCCTGCCGCAGCCCACGTAGACCCAAAGGCTCTTTTAAGAGCCACTACGTGATCAATTGAAAGAGCTGTTGCACTGCCTTAAGATGAGTATCATTTAATGTGATGTGGTGAGGGAGTGACAAGAGATACAAGGTGAGTTAATTAATAAAGTAGGCTCTATTACGTGTAAGAACTGTTAGATCGTTTATTGTAAACATATACTGGATTTTTCTTTATATATCAAAGGTGCGGCCGCTCCAGACTCACCGTTTTTTGGCATTACTTAGTTTTAGTCTGCTTTCGTGTTATAAATGTACTGTGGTGTTGGCTTTTCGCATGGTACATAATTATTATGACTGAATTGCAATGTTGGCTTTTTGCATGTTCCTTAATGTTAGAAAAACTTCATCTAGGTTCTGTAATGTAATACGTGATATAGAATGTTTATTGTTTATGTAGTTAATTTAAAAAGGATAAATAGAAAAAGTCTTCACATTCCTGGAGTATCTTATCACAGAAGAAAAATCAGAAACCAGAGAAGAATTTATGGAGGAGGCAGAGACGGAATGGAGCCAAGGAGGAAGATGTGGGTGACGGGATGATACACAGAAACTCCAAACATTTATGAATCATGCATGATTGTGACGAATATGCACTAAGAGATGTACTTTTAAAGACAATCTTTTGGATATAGAGGTGTGCCTTTCGATCTCTGCCAAAGCACCAGGCCGTCCTACCGGTTTTGCTGTTGTCTCCTAATTGTCCCTTTTATTAAACATCTCTTAAAATTTTAAAGTGAATCTCATTTTTCACACTTCCTAAGCATTAATAAATGCTACTATGCCTTTTAAAACAAGTTTTAATGTAATGACGTTCCAGAGCAACGCTACAGCTTAGCGTGCAGCATATAATGGGGTCTAAGAGTCTCTGAGTCTACGTTAAAAGCTCCTTCTGCAAATCAGGAGATGTGTCTACCGAACTCAATGCTTCTATAGATAAACACGCCTTGGTGGTCTCTCCCATCCAATAACAACACATTCATTCCACAACAGCGCTTCAGGTCTTTTAACTGTGGTTGTAGTGGCTCTTAAAAGAGCCTTTGGGTTTCTATGGCTTGCCTCTGTGCTTGGCCGGCAAAACGCTACAGCAAGAGACTTATGCACGCTCGCCGCGGATGC
>NW_008238664.1:7543834-7545138 GCF_000691975.1 Corvus brachyrhynchos
TGTGTGTCTTCCGGAGGCCCGAGCTGTTATTGGCTGAGGCAAGTTCCTGCAGCGGCAGCTTACGCCGTTCATCGCCATTGGTCGAATTTGGATCCGCGTACCCATTGGCTGATTCAGCCGCATCCCGGTCTCAGCCAATCCAAAGTCGCGTCTTTCGCTGAAAAGGCATATAAGCCCGAGGTCGGAAACTACTTTTCATTCTCTGTGGAGCTTGAGAGCGATTGCTGAATCGTTGCGATGTCCGGCCGGGGCAAGCAGGGCGGGAAGGCGCGCGCCAAGGCCAAGTCGCGCTCGTCGCGGGCCGGGCTGCAGTTCCCCGTGGGCCGCGTGCACCGGCTGCTGCGCAAGGGCAACTACGCGGAGCGCGTGGGCGCCGGCGCCCCGGTGTACCTGGCGGCCGTGCTGGAGTACCTGACGGCCGAGATCCTGGAGCTGGCGGGCAACGCGGCCCGCGACAACAAGAAGACGCGCATCATCCCCCGCCACCTGCAGCTCGCCATCCGCAACGACGAGGAGCTCAACAAGCTGCTGGGCAAGGTGACGATCGCGCAGGGCGGCGTGCTGCCCAACATCCAGGCCGTGCTGCTGCCCAAGAAGACCGACAGCCACAAAGCTAAAGCCAAGTGAGCACCGAAGGACAAAGCTCGCGAAGTTACACCAAGGGAAACCCAAAGGCTCTTTTCAGAGCCACCCACAAATTCAGAAAAAGAGCTTGAACTTCATTGAAGTAGTAAAAGCCCACAGGAGTGCTAACAAACGCTCGTCTTGGGCCTTTTAATGTCAGTGCCCGGTGCAGTTCCTTACACGCACAACAGCACCCCACGGTGCCTTCTTACCTCGCTCTGGGGCGGGGCTGACAGCGCTCCTGGGAAGCTGCTCAGCCCTTCCGCACCCAATCCCTGCGCGTTGCGCACAATTTGGGAGCCTCCAGGACGCTGCCACCCTGCCCCTCCCAATTGAAGCGCCCCTGGAGCTGTTCCTGAACTGGAAACAGCACATTCACCAGCAGCAGCAGACTGCCGTTCTCCCGCACACCTCCCCGCTTAACCTTCCCCCGCAATGGCAGCAGCCTTAGCGTTTCAGCCCTCTTTAGAAATTGTGGGTGGCTCTTAAAAGAGCCGTTGGGTTTAAATGTAAAGACTTTCCGCCACTAATCGGCTTACTTCTTCTTGGGCGCTGCCTTCTTTGCCTTGGCCACTTTAGCCTTTGCTGCTTTCTGCTTGGCCGCCTTGGGCTTCACCGCCTTCGCCTTAGCCGGGCTCTTCGCTGCTGCCGCCGCTTTTTTGGGCTTGGCAGCCTTTGTC
>NW_008238664.1:7545626-7559861 GCF_000691975.1 Corvus brachyrhynchos
GCTGATTGGTCCGCTCCCGAGCCCGCCCCGCCCCCTGCCCTGCTCCCTGCCGCCCGCCTTGTGTTTCTTCCCTCTCACAAAAATGCTTTTTTCTTAAAAAGCATTGGACCGCGGCACCCCGTTTCTTGGCATTCTTGCTGAGGACAGAGAATAGTTTTGGCTTGCGACGTTTCTTTCAACCGAGACCTGAAATGAATTTCAGGCGAGTCAGTAATCCCCGAGTTTGGGGATTGCACGCAGAGCTGGACCGTATGATTTTAATTTCTCCTTTTGAATTAAAACTTTGCTTTTGACACCACTGGCTCAGTGACACCGGATACATGTTTCTGAGAGGGTTTTTCATCAAGGTCCTGCAAAATGGGGGTAATCTCGAGACCTTATCTTATCGTAAATTAGCTTTGAAAAGATGCAAATAACACAAGGTAGTCACTCGGCTCTGTATCTGGGTTATGAGTTGTTTTCCATAACACGTCTTCATTTCTTCAAAATAATGAAACCTTTGGACACAGTGCCCTATTTAGGTCTAGTCGGAGTTGATAAAAAGTAAAAGAAAGACATTTTTCACCAGAAACATTAGCCCAAAAAGCAGCTCTCTTAAATAATCAGCTATCTTTAAAATCCCATAGAAACATACAGAAGTTGCTTCTCTGTTGCCCTGAGTTTTCTGCGTCCTTGTATTAATATTTTAATGAACTATATTCCCATGTTTTTTCCAAAATACTTCTTTTTGTGATGCACAGTAGATAAACCCATTCATTTGTATGTTCTTATTTTAAGGTCGTATTTATTTTTTGTGCTTACCTTGACAATTATAATTGAGGAATTTTGTCAGCCACAATCAGCAATTTTACAGAAAGAAAAACAAAATAAAGTCAAAATAGAGTGTGCATGTTTTCATTATGTAAAACAGACGTAAAGCTGCAGGCATTTCTCTAATAAAATAATATCATTCAAGTCACTTAATCAAACAATTTTCTCCTCAGGACTGCTCAGAGAAGGAAGGGCATGGCTTTTTCCAATGCATGAATATTGTGATGTGGGATAAATTGAATATACATAAAAATGATTTTTTTTCTTGTGATGAGTTGGATAGCAACTGGATGGTCATGCTTGAACATTAGTAGTACACTGTGGGAAAGAATAGGAGACCCAGGGGATTGATTCATATGATTGCAAACGCAGTTATTTGGCTTCTTTCACTACGTCTTTGGGCAATACAATATCGTACACTGTCTTGTGAAGTTTTGATGATGGTGTGGTCAGTTTTAAGAACTTGTCAGTGGTACTAGATTATCTTGATTGGGGTGTACTTAAAGACTGTCAAGAGATGTGGTGGCATTTCAGAGAGGCTTTTTTCTAGGGAAGACGACCATCAGAGTAACATCATGTGAGAGAGGACAAAAACAGAAGAGGATGTGGATTTAGTTTTGTCCTGATGCTAACATTTTGTGGTACTTTCACCTGCTGAATCCACTGTGAATTTTGGGTTGTGAACTACATTGTCACAGAAGTGAATCTCTTGGGAAGGATACATACCACCGGGGAGAAATTTCTGGGTGATAATTCTGTAGCATACATATTTCCTTCAAATTCTGTATCTTAATCCATTTTAATCACTCAGAGTCACTAGTACCTTTAGATTCTTTTGAACCTTTGCAAATGCATTTTCCTGGGTTTAGGCTAGGCCTCTATCCTTCTTCCAAACACCTGATGTAGCAGCACTGTCCTGAAGAATTCTATGTGCTTTCCTAAAAGCTCCTTTTCCTGGTCCTCCAAAATTTTGGCCACCTATATGGACTTTTTAAATTTTGTTTTTCACAACCATAGACAGTTAGCTTTAGGCTGAACAAAGAAGGATATGGAAAGAGATCTTGCAAAGGTTTTCAGGTGGAGGAGGGAAGGAGAAAGAAGTTTAATTCCTTTAATTTAATGGGTGAACTTATTTAAAAATAAATTCATTGCTTCAAATATTATTGTAAAGAAAAAAGATCTTAACTTTTTTTCCCTATGAATATGAATATTTGATATGAAGCTTTGTACAATGATGTAGTCAGTAAAAACAAAATTACTTCTGTCTTCTACTTTTCCCTTTAAAAAAGTAGTCAAGCTAACAGAACATTTATTAAATACCACTTGGCCTTGGGATGATAGGTTGAAGGATCAGGAGCACAGGCAGTGATTTCCTTGATCCTTCTGGTAACGGAACACATATTAAATACAGTGGACAGAGATATTTGGAAGTGGTTGACCAGGAGGAAGCTTTCTCCTCCTTCTGAAAACTTAGCAAGTTGAACTGGCACCTTCCAGAACAGGTATGAGGCCCTGGAAGCAGAAGGCCAGACAACCGATGAGATGAGCCCTTCTGGGACAGAGGGGCCTCCTAAACCAACATCATCTGTACCCCGCATCAAGACCTCCCCTGTTAAGAGGAAAAGACAGGTAATTGTAATCAGAGACTCTTCTACAGGGAACCAAGGGCCCGATGTGTTGGCCAGACTGGTTCTCACACATCAGGCACAAAGAGTTACAATAACTGGGGTAACATCAGGCTGGTGACCTGTCAGGCCTCCATCCTCACCCAGTTTTCTTCAACATCTTCATTAACCACTTGGATGCAGGGCTCAAGGGAATACTAAATTTGCCAATGACAGTAAGCTGGGGAAAGCTCTCAACTCCCTTGAGCACAGAGAGGCCCTGCAGAGAGACCTCAACAAATTAGAGATGGGCAATCACCAAGCACACAAAGTTTAACAAGGGCAAGTGCTAGAATCTGCACCTGAGACAGGGCAATCCTGGTTGTGTGTACAGACTGAGGAATGAGAGGCAGGAAAGCAGTGCCATGGAAAGGCACCTGGGGACCCTGGTCAATGGCAAGTTGAACATGAGCCAGCAGTGCCCTGGCAGCCAGGAGGGCCAAGAGTGTCCTGAGGGGCATCAGGCACAGCATCGCCACTGGGCAAGGGAGGAGATTGTCCCACTCTGCTCTGCACTGGGATGGCCTCACCTTGAGTGCTGGGGGCAGTTTTGGTGCCACAACATGAAAAAGGCATTAAGTGATTAGACAGCATCTGAAGAAGGGCCACAAGGATGATGAGGGCCTTGAGGGGAAGGGGTATGAGAAGTGGCTGAGGTCATTTGGTCCATTCAGCCTGGAGAAGAGGAGACTGAGGGGAGACCTCATTGCAGTCTGCAGCTTCCTCAGGAGGGGAAGAGGCAGGCACTGATCTCTTCATTCCTGTGACCAGTGGCAGGACTCAAGGAAATGCCACGAAGCTGAGTCAGGGCAGATTTAGGTTGGATATCAGGAAAAGGTTTTTCACCTAGCAGGTGTTTGGGCACTGGAACAAGCCCCCCAGGGAAATGGTCACAGCACCAGCCTGACAGAGCTCAAGAAGCATTTGGACAATGGTCTCAGGCACATGGTGTGACTCTTGGGGTGTCCTGCACAGGGCCAGAACTTGGACTTGATGGTGCTGATGGCTCCCATCCAACTCAGCATATTTTGTGATGTTATGATTCTATGAAATTTTTCCAAAGTTCAGTCAGGAATTCAAGGACCCGCTTTTCTCCTGTTCTGGTACGGATGCATGCTTTCAGGAAGGTCCTTCCTATGAGCCCATGTGACTTGGTGCACTATGGAATCATAGCACAATTTGTGTTGGAAGGCTCCTTCAAAGATTATCTAGACCAACTTCATTGTCATGGGCAAGGACATCTTTCATTAGACCAGGTTGCTCAAAGACTTATCCCACCTGGATTTGAAATCTTCCACTGAAGGCATCAAGAACTGCTCTTGGCAACTTGTTCCAGCATGTCCCACCACCATCGTAATGAAAAATTTCTTCCTTGGAACCTATCTAAATCTACCTTCTTTTGCTTTTGAAACCTTGCCCCTTGCCCTGTCACTACAGGCCCTGGTGAAAAGTCTTTCTCTGTCTTTCTTATAAGTGCTCTTCTTATTTTGAAAGACCATGCTGAGGTCTGCCCAGAGACTTGTCTTCTCCAGGCCAAACAACCATTGCATTTTTTTCATGGGAGAGGTGTTCTAGCTCCGTGATCATTTTCATGGCCCTACTCTGGACCTCCTCCAAGTCATTCTTGTACTGGGGGCCCCAGTGGTAGATGCAGTACTCCAGCTGAGGTCTCATTAGAGTGGAGTGAATGAAGAGAACCACCTCCCTCAACCTGCTAGCTGTACTTTTTTTATGCAGCCAAGGATACAGCTGGTTTTCTGAGCTGCAAATGCACACTGCCGCCTAAGGTCCAAATTTTCATCCACCCATATCTCCAAGTCTTTCTGTGCAGGGCTGCTTACAATCAGCTCATCCTGCAGTCTGTACTGATATTTGGAATGGCCCTGACCTGGGTGCAGGGCCGTGCATTTGATCTTGTTGAACTTCATGAGGTTCACATGGGTCCACTCCTCAAGCCTGCCAAGGTCCCTCTGCATGGTATCCCTTCTCTCCAGTGAATCAATGGCACCCCTGACCATGGTGTCATCCACAAACGTGCTGAGGGTGCACTCGATCCCACTATGGTAATGATGAAAATATTAAACAATATCTGTATTGCAACTATATCTGCTAATTCCCTGAGGACCCTGGGATGAATCCCCTTAGGTGCCATGGATCTGTGCATATTCAGGTTCCTCAGATGGTCTTGAACCTGATCTCTTACAATAGGAGGGACTTTGTTCCCCCAGTCTATGCCTTGAGTTTCATGGACTTCAGAGATGGCAAAGAGAGACTGCCAGTGAAAACTGAGGTAAACAAATTCTTGGGTATCTCAGTCTTCTCTATGCCAGTAGTCACTAAATATCCTGTCTTTTTATTAGGGGGCACATTTTATTTAGTCCTCCTTTTCTGATCAGTGTTCCTACAGAAGCCCTCCATTGTTCTTCACATCCCTTGCCACATTCAGTTCCAAATGTACTTTAGCTTTTCTGACTCCATCCCTACACACCTGGACAGCACCCTATATTCTTCCCAGGATATGTGTCCCTGCTTCCACTGCCTGTGCATTTATTTCTTGCACTTCAGTTTGACCAGAAGGTCGTACTCAGCCGTATTGGTCTTCCACCTTCCTGGCCTGCTTTCTCACACGTGGGAATCAAGTGCACCTGCTCCACAAGACAAATGCCCTTAAATAGCTTTCAGGCCTGTCCTGCTCCTTTATCCCTGAGGGCAGTTTTCCAGGGGTTTCCATCCCCTATTTTTCTCAAGCAACAGAATGTTTTCTAAATTAAGGATCTTTATGGTTTGTCTGGCTGATATCCCTCAAATTTGTGATAGGTCTGGGCTTAGGCAGCAGCCCAGGTTACCACTATTCTTGACATCTTCGATTAGTTAATTTTTGTTGTCAAGAACAGGTCAAGTAGTGCTTCTCCTCTGGCTGGACATCCTTTTACCTGGATTAAAAAATTATCCTCAACAGGCTCTAGGAGTCTCCTGGATAGCTCACAGCTTTCTGTGACATCTTCCACCAGATATCAGGTTGACTGATGTTCCCCAACAGGAGTGTGTGAATATGATGGCACCTGCAGTTGAAGAAAGAAGCTTCATCAACATCCTTCTCCTTTTGATTGGGTGGGCTGTGGTAAGTACCAGCCGTGAGGTTTCCTTTGTTGGCTTGGCCTCTAATTTTTTACCCAGAAGCTCTCAACTGTCCATCACTGTTTTTCTAAGACAGTTCTGTGCAATCAATCCACTTTTTTTTTTTTTTAACATAGAGGACAACCTGCCCCACCCTTCTTTCCTGACCCCTCTGAACAGTTTGTAGCCATCAATTTCAGCACTTCACTCTTGTGATTAATGTCACTGAGCGCACTATGATTGTGACTGACTTTCAGTGTTTGCTCAGGAGGATATCTGGAGACGTCCATCTCACAGATGCAGCTGAGGAGGCAGGACTGCAGCCTATATATGCACACTTCAAACAGGGTGATTGAGTCATGCATTAAGCCTGTAGCTGCAGAGCCCCATTAACATGTTTTGCACCTGGGCCTGCCTAAGGCCGCACAGTAACTTCAACATTTTCTCAAGCCCTTCCTGATGCTTGTGCTACTGAGCAGTCATACTTTGTGTGTGTTGTGCAGACAAATTAATTCTGACTTATGGGTGCTCCTGGTACAAAAAAGCCCATAACTAAAGTCACAGAGTGACTCAAGGCAACTCAAATCTGCCCTTGATGTAATTGCAGACTTTGAATGATTTGAAAGACATCTTTTGTCCATGCATGATGGATTTTATTTAAAAACATATTTATCATGATATTCTAAACCATAGCACATCCTTACATGAGTAAGAAAACTTCACGTCTTAATAGGGAAGAACTTATAATTACATACTGTTCAGTTTACAGCAAAGGACTCTTCCCTATGACAAAAATTTTTGTATTCATAGAGATTTAAAGGCCCCAGATAAAAGAGGAATCTCTTAAAATAAAAAAATTTGTGACCTGAGTTATTGTAGGCATTAGGCAGCGAAATTTAGGTATTACAAGGGGACCCACAGACACAGCTTGCTTTTTTTTTTTTAATTAATTTCTTACAAACATACTCAGATTTTTTTAAGCAGTTTCATTTTGGTTCAAAGCAAGAGAGAAATAGTTCCTTGATTGTTCCAGACTACAAAGTTTTTGATAACTTCTGAGCTCAGTTAAGGGATAACTCCAAGAATCAGTTCAGAACAATCAATCAGTCAAATTACTATGCTTCTTTTTAATATTTAATATTTCAATGTGATATAAATATTACATGTATGAAAGTGCTACTGTTCTGGATTAATTAATTTATGTTTGTGTATCAGTGATTTAATCAGAAGTCATGTGAAGGTGACATTTCCTTTGCTGGTGCACACTTCATGCATGTTACTTGGGACTTGTCTGGACTGCTGCTGCTTGCTCTGTGCTTTAGGAAAGAGCAGCTCTTTCCCACTGAGGGAAGGATGCAGCCCTCTCTTTCCTAGGTCATCCACTCCACAAACATCCTCAGCAAAGGTGACTGCAGAACACATGGGTGAGATCTAATTCCCATTTCAAGATGGTAAGAAAAACATTTCTGTTTTGACTTCTGCCTGGTTTCTGCAGCTGTCTGACTCTCAGTTGTCGGGGTGAAGTGAAAAGTTACAAGTGGAATACCTTTTTGCAGAACTGAACTGTCCTGTACCATCTCCTACAAGCCACAAGCATTACAGGCAGAAACTGAGGGGCTGAGTCACTTCTTAGCTGTCTGGTGCCTTGGCTCAGAAGACCTGCAAGTGATGGTGGAAGGAAAAACTGCAAGGATGGGAAGAGGCCAGTTAACTGCAGTAATTTAAATGTGGAAGCCATCTGAGATACTCTTACTCCTTGTAGGTTATGATAAATGAGCATCAGAGCATTGCAGGTGAGCACTGAGAAGAAAGCTGAGACACTGGAAAGCTGATATCCATGGGTTCTTCCCAGATATTTTGAGGTTGGGAAGATCTATGCATTCCAAAATGAGCTTGTAGTCCTTCCTTTTCAGGAAGTCATAGTGGGTTTTTACCCAGGAGCACTTTGGTTGTTTCCTACAGTTCCTAACTGCTGTTTCCTTTTTCTCCTTCTTCAATAAAAGAAACCCCAAGCATTACAGGCCTTGCAGATTGTTCTGGAAGCTTCTCTGCATGCAGCCCCAGTATTCACAGAAAAACCAAATTTCATTCACAGAGTGAGATCAGCAAAATCAGTGGGATGTAACTATGACATACCTAAATTTCAATGATTCTTTCTCTTAACCTAGCCCATGAGAACACTTGCTGCCCCATCTTTTGGTAGGATCACTGCAGGGCAAAGTGTGGGCAATCACCAGCATCTACTTCCCTACAGGATGCTGCCAACTATCACTTGGACATACAGATGCTTGAGGCAGGTGGTCAGGGTGGCTCAGCTTTGATTCACTGCTCCCCCTGGGATGTCTTTATCTCCTCAAGATATGATCCATTTGCCTCTTATCTCTCTCCTATGTCCATCTCACCCAGATAACTTGAAGCAAGGTAGTGAGAGGGTTTATTACTCTGTTTAGCTGGACAAAGAAATGGCCTGTCCTGTCTAATGCTTTAGAATACCCATCCTAAGCTTCTCTTCTCTGTTTAGGTTGACCATAATGATGTCCAGCACATTCCTTGGCTGAATTGCTACAGCTCAAAAACACGTTTCAGTGCCATAAATCAGGCATGTGGACATTTGATGCAGCAGGGAAGAGGTGGATGCTACATGTTTGGTAACAACGGCCATTGCTCATATGCTGTCAGGAAGAAAGAGTCCTTCTCTGAGAGGGCGAGTGGGAATGAGAAATCGTGGGTATGTAGTAACTTCCAGGGAAAAACAAACAGGAGGCACCTCCAGATGAGTGAGGTGGTTAGGAAGAATGACAGAAGGAGTAGAGGAAGAGAAGGGAACAGGCAGATCAGGCTGATAGCCATTATTACTGATACCTGTGATACTCTGAAGCCAGTGTTTGTAGAAGCAGACGTAATGCTGAACAGTGTCAGCAATATGTCATAGAACCACAGACTGGGAAAGGTTGGAAGGGACCACAGTGTGTCAGCTGGTCCAACCTCCCTGCTCAAGCAGGGTAATCCTGGTACACGTTGCAAAGGATTGTGTCCAGGTGGTTCTTGAATATCTCCAGTGAGGGACACTCCACAACCTCTCTGGGCAGTCTGTTCCAGTGTGTTTTCAGCCACACAGTAAAGTTATTCTTCGTTATATTCAGGTGAAATTTCCTGTGCATCAGTTTCTGCCTCTTGTTCACCACTTGGCACCACTGAGAAGAGCCTGGCTCCATCCTCTAGGCACCCTCCCTTCTGAAAGCTACATACATTAATAAGGTCCCCTCTCAGTCATCTTTATGCATCTCAAGGGGAGCTTGATATTTTCCCGGTATCAGATATTTGAGAAAGTGATGGCATGTTGAGCTGGAAAAAGTGATCCGTGTGGGATCATGATGATGTTTCAGGAAATGTTTGGAAGTGGCTGAATTTTTATTTCATTCCTCAATATCTCTGCTATCATCACTAATAGACTTGAAGAGGACAGATGTGTAAGTTATGGCTATTTGAAAGGGGAGAAGACTTTATGTTAAGTCTAATTTAGCTTCATTAAGTACATTCTTAGGTGAACAAATGAGTTCAGCAAGGTTTGGGGGGAGCAGCAGGAGTGGGCTGCCCTCCCGAAAGGTGGTTGAGCTGAAAGACAAAGGGGACAGCGGAGCAGGAAGGGCCATTCTGTGGCCAAGGACACAGCCGTGCAGCACCTGCACATGGTGAGTGGGGCAGGGATCGTGACAGTGTCTGGGGACAGCCACACTGTCCTGGATCACTGAGCAAGTCTGTTGGGATGAGGCTGGCATGAGGCTGAGCTGGGAAAGTGGAGCCGGTGGAGTTAGAGATGCACAGGCACAACATGGAAGGTAAAACCTGAGACTGAATGCTACCCCAAAGTCAAGGTGTTAAAACCAGCAGGTGGAGTGCAAGACCTTGAGAAAACTTGAAAAACAGGTAACCTTCAAGTCTGGCAAAGGAAAAGGGAGAAAGACTGTCCAACCAACAGGAAGTATGTTTCCCTCTTGGGAACTGAGTCCTCTTGGATACCGAAGTACAAGCAGAACTGCAATGAAATCTGCCTGTACGTTGTTACCGTGATGAGTAAAGCGGTTTTGCTCTGCACTGTCGGCCCAGGGTTGGATTTTCCATCATGTGGAACCGGTGATGGGGACCAGCTTCCCTTTCAAATGTCATGCTGTGTTCAGGGAATCAGTTCTTCCATAAATCTGAAAGCACAGAAAAAGTTAGGAGAGGAACAGACACATCAAATATCTCTGTGGGCTGCTCCTGCGGGAAAGACAGTACCTTACAAGAACAAAAGGGTGTTAAAATCCCTGTCTTAAATGTGCAAATGTTTTTCTTTGTCTTTGCCGTTCCCATTTCCTTGTTATCAGGTTTGAACATCCACCCTGAACAACGTGTTCAGCTTACTCGTTTACAGCTCTTCACAGAATTTTTGTCTAGGAAGACATCAAACTAATTGTGGGGGCTCTTATGGTTTTGTTCCTCAGGGACAGTTTGATAAGCAACTCCCAAAGAAAAACTGATTTATACTGCCTGCGTCGATTTGGGATTGTTTTTTTAGTGTGTTTTTTTATTGGGGGGGGAGGGGGGGGGGGGTGTTTGGTTGTAAAAAAAATGGGTGTTTTTTTTTGGGGGGGGGGGGGGGGGGGGAGTGTGTTTGTTTGTGGGTTGGTTTTCTGGGTTTGTTTGTTTGTAGGGGTTTTTGTTGTTGTTGTTTGGGGGTATTTGTGTGTTGAGGTTTTTTTTTGTTGGTGGCGGTTTTTGGTTTCTAACCATGCCTTCTGGTGCTTATCACAGCTGTTACTCACCATCTTTTCCATGGCATTTAGCTTTTTTCCCCATGCAAAATACCATATCCACCAGTGCCTGTTAAGGAGAGGACTTTAACAGGCAATCAGTGGCAGAGAGATGGCATGTCTGCAAAAATCCATCAAGAAGAGTGTTTTAATTTAGATTCTCTTCATCTAAATTAAAAAAAATAAAATCATGGGGCCATGAGACTTTTGTAGCTCAATATGCAAGCAAAAGTGTTAAACTTGTTGGTTAAATATTTATTTATGTCGGTGATGGTTGCCATAGTTTTGAGAAGATAAAGCACTTCGTACCATCACTGGGAAGAGGAACTTTATCCCCATCTAGTGCCAGGATATTTTCGCCTTAAGAGACTCTATGAAACTGTTCTTGGAAAGCTGAGGGTAACACAGAACATCAGTTAGTGATAACTAATGCGTTGATTAGGCGAAGTGTGGCTTCACTGCCAAATCTGTGCAGAGGTGTGCTACTGACAGAAGGGGATGGGATGGAGTGTGCTCCTAAGTGACAGTCTGCCCGTTGTGTGGAGTGGGAGGAGGGTGTGGACTGCTGAAGGGAACAGTGCCGGGATGCCCTGGCACTGCCTGCTCAGACTTCTTTGTGCCACAAGAAGCAGAGGGACACGAAGGACTCCGCGCCGTTCCTTCACTGCGGGCTGTGCCAGGGGCTCCGGCCAGACATCCATCCCACGGCCGTGTGAGGGCACGGGGCCCGAAGCTGCAGTTGCAGCCGCCGCGGAGGGGGGATGGAGTGTGCCGGACCAGCACGGGAAAATGTAGACGGTGAAGGCAGGTGATGAACAAACAGACTGACGGTCGGGGTCCTGCCTGCTGTGATTCAGCCCAGAGTCTGACCCTTGCAGGTTCCCCTACCCGATTTCTCTATTTCTGGCTATTTTTCGTATGAATTGTGCTCTGCCACAGGTCTCGGGAGCGAAATGGAGAGACGGGGAGGATCTGAGGAGGAGTCCAATACTTCCATACAAGATAAGACACGGCATTTATTTCAGCAGTTCCCACACTTAGAAAACTTCCACGTACAATAGCTTTTCACTCAACACCCAGGCAAGACAGAGACTTGGTACCGAGAGGAAAAGCAGGGGCAAGTTTGCTGTCAGCCCCACGGCGGTCCCTCCTGGACAGGACGGGCAAGCCAGGATGCAGCGGCTGGGGAAAGGAGCTGCTCCGGGACACGACTGGGACTGTGTACAACTCGCCTGTTTCCGCACAGACCTCGGAAGCCTGCTAAGGGTTAATTTGGGGGCCGTGAGTATGACAGTTCAAGGGCTTCCTGTGGCGATTCAAGAAACAGAAGATAATTAACCCCCTTAAAACCAATGTTTCTGGAAAGGAATAGTCAGATGAGATAGATACAAATTCGGCGCGGGAATGTGTGTTTAATTAACATGTCAGTCTTAAAACCGGGCGCGGAGAGAAGCGGAGCACGGCGGGACGCGGCGCCGGGGCCAGAGCGGAAAGAGCAGCGGCTTCAGACGGAGCGCTGCCGCCGAGCTCCTGATCGCAGTGGGCACCTTCGTGACCAGCTCGTCTTCCCTGCGCTGAGCGGGGGTGGGTCCGACCGCCGAGTGAGCGTCGGGCAAGGAGGGAGGGTCGGGCAGTGCCGTGCTCGGCAAACGGGAGCACGGAACTGCAGGAGGCTGTCACCCCTCCCCGCGCTGTCGCGGCTTGTGCAAGCTCGACCGAAGAAACACGGAACGAAACAGGTAAATTACGATCTAGTGAATTGCACAACACATTCACTCCCCCGTCAAGAGGCGGGAGAAGGGAGATTTGATGTATCCTTACAAGTGCTCGGGAGTCCCAACACAGAGTACTTATTACAGTGACCTCTTCTCTCCACAGCCCACTGCTGTGTTCCAGTATTCTACTTTGTCCAGCGTACACATGTTCACTTTCTAAACGTTCCACAATATGTTTTCCATTAAACGATATGCAAACACACACACTGTGTGTCTGACATACACATAGCTCTATGATCCCGAAAAAGTGCCCCCCGAAAAACGAATTAGATTTACACTCCTCGGTTCCACCACAGTCGAGCACCCCCCGACACACACGTCGCTCTGCGCCGACGGGTCACACACTGCCCTGCGTACGGCGCTGCCATCGCTCTGCGCCTCTCGAAACACGCACGGCTTTTCTCCCAATGACACACGCATTGTCCCGCCCCTCCCGCACACACACATCGCTGCCCGCCGGTTTACACACATATCGCTTCATTCCCGAAGGACAGCACATCGCTCTGCACTGTTTTACAAGCAAATCATTCTGCGCCCGACGATGCACGCCGTGCACGACAGTCCCCCGTCTCTCTGAGTCTGCCGAAACACGCATCGCCCTGCGTCCTCCCCACACACTCCCCACCCGCTGCCAGAAACACATCAGCGCCCTCAATCCACATTACCCTTACGTCCCGACAGACAGAGCCCTCCGCACCTCCCGGCACATACATCTCTCTGCTCCCTACGACATACGGTACCTCCCGAGCCCAGCAAAAACACAGATCTTTCTGCACCAGCTGACAAACACTGTTCAGTGCCTGCTAGTGCACACATCGTCCCGCTCCTCCGCGACGGAGGGATCATTACGATCCCCGACGAACGGACACAGCACTTTGCTGCTTCCCCACACACTCATCGCGCCGCGCTGAAGGAAATACACATCGCTTTGCACCAGCAGACACACACCTTCATCAGCGCCCGACGAGGCACACATCTCTCCTCTCCCGATGACACACACATCGCTCTGTGCTTCAAACGACAAACACTTCGCTTTGCTCTTCCCCAACACACACGCATTCATTGGCGCCGATGGGCGCACACATCGACTCGCTCTGCGCCCGCGGTATCCCCATCTCTCTGTGCCACGAGAAAAACGCTACATTTTGATACCCAGGAAACACAAAAGTCCTCGTATATGGATCTAGGGCTACGACAATTACGTCTCTCTACAACCCACGAGAACTCACATTGCTCGGCAGCCCCGTCTCGTAAACCGCCGCAGACCCGAAGGGAGCACAGAGCTGGCAGTGGAAAACAACACCCGTCTCTGAGGGAACCAAGGCTCTTACCAAATACACCGCATCCAAGTAAACTGCTTCTGCGCCCTGTGCCAGACCTCCTGGACTTAAAGGCTCTTTTAAGTGCCACCACCTTTTCAATATGAGAGGTGATGCTATGGTGATTTGAACTTTGATGTCCCGTTTTGGTTTGGTGTTTTTTTGGTTGTTTTTGGGGGTTTTTTTTGTTTGTTTTGTTTTTGTTTGTTTTTTGTTGTTGTTGTTGTTGTTTTTTGGTTTTTGTTTGGGGGTTTTTTTTCAGGAAAAGAGCGTTTACGGTGTGAAAGCACTGTAAATTCTAAGGAAAGTGGGACGTGCATTGTCTACGGTAAACGGATATGTCCTGCATCTGCTTCAACGGACCCGAGGACGTTCATAATTCGCTTAAATCCGTGGAAGCCCTCTTTCGATGTATGTACAGTTTGGGGGAGGAGGGTTAGATAAACGAATGCTGTCTCTGGTCTCAAAGCAAACGTGGCCGAAACAAATGTATTCCTGACTTCTAGTACGTGGTGTTTCCTTGTTGAGCTACGCGAACCGAAGACTGCGTGAATCGGGGGCATTCAAAGCACAGGCGATTCCAGACGACCCTGTGCTCTTGATTTTCAGTTCTTTTGGTTTTGAACAAAAGGCTCCGAGACGAATGCCGGCTCTCCTTCCCTCCCCTCAGTATGCGTTCTCGCCCCCGAACCGCATAGTCCTGCACAGGCGGTAGGGACGAGCACAGGCTCCCCAGAGTGGCTCTTTCCCGGCTTTC
>NW_008238664.1:7560193-7562781 GCF_000691975.1 Corvus brachyrhynchos
CAGGGAAGCCGGCTGCCGCCTTGCGCCTTCAGCCTTTCGGCCGCGGCCCTGAAACGAACGCGCCTACGGAGCGGGAAAAATCCGAGCGCACTCGGGGAAGGAGGCCGTTACCGATGGCAGCTTTAGCCAGCGGGCCCGGCGCTGAGCCGAGCGGCTTTGGAAAAAGGAGAGCGAGCCCGAGGCGTGAGCTACAAGACGGCGCTGCACTGCCCGCCTGCGGTGCTGCCGCCCCTCCTTCCGCCTTGCGAACCGCTGGTTGAAGGGGGCAGGGGCGGGGCGAGGCCAGCGCGCGTTTCCCGCCCCGGAGGCGGGGCCTTTCGCCGGGCTCGCAAGGCGCCCCGCAAGCAGCTGGCCACCAAGGCGGCCCGCAAGAGCGCGCCGGCCACGGGCGGCGTCAAGAAGCCGCACCGCTACCGGCCCGGCACGGTGGCGCTGCGCGAGATCCGGCGCTACCAGAAGTCCACGGAGCTGCTGATCCGCAAGCTGCCCTTCCAGCGCCTGGTGCGCGAGATCGCGCAGGACTTCAAGACCGACCTGCGCTTCCAGAGCTCGGCCGTGATGGCGCTGCAGGAGGCCAGCGAGGCCTACCTGGTGGGGCTCTTCGAGGACACCAACCTGTGCGCCATCCACGCCAAGCGCGTCACCATCATGCCCAAGGACATCCAGCTGGCCCGCCGCATCCGCGGCGAGCGCGCTTAAGTCTCCTGCTGCAGCTTTTTGCTGGCCAAGCACGGAGGCAAGCCATAGAGACAGACCCAAAGGCTCTTTTAAGAGCCACTACAACTCCAGTTAAAAGAGTTGAAGCGCTGTTTTAAACAAAAACGTTTTTATTGGGTGGGAGAGGAGCGATAGTGCAGGGGCGGGATGGGTGTTCATATTTAAGAATTTTAAGTATATGTAAATGACCTCTATACAATACACAGAAAGAGCTCTTAGCGGCTTATTTGTAATTAATTACGTGTTTGGTTTGACAGTAAAATTTGCAATGAGCTCTAGGAATTTTTTCGTCTTTCCGGAGCCAGAGAGATTTTAAAAGTGCGTTTTTTAACCCGGGGCAACTGCAGACGGTGGTTCATATACTCGGCCGTCCTTTCCCCTCCAGAGCTGTGTCGTCAGGCACGGTCACAGGGATGTAAACGCCATTCTACTTGAGACTGCTGCTTACCCCCCTTAAACCAATATATTCACTTCTCTCTCCGATTTTGTCTCCCTCCCTCACCCACTGTTCATAAAGCACAAGTTACTCCCTGCAAAGCCTCTCGGATGAATTGTAAATGACGTTTATATCCTTATGGGGTTTTATAAAACAAAGTTTTCTTATATGCAGCAGCTCAGAAAAATGAGACTCGAAAAAAAGGAGAAGCGGGGACCATAAATACATAGCGTTAAAATCTAAAAGAAATTTTAAAATAGAAACCATGCTCATAACAGAGCAGGGCTACAGCCATTTTCATTGTGCATGTAGAGGTTCTTGAAAAAAGAGCCTTTGGGTCTACGTGGGCTGCCTCCGATCCCTGTCAGGGAGAGACTGTGTCTATTAAGAGCCGCCAATTCTAAAATTTAAAGAACTCTCTCTCTTGTATTTTGTGTCCATTTTTAAATTTTTCGGTCCTCAAAGTCCTGCTTAGCCCCTGGGATCAGTTTCTCATCAGTATTTGCAGTTTTTCCTACATATCTGAATCTGAGGTCTTAACCCGGTGCTGTAAAACAAAAAATGACCGAAAATTCAAAAACACCCATAAGGGGGCAGCAGGGACTAAGAAATCACCTTATATGAATGCTATTCAGTTCTGAAGCCATTAACAAGCTATTATTCGGATTCCTATAATAATAAAACGAATTAATAAGCAACAGCTTCATTAATAACGTAAGGCATTTGTTTTAAACTAATTTTATTTTTCAGATTGGGAAGACCAATGAAGCATAGGGGAAAAACAAAAGTGTTTCCCTATAAATTAGTGAAAATAAGACACTTTTTAAAAAATATATGGCATTTGGCTGTGGTATGGATAGGAGAGGGGAGAGACCACGGCTGAAACCGGTCGAAACGGGGGAAGAAAGCACTTTAATTCCATTCTCTCATTTCAGAAAGGACTTTTCCTGAGTAACAGCACCCGGGAGATAGCGCAGGGAAGGTGCAGTTCGAATAGCTGCCAATTGAAGCACCTCACGCAAAACAGGCGAAATGAAGGCTTGTCAGCAATTTGTGGGGCCAGTACGGCAGAGAAAACAACTAAGAAACAAGACCAAAACCAGGAACAGGATCTAATATGGTTTATGCTCTTAAAAACAGAACTATTTAATGTAATTGTCGGTATTTGAGATTGAATATTCACTACTAAGCAAATCAGCAAACATGCTACGAGCAAATGTACAACTGAGATAAATTACAGCTCTTTTTTGAAAAAGTGGGTGGCTCTTAAAAGAGCCTTTGGGTTGCAAGTGACGGTCCGAGACGCCCTACTTGGAGCTGGTGTACTTGGTGACAGCCTTGGTGCCCTCGGACACGGCGTGCTTGGCCAGCTCGCCGGGCAGCAGCAGCCGCACGGCCGTCTGGATCTCCCCCGACCTGATGGTGGAGAGGTTGT
>NW_008238664.1:7563348-7572471 GCF_000691975.1 Corvus brachyrhynchos
AACGACGCGGAGCGCGTGGGCGCCGGCGCCCCGGTGTACCTGGCGGCCGTGCTGGAGTACCTGACGGCCGAGATCCTGGAGCTGGCGGGCAACGCGGCCCGCGACAACAAGAAGACGCGCATCATCCCCCGCCACCTGCAGCTCGCCATCCGCAACGACGAGGAGCTCAACAAGCTGCTGGGCAAGGTGACGATCGCGCAGGGCGGCGTGCTGCCCAACATCCAGGCCGTGCTGCTGCCCAAGAAGACCGACAGCCACAAGGCTAAAGCCAAGTGAGCACCGAAGGATAAAACCCGCGAAGTTTTGCCAAGAGAAACCCAAAGGCTCTTTTCAGAGCCACCCACAAGGTCACTAAGGAGCTAAATTGCTTTTAAGTATGCTTAGAAGTCTCTAGCGCGGTTGCAACCGTATTTGTTCCGCCTCTCCCTTCTCTCGTGTTGAAAAAAAACCAGTGCTCTCAAAAGATATTGAGGTCACTAAAAGCCAGCAAGATCCTTGCACACATGGAATTCTTGTGCCTATTGGAAAGGCTTTTTTTCTAAAGCTGCAAGCCACAAGGCTAAAGCCAAGTAAATGTTGTGTGCGGCTAATCTAATTACAAGAGGCTCTGTTCAGAGCCGCCCACGTTGGTCACAAAGGGTTGAGTCACTGCAGTTTTGGTTGTTTGATAATACAGGCAGAAACACATAAGTCCCTTTTTCTTCAAGTCTTTAGTTATGCCATTCTTCGTTCCAGTCTCCCTCTTTCTGTACTGAAGTTGTCTTAATGCTAGTTTATTTTTTTTAATAACTTATTCGTTTTTTCACCAAGATTAACTTTCCTCTAATGCCTTTTTAGAATTTCTTAATTGTCTAATGATTTATTGTGCTTTGAGAGCACTGACATTCTCAGTGCGTTACCAGTGGCAAGTAGGGGTTTTATAATGGTCTAAATGTCACATGCCCTGGCCAACCACCTCCGCCTTTGCTGTAAGTGCTCTGTTCAGTACGTATTAGAGGACAATACTAAAGTTTTATTAGCAGCCTGGATTGTTTTCTTTGAGAGTACTAAATAGGAGCTGATCACTGTTGCAACATCATATTTCAGAGAAAGGGGAGTGGGAAGGGAAGCAAATCTTTCTCACAAAAAATAAGGCCCTGAATAAAATTATGCAGTCCTGGCAGTGACCTTGAACAAATTGTTTCACAACAGGAGAGGTGTTCCTAGCCTCGGGCCCCTGACTGATCCATTTTTGCTGCTTTTCAACACATATATGAAGGAATCCCACCGGCTTTCCTTGCCAGAGTTGTATAACACCAGGGAAAAATTTCAGGCAGGGAGGAGTTTGCCAGTGTTCTCAAGGAGCGGTCTGATGTGATGTGCCACTACGGTGGTGTTCACTGTGTTACACTGGAAAGAGCACTATCGCTTTTAATTTCGTTTTTCTGGCACTTACCACTTGATCCACGCCCTCTTCTCCCCGGGGTGTGAGGAATTTCGAGCCAGCACTTCCTTTTGGGAGAAAGCGAGTCCTTCTTAGAAAATTCCCTGCTCTTACAGCAGGTCACAGCGTTGCTTTAAAGTTTGTTTGTCTGTTTAGGTCACAGTGTTCTTATAAAGTTTATTTTTCTGCTTTGGTGCTGCCCTGCTGGCTTCCGATTTCCTTCTGGCTTTAGCGGGACTCCCTGGCTTATTTTTCTCTTAGCATTTCGTGCAGGCTCTTGGTCACAGAGGCCAGCAGCTTCTTGACTTCATGAAGCTCTTTTTTTGCAGCTCGTGGCACTGCAGCAACGGGAGCAGTTTTCAACACGACCATGTTTTATCCCATCTCTCTCCTCCAGCATAGGGAAAAAGAGATGTGAGTTAACTCCCGTGACCTGGGGTTCACTGAGTTTAATTTTCCTAAAACTAAGTTGGTGATAAATTTACCCTTCCATAGGGGAAGGAAGTCTACACTAATCTCCCCTCCGCGTCACCTTGTTCCACATAATGAAACTGTCCTCTGCATATTGGATTGTAGCAAACAATGGGAAAGGCTTCTAAGAAAAACCGTCGGTGCATCACCCAGATGTGTGACTGGGATAAAATTCTAGTTTGTAGACTGTAGAAACTTCCAACAGAACAATTTAATGGGTTTCGTTCCCTTATAAAAGAATGCCCTGATATAAAGAATACCACGGTAATAGTCAAGAAGATATATAATTAATAATTATTATTGTAGTCATTCCTCTTATTTTTTCCTGCTAAGGAGCGTGTTTAGTCATTGTGCAGTTGTAGTTTCGAATTACATGCATGGGAAATAAAGCCATAAAATAAAGATAGGGCTACATGACGTCCAGATTATGAAGGGCCGTAGGACCTCGAATGTATATTGTACAGCCATACACTCTTGTGAAGATGCTTTATAGATGTGGTTTACCAAAAGAGGGCTAAGTGGGCAGAATGGTTTTGAAAATGTATGTATTTCCTAACAATGCCGGTGTGAGCACCGGCAGTCTCCTATAGTCGGCACAGATGGTCTCCCGGATATTTCTTTGACAATAATTTGTTTTTACAACAGCAGAACGGGAGGAAGATAAAAATGCTTCCCTGCGTTAATGAGAGCACTTAGCACCTCCAGCGGGCCAGACCTTCACCAGCCCCCCAGGCCGCCCGCCCCGCCCCCGCCGGCGGGTCCCTCTGATGCCGCATCCCCCTCTTCACCCCCCGTGCTCGAGGAAAGGAGTCTGGGCGCAGTTTGGAACGGCGGGATGCACGGTGGCTCCCGGATTGTCGAGCTGGCTGTGCGTTAAAACGAATGAATCTCACGTGAATTCGCGGCTGGTTTGGTCTTACTTTGTTTTGCGTTTTGCGATTTAATCGCACGAATTTCATTTGGGCATGTTAAGGAGGAGAGCTGGGCTAAAGCTGAGTTTTCCCGTTGCTGCTTAAATACAGCGCGGGCCGGGGGGTAGGTGGGTAACAGAGTGGACGGTTCCCACCAGGAGCCATCATTGCTCCAGCGACAACGAGAAATGGGTTTGTTGGTCTGGCCCTGACAAGCAGGTATTTTCCTGCTCCCTGCGCCGGTGCCAGGGACGGTGATTTAAGGACTAATCCGCCTCTGGGAGGAGGGAAATGGCGGAATAACACGGGATGGAGCAGGACTTCACAGTGGGAATGGGGGTGTTTAGGGGCTTGGGGGCTGATCAGGTTACGCTGCTCTGAGGCTTCCTCCAACCCCTGCGAGGCAAGATGCCCCTGGGAACAGCGGGGAGAAGGGAAAGAAAAGGGTCAGATATCTCCTGGAAGGGCAGAGCAGGACCCTGGATTTTTAAATCCAGAAGCAAGGTATTTCCCCTCCAGTCTCACCCCAACCCCCAGTTAAAGTATTTTTCACTCTTCCTTTGTCAAGAAAGAAACCTGTAGGGTGAAGCAGAAAAGCAGACATCATTCAGTTCAGATGAATGCTGTAAATTAATCCCAGCTCTTTTGCAGTTTCCTGGTGTTTCTCCCTCTTCTTTAAAAAAATGCTGAGAAATGTGAGCTGCTATGGTAAGTCTGGAGTACAACACACACATATCCTATGAGGTTTTGCATGACATGTAAGTATCACTTAAGACTAAAAATCCAGCAGCTACATATGCCTGTGAAATGTGACCATTTAACTTCTTCCATAGGATTTGTAGCAGTGATTTCAAAAGCCCTCGCATGTAGAGAGTGGAACCAACTCAGCTAAACTTGGCTTCCTGAGGCAGCTCAGCTGAGTCCAGGCATCCAGTTTTGCCTGTGATGCAGCTGGTCCAGTCTACTGATGCTTGGAGCACAGGTGGAGGAAACTGTTTAAAACATATTCTGATGTGTTGAAAGATTGGGGCTATGACATTCCTGTGGTAATTTTTGTTTTCTTTTTTAACTGGGATGACTAAAGACACTAACCCCCTTGCTATGACCCAAGAGCATAAGGGAAAAAACCAAAACAACTTGATCATGTGGAGTTGTCAGATCGTTTACTGTTGCTGCCATTTGCTACGAAAGGAAAAGAGGATGCATACCAGAGATATGTGTATTTCTTCACAGCTCTGATGCTGCACAAAGGGAGGTCAACGTCCTTTAATCTGTCTCAAGCCCAGATTTCAGATGTAACTCTCTATGCGCGCTCTCTTCTTATTTCAAGAATTACTTCTTCCATTTTCCTATGACCTTTGCAAGTAAAACAATCTACATGCAACGTAAGTAGGATTACAGGTACAAAAAAGTTGCGGATTTTATGTGAGATTAAAATTCCAATCTGTTCTGTAACTCTTTTCAATCTACTTATTTTCTAGATGTTGAAAGGAATGAGAAGGAGGTGTCTTTACAAACAAACTGTGGGCCTGCTGTAGATAAAGCCAGATACTGAGAGGTGAAAGAAGCAATGGGAAGAACCATAAATTCCATAGGAATTCCACTAATTGGCACAGACTGTTACACACTCGAGACTGTGTTAAATCCCTGGGCTTAGAGAAAAAGAACAGAGACACAAGGAATAAGAAAAAAAACAACACAAGGAATAAGAAAAAAAACAAGGGGGGGGCCTACACATTAGAAGGGGGTCTTTACTAGGCAGTTGGGGAAGTCTGTACCTCTCAAGTGCCTCAGCCAATGGGGAGGGAAATGCAGCCAGGAAATTAGGATAAAAAGGAGGCTGCATCCTCCAACAACTTGAGAGACCCCATCTGAAATGCCCATGACATCTCTCTTTATTTGAATAACAGGACTCCTCTGTCTCCTTTTAGGACATAAACTTCTGGTGCTTGTGGATTAATTTTCCTGACAATGTAAAATGGAAGTATGCCCAGAATTGCTTCCTGAGATTTTCAGTATTAAAAATGAAAGGGTGAACATTTGTGATTAATACCTACTATTGTTTTTGACAAGGAATCCTTTTGGAACAACCACTTCAATAGGACTGCTGTCAAATAATTCAGTTCTTTGTAGCCATGAAAGAAACTGAACCCAAAACCCAAAACACCCTTTCCACCTACATAGGCCTCTGGTCCTGTGACCCCAGTCCTTGAGGAGAGAACTGCCTCTGCTCATTGTAATGCTTCTTCCTTCCTTGTAGGTGTGTGAGCTGGGAAGGGAGAGGTTCCCAGCTGCCTTCCCATCTACTTTCTGTCCTCTTCTCCAGTGAGATTTGTATCATGTCTTGAGCTGTGCTGTTCTCTGAATAGCATAACCCTAAGACCAGATTTTTGGAACCTGAAGTCCTAATTTTTTTCATTTACCCTCTGACCTGGGCAGATTTTCATCACTGGCTGAAAACATTACATCAAGGTGTGTATTTTTCCCTAGCTGCAGTCAATACTTTTTCCTGCAACCATAATTTTTTAAAAATATATTCTTTTCTATGTAAAATGGAAAAGAAAGCCTCTGAGAAACTACCATTGCAATAGTTTGTCCTGGGCGTCAGGTAATTATATTCTGTGGCCATTAAAAAAAAAAGAAAATTGATTTCAGGTTTGTGAGCAGATATTGCTTTGCTTCATTAATAAAAACAAAACAAAAATAAAGAAAACCCCCCAAAACAACCCCCCCCCCCCCCAAATCCTAAAACCCTCAAGCAAAACAAAACAAAACAAAAAACACAACCAGGAAGGAAGAAAAAAGTGGTACAAACAGTGTGTGATTTGTTCAGGTTTTGGTCCAGATGTATGGCATTTATTTCTCATTTCTGATTCACTATTCAGTCAGTTAACTAGAGAATACAGTTATTTGTTCGCCCAGCTGGTGCATTCCACTTTTGCAGAAATAAAAAGAGAGGGTGTTTTCTTTCTTAAAGATGATGATGAATAAACATAAGTTTTACTGCAGGATGGTCATCTAGAGAAGAAATATATCCTTCCAGGAGTGATACTAACTTTATTATTCTAGTAAAAATAAAATAGGGTAATTTTTTGTAACTGGTTGTGTTGTTCTTCAGTATTCTTTTTTGCTGGTTATTTACTACAGGACTAAATTGTAATAGCACTCTGATCGTTTGAGATACAAAGAGTTGAGATACAAAAAAAAAAAAAATTAAAAAAAATGTTTGTATTACCAAGTGTAAATATTCCCTATATTTCAGTTGCTGTAAATCAAGAGGTATTTTGAAGGTAAACGTGGAGGGTAGATTAAAAGACAACATGAAGGGCCTGTTTAAAGATTATGCATTCAAGCACTTCCCAGTTTTGAGAATTGATGGGATTAATAACTTTGCTTTGCACTGGAAGATCATCAAGTTGCAGGCCTAGGGCACACAAGCTGATGAGAGTGTAAACTTTTTGATAAAACTAATGCCACAGACACAGAACAAGCTGAAACTGTCAAGACAGAAGCAGAATGAAGATGGACCAAGAAAACAATCCTGAGAATGAGATAACTTCAGACGGGTACCCAGTGACCAAAAAAATTAATATGACATCAAGGGACCACCACCAAGAATTAAATAACGGAATTTGGGGCTTGGGTGACGGGTGGCACAGATATAATTTAAGTTGCAATCTGGTGTAGGCAATTCCTCTTTGGAGGCACCCAGCTCTATATGCTCTGCATGTTGGATAAAGAAACTACTCACTCAGTAGATTGGAAACTCATCTTCAAGGAAGAACCTAGGGCAGGAAAACTGTTTGAGGTGGCATCTGCTTGCTTCCTTCACGGTCTAGGTGACAGCGGCAAAATCACCTGCTATACCAGGATGATGTATTTGAACACTGTGCCACCTTACTGGTGCTGGGTGATATCATCCTGGGTAGAGTGTCTTGAAGAATACAAAGAACACTACTCTGAATGGTCTAGGTGACAGCAGCAAAATCACCTGCTATACCAAGATGATGTATTTGAACACTGTGCCACCTTACTGGTGCTGGGTGATATCATCCTGGGTAGAGTGTCTTGAAGAATACAAAGAACACTACTCTGAAATAAATAGAAAAGGACAGTAAAGAACGTGAAAGACTGAAGAATAAGATGTCATATGATTTTATATTCACACTATTTGCACTAGTAGTTTTGAATGTTCATCCTATTGTTGCATGAAATTTTTAAGTTTTGTTAACTTAATCAGCTTAAATCCTACTACTTTTACCTCTGGTGAAAGGAACGAGTTCAAAATTTTCCACGGTCGTAGCTCTTTGTTAGTTCAGAGACTGTCCTCAGCACTGTTAGAGAAATGAGAGTTGTGTTACAAACATATCAGATGTCAAATGCTATGTTCACAGAGCCCCCTAATATGCCTTATCATTCATACTGAATCAGCAATGCTTTATTTTCTGTTGAGCAAAGAGTTTTATGGGCCTAGAAACAATTTCACACATTGAAATAATCTATTAAAAAAAGTCCTCTGAGTTTCTGTGACAGCTGCTAATGAAGCGTGCAACACGGAGCACACAGAGACAGGAAAGGCAAAATGAACACTTATGAGCTGCGAGGCCAAAAGGCATCACTGAGCTCCTACTTCAAATCAGGCAGCAGGGCTGGCACCTGATAGCTGTAATTCCAACTGGAGTATTTTAACATGACTGATTATGCAGAATAGCCACCGTCCAATTGTTCTGCTGACCACCTTCACTGTCAAAATATAAGCACTTCTTTGTGCTTTTCTAGTGACTCAGGTACACTTAAAAAGCCTAGAGACTGGAGTATACCATGGTTTATTAATCATTTAAGGTATTAGACATAAAGAGATGCCCAGAATAAGCAACCTGTGTTTCAGAGTTTGCACCAAAGCACTTGGAGAGATGTCAAAACACCATTTTAAGCTGATAATGAAGAGGCTGGAGAGAGCCTCTTCCCACTGGATATCTGAAATCCAATCTGAGAAGTCCCCATAAACCCTCAAACTGAAATTAACTTTTATTAGGTAATAGGTGACAAATTTATGGGAGACCTGGTACCTGTCTCATTAGCTGTACAACCAAACAACATGCAAGTCAGTACTCCAAAGTGCACTTTGGTGATTCTGTGGTCCCTGTACAAATTATGTTCAGAAGTTCACAATACATACTTGCAATTCAGGATTATTCAGATGTAGTTTGAAAGTAATAATGGCTTTGATCTGCATCTATGGTAGCATGTAATTATCCAAGAACGTGATGAAGTGACTCAGAAAGCCTGCAGTTTGAGCCTAATTAGTAGCTTTATGATAAACTCTGATAGCTTACAAAGCCAGCCCAGGATATCTAGTTCCTTAGTATTTCATAGCTTTAATACAATTAGTTACAGATAAATGCAGAAAGGACAAGTAAGAGAAAAAAATATTAATTTTCACGTGTTTTCTTAGTTGCAAGGGGAACCTAAAGCAGTCACAGGGAGAAGCTAAGAAAGTTGCTATAACAAAAAAAAAAAATCACACGAACAGTAGAATTATTAAGACAAATAGCGAAAATAAAGGCGATTTCAGAAAGTACTTCTGCGTTGTATTGGTGACTGGGCTATTGGCAAGAGCTTTGGATAAATGTCACTTGTTGCTACATAAATTCTTTTGTAGTAGAGTGCACTGTACTCACCTCTTACTTCTCCCACAAAAACCCCAGACACAGCACCGTCAAGTGGTAGATCTTACTATAGCACGGCTGTACGTGGATGAGTATTCATTAGTAATAATTTCGATTCCCTCCTAACTAGAAAAATCCAGAAATATTTCTTTAAGTTTACAACGTATATATAACAGGAAAACTTCGAATAGTAAGGTCTTACTCATATACAATGACACTGAAAATTGTGAGAACCATAAATTAAGGAAAACCAGCATCAGCTAAGAAAACTTACACCACCTTTAGTTACAGATCTATTGCAGTTAGTGAATGTTCATTAAGACAATTAACTGGAGACCAGTATTTTATAAAAATGACCCCTAAGTTACATGCAAAACCTAAAAGCCCCTCAAAAAAAAAAACCCTTAAAAGAAGCTTTCAGAATAATAAAGTTTTTTCTTACGTGATTATACAGCCCTTTTATTGAAAAAGTGGGTGGCTCTTAAAAGAGCCTTTGGGTTGCAAGTGACGGTCCGAAACGCCCTACTTGGAGCTGGTGTACTTGGTGACAGCCTTGGTGCCCTCGGACACGGCGTGCTTGGCCAGCTCGCCGGGCAGCAGCAGCCGCACGGCCGTCCGGATCTCCCGCGACGCGATGGGGGAGCGCTTG
>NW_008238664.1:7572626-7573015 GCF_000691975.1 Corvus brachyrhynchos
GCCTTGCGGCTCTGCTTGCGCTTCTTATCCCCTTTCTTCTGCGTCTTGGTGACCGCCTTCTTGGAGCCCTTCTTGGGCGCGGGGGCGGACTTGGCCGGCTCAGGCATGGCGACAACTGCTTATCTCCGAAACAGCAGGCAGCCGCTCTGCGACAAACCGAGCAGCAAAGTGAGGAGAGCGGCTGCGTGCCACGTATTTATAGCTCCAATATGCAAATGAGCAGCATCGGCCCTGCGTATTCTCATTGGTCAGAACACAAAATATGTCATCACTCCCCAGTAGTCGCGTCTGATTGGTCAGAATTCGATTCGCCTTGTCATTGGCTGCCCACACAAGACCTACTTCTCAACCTATCAGCGAAGGGACGAGCTGGTAAAGAGAGAGCAGAG
>NW_008238664.1:7573352-7574738 GCF_000691975.1 Corvus brachyrhynchos
CCCCCCGCCCCCGTCAGCGCCCCATCCGCAACGACGAGGAGCTCAACAAGCTGCTGGGCAAGGTGACGATCGCGCAGGGCGGCGTGCTGCCCAACATCCAGGCCGTGCTGCTGCCCAAGAAGACCGACAGCCACAAAGCTAAAGCCAAGTGAGCGCCGAAGCGCCACTGGCGCATTTCTTCTTCTCCAGAAACCCAAAGGCTCTTTTCAGAGCCACCCACAAGATCCTAAGAGAGCTGAGTTATCCAAACAACAGTTAAGGCTATTTTGTATTAATTACTCAACCCGTGTTTTATCTTATTTTTTATTTTTTGGCTTAAGATATAGTAGCAACGCTTTCCATATTTTCGTTAACAAAGTCGTGTCAAAACGTCCTCTCTCCATACAAGTTCTTCCTGGTATGGAATACTTTCCGTTTAGTTCTTATGTCGGAGAACATAGGAACAGTATCTGTTGAGAGTACCCGTCCCTCCCCGCTTTTCCGCCTCTTTCTTTTCCGAGTGGCTGATACAGTTCCAGAGATAAGAGGCGCAATCGTCTTCGGGGAAGGGAGGGGGAAGGGAAGCGGGCGGGGACTTCCACTGGCCAATCCTTGGGCAAAGCGGGCTTTTTCAAGACTTAAAGCTCTTTCTTTCTCATCGGGAACAAAAGGATTGGGAGAACTGAGGGCTATATTTGTGTCAGTAAAGAAACCCTCCCCTCCTCCCCCCAAACAGACAAAAGGCATTTACGGAGATACCGTAAGAGAAATAATACAATAGATTAGACATGGCTCAGTAGTAGCGTGCCTGGCAATTGCATTATTTTGTTACAAAATATAATCTTTAAAAAAACATACATCCGATTTTTTATCAAATCATTATAAAACATTGTTTCCTGGTAGTCAAAGTAATCACTCGGAAGAAGAAAAGGTCTACACTTCCCTAAAGCCGCCGCGCTATACCGCGTTCATTAGCATTTCTTTCGGTAATCCTAGGGAACAAAAAATACAAAACACAATTGACCTCTTGACGACTTACGAATTACTCGATCCTTGCTGCAGGTTACAGACGGCCTCGGTGCATCAGCTCCTTTAGGGAAAGTGTGGGTGGCTCTTAAAAGAGCCGTTGGATAACAAAGTATGTAGAGGAGAACTCTTCTGATACAATTTACTTCTTTTTGGGCGCCGCCTTCTTTGCCTTGGCTGCTTTGGGTTTGGCTGCCTTAGGCTTGGCTGCTTTGGGCTTCACCGCTTTCGCCTTAGCCGGGCTCTTCGCGGCCTTCTTGGGGCGGCCGGCCTTCGCGGCTTTCTTGGGGCTCTTGACTGCTTTCTTGGCCGCTGCAGCTGCCGGCTTCTTGGCCCTCTTTGGGCTCTTCTTTACCGCCGCCGCTTTTTTGGGGTTCTTGT
>NW_008238664.1:7575041-7583187 GCF_000691975.1 Corvus brachyrhynchos
TTCCTCTGCGGAGCAGGCGAACACAATTGGGCTGGCCCGGGTCAGCTGCTCGTATTTTTAGAGCGGAGCCGCGCGGTGATTGGTGGGTTGCAGAGCCCGCCCCGCTGCACGGCCGGGGAGCCCTTCGGTGTGCTCGATTTGTGTTTCTTTGGACTAACAAAAGTGTATTTTCCTCGGAATTTCTGCCACCAAATCGCCCAATTTCCTCGGTGAGGGGGGAGAAGAGCAGGTACTTGCGTTCGGGAGAGTTTCCTGCGGCAAACACGCGATTTGAGTTAAAGGAGAGGCGATAAATCCCGTGTGCTGCTGCTGGAGAGACCTCTGAAGGGAGAAACTTTTGTTTTTCCTTGCAAATTAAAAATTTCCTTTTGACATAAATGTTATAGCAACAACTCAGCCTGATTATTTAGAGGGTTTTCTTGGGGTCAAAGTTGAAATCTGACGAATTAAAGCTATTTTGACAGTTTAAATTGATTTTGAAGAGGAGGAAGTAACACAAACTCCTTTTTCAGCTGTGAATATGGATTAAGAACCGGTTCCTTTGACCATGTGTTTTACCTCCTAAAACGCTAAAGTCTAGTGTAATAGTGTCTCGTACAACCTCCTATTGCACTTTTTATAGAAACATAAGCAATATGTTATTATCTGGAGATTTATGAACATACAGTTGGTTTATTTTGTCTTCCTGGAATTTCAGTACAAGGGAGGCAAAGTTACCCTGCTGCCCTATGTGGGGTGTTTTCTTTTTGTTTGTTTCCCATATGAATTTTTCTACCAATTATTAAGTAAATCAAGCTATTTGCTTTTCATGCTCCATTTTATTTTGAAGTAAATAGTCATTTGATACCTTATGTTACAGAACTGCAGCTTTGTAAAAGAAAGCAATCTCCTAAACTTCTGTTGTTTATGGAAATTATCTTTGTCTCTGGTTAATTTAAGATTTGCAAGGACCAGCATCACAGTTTACTAATTATGCTCTTAGTTCCTGAAGAGTATTTTCTTGTTATATATTTTCTCTAAAAGTAGTAGAATTTTAAACCATATTACTGTTTGGATTTTTTTATGTATCTCACAGAATATGGCTACACAAAGGTTTAGGTAAAGCCTCTGAATTCTGAATCCTCTTTCCACTCTAAATAAAACCCACCTAATTATTACTTGTGCATTTTACAGCAATCACTGAAATAAGGAAATGCTTTTATGATAAAAACTAAAGCACTTTGTGATAACCTGAGTTTTAACAAGGGGAGAGGTAGGCCATAGGTCATTCCTAAAGGATCAGGAAAGAGCCAATCAATACTGATATCTGGTGGAAGATGTTGTAATATGCTGAACAGAGCAGAGCTCTGGAATAATATTTCATTAATCTGTAACCGATTATGAAAAAAAGTGTATTATCCGTTGCCTTGTGTAGTTATTTAAGAAACACGAAGACTACACTACAGCCAGCCCTTTAGTAATACCTGATGTAACATAAAACATGAATACAGTATTTAAGTGCATATTAGCAACCAGGAATTCAGATTGTATCAGTAGGCAGTTTTAGGGAAATGTAATTTTATTTCTATGTCATGGTTTCATTACAATGGCTGTTTTGTAAAGACTAAAATGTATATGAGAGATTTTTTTACATTTGCTGTAAGATTGTGTTTCAGGGAATGTGGAACTATGAATAAATGCACTGAAGGGAAGAATTGTGACCGCCGCCCCATAAGTATAAAATACAAAAAAAAAAAAAGGTTGCAGTAAGACTGCACCTGAGTTCTGTAATGCTTTAAGGGGAAAATAATTGAGAGAAGAACTAATCAAATTGTGACTTTCAAGGCTCTGTTTGGCAATCCTGCCATAGTAAGGATACAGGGATTAAACAAATTGGAGTGGGTGTGGGTATTGCAGATATACCTTCAGAAACTGCCAAATGAAAGTAAAATGTTTTGAAGACTTTATCCTGTATTATGTAAATCAGTGAATGAACCTTTCCACTGATTTGACTGCATAGTGTAATAAGGTAGCAACTGCTGGGAACATATGAAATTTAGCAGTTGCCTAGAGACTTCATTGCATATAGACAGAGGAAAAGCACAGGCCATGAGTGACATGTCAGCAAAATGAAAAATTCATTGTTGCTTATTCTTGTTATTTTGAACACATTTACTTCAGTAATCTTCACTGGAGAAAATGTAAATATTCCAGCTCTCATTTGTGCCTTCACAGAGTGTTCATTCACACTTGTTGGTGGCAAAATTGAGGTGGTTAATAGCCACTATCCCGGTTTTCTGCCTGGATTTTCTCCCAGCAGCTGCAACCCTGTCCCCATTTCCAAAAAGGACTACTAAGTATATATGGGTCTCTAGTTACAATCTAGTAACTTAAACTGAAGTAACTTCAGAAATTTCATGGCAGAGAGAGAAACTATGATCTTTTTTTATGGTTTTGCAGCAAAGACATAAACCAAGTTTAGTGATGTAGAATTTCTACTTGGAACACATATTCTTCTTTATGTGAAAGAAATACATGCAGGAACAATATTGTGGAAAATTAAGGTGTATTTGGCAATTTTAAAAACTGCTGCTCTGCAGTCAGAGCAGATAGTCAAAAAAGAATGAATGGATGTGCTCAGGCAGAGAAAAAATGTGGTGAAGGATTACCTAAAAGGCAGAAGTGGGAGTTTTGCCACCAACTGAGCAAATGAGGAAGGGAAATAATCCTGGTTTAGAGATAGGATATTGTGGAAAAATTTCATTGAGAAGACACTACATAGACTTTTACATGAAGTTTGTTTTTCCCAGTGAGACTGGAGGGAGGTAGAATTCATTATTCATTAAAAGAGAAGGAAAGTAATATCAGCATCTCCAGAGATCCTTCTGGAGAAGGCACCACTGTAAGGTCTACTTCATATGAATGACTTCAATCCATCTCACCTTATGGGCACCCTAGCAAGCCACACTACATAACAAACCTGCAGTCTGAGCCCTTCCTGCAAGACGCTTCCCTTCAGATACCAAAATCTATCCAACTTTTGCAGTTATCTTTTAAGACCTCTTGGCGTAAGCAAGGAGACAGAGGAACCACAGCCAAGGGCTGGCACTACACCCGAGAGCTATCAAACGTTCCCATCTGCAGTTTGGGACCTGCCAATACTTGTTCCTAGGAAAATAAGCTGTGGGTTATATTTAGGTATGTTTGCAATAAGGAGAGGTAGCACAGTAGTTGTTCTCAGGCAATTTTGTTAGGAGCCATTAGCATGAGAGCCAGCCACACGAATGTGGCTACTGGGCTGCTCTACCTGCTGTAGCTGAGTGCTGTGCTCAGTCATTCTTAGACAGCTGGAGACCAGAGCCCCTCTCCTTGCTTCAGATGGCAATTTCCAGAGAGATTTAGGGGAGGGCCTTTACATTATGTGCTGCATTCCCACATACATGTTCCACAGGAAAGAGGTATAAATACTCCCCGCAACCCGTGATTACACTCCTATTACAGTGTTACACCCATGCCTTACTTGCCCTCAGTGACTTCATCTTTCATCTGAGTTGCAAATGTAATAACACTTGTGTGATCCAACCAGCCAGCACAGTTTAGCAACTTTTAACACTTAGCTAAGGAATTTTAAAGTGATACCTACCAAACTACAAACTTGTTGCAGCTCAGCAAAACAAGCCTCAGCCTACATAGTACTAATGTTGCTGCTGCTACTGCTGTTAAGGCTCCTGAGTATCCTGAGGTCACATAAGGCCTTTTAAATTCAGGGGATGAGTGAGCATCTGTAGGGAGCAGAACAAAGAGGGTAGGGCAACAGATGACTATCCCCACAGACTCAGCTTCCTGGAATGTTGTACACTCCTCCCTGTACCCTTGGTTAAGGGTTGGGGCACCTGTTGTGTCCTCCCTTCTTCATTGCCATGGCATGTAATTTTGCAATTGAAAATCTATAGTCTGAAATCTGGATATGTCCATAGTTAGGAGGCACTGGGAAGGAAATCCTTTCTGGGAAAGGAAAAAAAAGTCAGCAAAAATACAGGGGGCCAAAACCCTTCTGAGAACAGCTAATGAAAAAAATACGGACTTTGTTCTTAACTCTGTGTGTGTTTATTAGGTCAATGCTTTTTTACTTTTTTCACACACAGTGAAAAGGTCCTCAGTCAGTCAGATATCAAAGAATATAATTATTTATATCCCAGAGTAATTTGGTCTTCTAAAATTAATCCAAGCCACTTGAAAATTTGTGTTCTTGACCACGCAGGCATGGTTTGAATGTAGTCATCAATGGGAGATTGAGGACACCTCGGGCCCTGAGACAAACTGTCCATGAAAGGTAAACAACATTAACAGAAGCTGCATCATCTATGGCTCCCCAAAGAAATTGTCTCCTCCTGAATCAAAAGTGCCTCGCTGTGACCTTCATTTACTGGTGAAGTCCACCACAGAAGGGTGCCACCACACTGTCTCCTCATAGCGACCTCTCCATCCGCACGGAATCCTGGCTGCTCAGACTAGTGAGCAGCTCACACGCAGTGATGCTGAGCAACTCACTCCTCCTCCCCACAACACCGCAGCACTTCCATGTGTTTTCTGCCCTCCACACTTTCCTGCTGGTGCGGTAGTGCTGTGACTTCTGGTATGAGGGAGGGAGCAATGTGATGAATCTAAATGTTGCTTCCCACTCCAGCCAGGAACGTGTTTGGAACCTATGGAGGGACAAAGTATCCTCAGACATATCGTGCATGCACAGCTGCTCTGCAATCTGCCATCTCCCTGGCTCTTGACGCCCCAGACACTGATGTGACATGCTTCAGGTAAATTTGGGTTGGCAGGCAACTCATTTTTTGCCACACAGGCACTGACAGTAGCACCCAGGCACGACGTAGGCTGAGAGCCAGAGCACTGTGCGACACACCATGCAGAGGTGCTCTCCTTAAGTGATGCTGCCTTCCTGTTATTCATCAGAGGTGAAGCAGGTACTGGCTCTAGACAAGGCTGCTTGTGCCAGCTTTCTAGAGCAGGAGTATTGCAAGGTAGCGTTTGGGTGCTAGCTGGATAGGCTGGCTGTTTTCCCACAGAAGGGAACAAAGAGGTTTTGAAGAGTTGTTCACCGTGTAAGTGTTGTGCTGTAGTTCATGTTTTTACAGTATGTGCTTTGCAGCTGTGCAGTCCATGGTCTGCTGCCAGAGTAGCACTATCTCAGGTCAGTATGTTGTCCAGATTGCCAGGGGCACTGGAGGGGCTGGCTGGTGCCTCAATTTCCCCACAATATATAAATGAGGTCAGTCACTTCTGCTGTCATACAGTTAGAAAATCAGGAATCTGGCTTCAGAGGCTCGTGAGACTTTGTATATACAGTTTGGGCACAGTCAGGAAGAATGCATTTCATCTATTTTGCCTGCAACTTGCCTTGGTCCCAGAAAGGATTGGCTTCCATAATGAGCGTATTAAAACTAAATCTTGGTGTTTATGGCACAGGTTTTTTTTCTGCTTTGGAACTGAAAATGCAATCAAGATTTTGTTGATTTGGTTTTGAAATAGGGAATAGAGTAACAGCTTTAACTTTTGTATGCTGTTGGAGGTTAGTAGTTTGTAACATCTGACAGTTAACTGTGTGCTTAACAAGAGCAGCACAGAAGGCCAGCAATGAGCAACTAGGAGCAGGGATCAGCAGACATCCAGCTGTACAGAGGTGATAAGTAAAGAGAAACCTGCTTGGGTTTGGGTTTGCTCAAACTGCAGTGAGACATGTTCAAGGAAACCTAATAGGCAAAGTTACTCAAAGCTGTTGAGAACGGGGCCTGCTGATGAGTAAGGTGAACATTTGATAAATTCTGATGTTAATTGTCCAGATCTATGGCATGTTCATTTTAATAAAGAACTTCACTGGGGGAAAAAGAAAATAGAACCAAAACCTAAGTGGAGGAAAAATTGTAATCTGTGCTTCTTTTATTAATTCTTTAGAAGAAAACAAGTCTTGGCATGCTTGAGTACATTGGAAGGCTTTCAAGGGTTGTCACTGTTAGCCACATCAGTGGATGAAGACAGGAATTTTTGTTTGCATTTGACACTAATGGAAAAAATGGGTTCTTAATGTTCAAATCTGTTTGGGTTTAGATTTTTCTTATTTTCATTTTACCACATGTACTTATTGTCCCTACATGGTGAATGGTCTTAGCTTTAGTTTATTGTTTTGTTTGGGTTTTTTGGGGTTTTGTTTGTCACCTTCCCCTAGGGTAGCAGGGTCATCTAGTTATGGTCCTTTCAAACTTGAGGAGCACACTGGCTCTGTTAGGCTAGTATTGGGAACACATAAAAGCTGTAATTCTGGGAGCAGTCAGAAGAATACACACTGTAGTAATAGAACTTGTTTCTTAAATTAGTGATATCAGCAGGGATCCAGAGTGCAGAGAAATTAATGGGCGATATGAGCAGGACAGCCTTGAGATTCTGCTCTCTTTGAATTGCATTCTAGAAACATAATTATGTCACTTGAAGAACTGAGTAATTAACAGGAAACTTCATTCTGGACCAATATCCCAACTGTGACAGAGGCCAGTAAATAAAGAGGGTAAGAACAATAGCTGATAATCTCATCAAAGTGATCCTTTATGGTTTAGTGCTTTGTGGGCTGGAGACTCATTGAGTCAGAGGGGATGTCTTTGAATTAGGGAGCCACAAATGGATTTTTCTTCTTTGTGTTTAGCAGTTGCTTTCTCCAGGCAAAACATTTTTCATGTTTTAGGATTTTGCTTTAGCATTACAAATCATGGAAGGTTGAGGAATAGGTGAGTGGGAGTGGTAGATGGACAAATGAGTGATGGACATGTATACTACGTGGACTGTATCCCTGTCATAGTGGAGAATTTCATTAATATGTGGTTAGCTGTCCTTAGTGTGTGCCTGTGTTATAAAATGCTGCTGGAAAACAAACATGAAGTGGAACGAAATGGCAACCAGCAAGGAGAGTGGACTGAATACCCTTCACTGTAGCTGCAGAGAGATTAAGATAATGTATGTGGAACAGAGGGAATGGCAAGTCATTTAGAAGAAGAGATAAAAAGGAATGATAAGTCTTCAGGGCCGGAGAGACATTCTTATATAAAATATCTGAGTTGAAAGATGCTGTGAAACAATGACTTCACCATTGTATTTTTAGACCCTGTCACTTTTTCAGACTTACCTTCCTGGAGTCACTGTGATTAAGGCAGAAAAAAATGCCAGAGTCAATGAGAAAAAAGGTTGCCAGAGTTCACAGAGATCTCTCCTAGCCCTTCATCTTGAAGGACTTTCTTCTGTCTCTATGTGAGTAATGATGTGTGTATTTGGCCATAAAGAGCACAGGCAAATTCTCCATATTGTAATTATGTTAACTTCATAGACCCAGTGGGTCTTGTACTACGAATAGGAGGACTGCAGGCATAGCCAACAGAAATGAGGCAGGGATTGAAAAGTCATGATGACTGATTATTAGAGTCATGAAGTTCTACCAAAAAACCAGAAATGTCATCATACCCTTGTAAAAGGAAAACATACACATGAAAGAAGGAGTATCCACTCAGAATCAATCCACTCAAGCCTTTGAAAACATGGGGCACACATGAGCATGGCTGGCATAGCCGTTTTTGTTGTGCATTTGGCATATGTTATTAATTTGCATCCAGTTAGAAGCAATTACCTTAATGGAAAGATAATGCTTTTTATGTATCACCAGGATGTCTGGGATTTAGTGTGAAGCAAATACTAGAGACAGAAAAAAAAAAAAAAAAAAAAGGGTGAATAGGAAGCAAACTCTAAAGACACTAGGAGAGAAAATAAAGCATCTTCAGTTTATTGCTGAAAAAGCCCTATGCAAATTGCCACTGATACAGTATGCTGAGAATCAGGTATAGCCTGCTTCTGGAAAAACACACGTTTCCCTCTGGTCTAAGGTGAACACTTAGGCATAATGTTCCTCATGCTTCAGACTATGTAAGACAAATTCTGCCCTAAGGTCATGAAATTGACCCAGAAGGTCATATATTTGTAAGATGATTCTCAGTATATCGAATGCCTGAATACAACCTCAGAAGTCAGACGATATAGTCAACGTGGCCTTAACATCTATACGCGGAGGCCTAAAGACCGACAGCTCCCTGTGCAGTGGCACTGCCGAAACATCAGGGGG
>NW_008238664.1:7587860-7588327 GCF_000691975.1 Corvus brachyrhynchos
AACGACGCGGAGCGCGTGGGCGCCGGCGCCCCGGTGTACCTGGCGGCCGTGCTGGAGTACCTGACGGCCGAGATCCTGGAGCTGGCGGGCAACGCGGCCCGCGACAACAAGAAGACGCGCATCATCCCCCGCCACCTGCAGCTCGCCATCCGCAACGACGAGGAGCTCAACAAGCTGCTGGGCAAGGTGACGATCGCGCAGGGCGGCGTGCTGCCCAACATCCAGGCTGTGCTGTTGCCCAAGAAGACTGAGAGCCACAAAGCCAAGAGCAAGTAAACCAGGCGAGGGAAGCGTCCCGAGCCCAGAGGCGAAACCCAAAGGCTCTTTTCAGAGCCACCCACAACCTCGAGAAAGAGCTTGAAATGCTGCGGAGCGGGCGCCGGGGGGAAGAAGGGAAGGGAAGAGAAGGGAAGGGAAGGGAAGGGCGCCTGCGTTTGTCCTTGGGTGCGTGTGTGGTTTGGGGGGTC
>NW_008238664.1:7589451-7595347 GCF_000691975.1 Corvus brachyrhynchos
GGCTCCCCGGAACAGCTTTCCCCGGCTTCTTCCCCTCCGGGAGGCGACAGCCCCGGACTTGCCTATGAAGTTTTGAGCACGTCCCCGGGGTCGACTCTCTCTGGGCTCGGTGTGACCAGCCTCTGGTGCCTCGGAGGCTCGCCGCGCACTGCGCCCTTGCGCCGGGGTTCGGCCGGTATTGCGGACTCCGGGAATCCTTAGAGTGTATTAGCGCTGCGCTCTCCCCGTACCGTGTTCCCGAAAAGCGTTAGGGGCTGCTTTCCTTGACTTTGCCTTTTTGTCTCCTGCCACCTGCTTGGCATCATGTAATTTCCTTCAAACATTGTCACATTACATTTTTTGCCAAGTGACATGAAAGATAGGAGCATATATTTGTCTTCCTGTTGCTGTTCCTCTTTCAGATTTACAACGAATACTTTCAACGTTATTGTGTTTTACCTGCAGCACAACATACTTTTTTTTTTTTTCACCTCCCACATTTGGGCAAAAATAAACTATCTCTTGGGAGCACTAATTTTTTCCAAGAATGGGTGCAAATATAATGATTTGATTTCGTTTTATTTTCCTTTGTGAGTAGCACTAAATCGTCTAAATTGCTTGCTCTTCTGATGCTGTGTAGTGTATACTGGGAACTTATATGACAGTACTTTATAAAGAAACTTAACCACATACACCTTACAGTGAAAATAACTGTCGGAAAATGTATGTCCACTTTCTTATTCTTTCTTTTTTAGATACGGGTCTTGGGCCTACATATGCTCTGGAACCCTTATAAGCAGAATCTCATGGGAATATATATATCTATCTTACAAAACAATTAATAACTTAGTAATCGATAATGCCACAGGCTAACTATGGCAATTATGGTGTTAGGTAATTGTGAAAATTCTGAAATAATTTCTTAAGATTTTTCTTAATTTATTTCCCGTGTTTAAATTTTCCTAGATGTAGTTCTTTTGGGGGGGTGTTATGTTTTTCTGAGGGGGCTGGTGTTGTTTGGTCTTTTGCTTAGTTGGGTTTTGGCTTGGTTTGGGTTTTTTATTTCAGAAAATCAGCATGAAAATATTTTTTCATGTGGATGAAATTTTAATTTGTATGTTACAAACACTAGGCTGAATTCTTTATATTTCATCAGTGAGGACCAGTGTTGAACATATGAAATGGGAGTTTGTCAGCTGTAAACTGAATCTCAAAATTACTGTCAGCTTCAGCAAACAGCAGAAATTGCTATGAAATGGCTGCCCTGGCCTTTATATGCCCCTAAACGTTTACAGATATGTAAAGCCTTGGAAAGCAAGGTTTCACACTCATTGAGTTTGTATTTAGCACTTTTTTGAATAATATTTTCACTGACTTGTGAGTCATCTGGTCATCTTCCCCCTTTTTATCTACTTCAGTGCATGCTGAAGAATCCACCTAATAATCTCCTCTTATGTGCAAGGGTTAAAATCTTCACAAAACAGCAAAGCAGCAGGGACACACTTTTCCCAAAGTTTTGGCTGTTTACTCAAAATTCCAAGGGCCGAAGACTGGGTGAAAGTTCTCTTGAAATCTTTGCTTCATTCATCTGCAATTTGCATCATTAAGTTAAAAATAAATCGTTTGTAAATTTTAGGTTAAGAGATTTTAATACATCAGTATTAAGACAAGAGGAGCACCAAAAAATTAAAGGAGGGATGTAAGCCTCTTTCTTTTAGGAAAAACAATTGATATTTTCAGTTAGTATAACAAAAACTGAAAAGAAAAAAGTCTTGTTATGTTTAAATGTTACAATGCAAGATGTATTTTGTTCAAACTACAACATTGATGTAATAGGTTTCAAAACAGGCAGGCAGATATTCCCTTTAGTGTAGAAAGACCTGGAGTGTGTGCTCTAAAGAGTCTGGGATGTTACACAGTAATAGGAATTCAGCTAACTGGTATGTATCAAAGGAGTTGGGGAACTTCATGAGCTCATTTTGCCATATGGAGGAAAAGAAAAAAACTCCACATGGGTTAGAAGTTTTGCAAACATCCTTGGTTTCCCTCACTACACTGTATCAAAACTTTTTCTGCTTATGTCATATCTGGAGTTTCCGAAGTGCAATAACTATTCATTGCTTGTAGACAAGAAGGCCTCATTCACATCCTGCCCTTACAATTCTGGAAAGAACTCTAACATGGTTCTTAGAAAATAACTGTAGATCATATCATTCTTCAATCAGCTTTGGGAATCTGTGACTTGGAAAATGGCTCTTTCTAGACCATACTTATTTCCAGATCTGCTCTTCTGACTAGGCATAAAATATCCCTTCTTATAATTCACATATTTTTGCCAGCTCCAGCAGGAGATTTAGGTCTAATGCTGTGTCAGAAACTCCTAGTGTTCCACTTGAGAGGGAAAAAAATTTACAGCTCATTTGTGCTTCTGTGTGCTGAGTAACAGGATTTCTGTCCTCTCAAGAGTGTTAATGGACAAAGGCTGAAAGATGGTGATATAGTTTCCATCTGTATTTGAATGGTGTGAATTTGAATTCATGTGGTTTAAAAATTGTTTCATTTCCTGATAATGAGGCATATTCTATTGTATGAGAAAAAAAGAAATAAAATTTATATATCTTTCAAATGTGGAATACAGACTTTTTTTACATTTTGAAGTGCATATCTCACCATGAGCCTTGGCCTATACCCAGAAATTATCAGATAAATAAAATAATATTGCTCTACTGCCAAGTCAAGAGCCTCACTGTTGTGGAAGTCACAACACTTGGCGAAGAATTTAGGTGCTGTTCATTTAGACATGAGGTAATGGAAATACTAAATCAAAATTTATTATAGGACACTTTGACTTTACTAGTCATTTAGGAAAATAAATGTCGGTAGGCACAGAGAAAAATAATGGCAGCCTATGATTCCTTTAAGCAGAAGGAACAGAGATTCATTACTTATGTTACATTGGAACACCTGTGTAAGGAATCAGCTTTGAAATTTGGCATTAAAACAGAAAAAGAATCACTGCTACTACCTACCCTATTCATCTCAGGAACAGGAACAAGGGTAGTTGCCCAGTTGCTGTAAGCAATCTGCATAAAGCTGAATTAATTTACAGCATGTGTGGGATTTTGATGCAGAACATGAACCCACTAGACAATGGTTCTTTTTTTTTCTTCTATTAACTTTCTAAAAAATCTGGGTAGAATCTCTGTATAGGCCTGTGCTAATTCATAAACGTGTTAATTTCCTGGAAGGAACGCAACAACATTTTACTAAAATATTTCAGTATTTCTATTGACATTTTCTGGTTTTAAAAATTAGGGGAAGGTGAATGGAGCGATGATACCCAAACAACTTCTACGTGAAGAAATGATGGAGTATCAAAGCCTTGGGAAGCCTTCCTGCTGTATGTATGCAAATGCACCAACTTGCTGTGTTGAGCACATGTTCCCTCTTTTGGGTTATATTCTACAGTGCCTGAAAAAATAAATTTTAGTCTGCAGTGGCTGAGAAATTAAAACCCATTTACTGGATTACAATACAAGTACTCGGATGATTCTAGGATATTGTGCTTGAATATCCAAAAGCAAAACACAGCTGCAGAAAAAAAGAGAGGCAGATTGTCCCTGACTTGCATCAACACTCAGGCCTGCCCTTCCTGTCTTCTGCTTTATGCCCATCTTTCTTTTGCTCTTCAATGAAGAGGGATTCATAATGGTTAATTTCCTATGAGCATCCACAGCCTGATACTACCAGTCTGTTGTTTCTTGATCTCTCATTGTTGATTGAGGTTATCTCCAATGCTCAGTAATACCCCATATGAAGGAAAGATGGGCTTGAGAGTATAGGATCACATCTCTAAACACTTTCTAGTTTCTAAGTAAATCAGTATACAATCATGACAATGAAAACAAAGAAAAACACTAATGTTCAGTTTATAGTAATCTCACAATTTGTTTCTGCCATAAAGATGCAGGGAGAAATAAAATGGTTATGGAGTCCTTCAAAGACTGATAAAGATTACAACATTTCTTGTACAAGTCCAGAAAGCTGACAGAAAGCTGCCTCTAAATGTGAATAGCTTGACAAACAAGCCACTTGTATACAAATATCAAGGGACTAGAGAACAACAAAATGTTAGTGCTAGTGCCTCTGGGAGGTTTTGAGCTCTCTGTTCTTGTCTATGGAGTTACTACTACTAGTTTAGAAAAAAAAAAATCCTCAGTGTCAGTATTCTGATAGTGTATTCAGTAATGTCACTGAAGGCCTTAATCCTCCCCCACTATAGGAAATAAGTATCAGATTAAACAGGCATTAAATAGATTTTCCCATTTCTGAGTTTTATCAAGAAACAATACAACATTCATCAGGGTCACACTGCAGTTTTTTAATGCTCATTATCGCAGCCAGATCATCCAAAACGTGCATTTACCTTCATCTTTTATGTTTACTAAGGGAGACCTCACTAAGCTGTATTTTTTTCAACATTTACCTTCAAGAGGAGAAAAAAAAGGTATTTCAAATTACTAGAATAAATCTAGTATTTGCTCTGGTTGTAGCCGTTTCGATTTTCCACTTAAACACGGGTAATAAGAAAGGGATATGACATTTCTCAAATGACTCAAGTCACTGTGTTTCTTTATTTTCACACTCCCAAACAGCGAGGACTCTACGTTTTACCGACATTTCATTCACCCTTATACAGCTATTTTTAGCTCTGAATGTACCTGCTCAAAGGTTTTTAGGAGCTGATGATAGCCCGGATATGGACGGTACGGAACACAATACTATTGCAGCAGACAGTTAACGGCTTGGTATTTAAAAGAAATCAACATTGCATTGAAAACGAAGGGGAAAAAAAATAGAGAGAATTCATCCATTGTTTGTAATATTGAGCTGCCGCTTCCCGGGGCAGGAATCCTCTTGATAAGGTGTAGGTTCTTCTTTTGTGAAAATAGCAAAGTGGTGAATCACCAGACGGTGTTATCCGGGATAAAAACTTACACAATCAACATTCATTCATTGAAACCCAGAAATGAGTTTTGCGTTAAGTGTCCTGGCTACTCAATATACCCTCAAAAGACCGAATTTTCTGGTTTAACTCCCCGTAAAATTCAAAATTCAGTACACTCCAGATTCTATTTCCCAATCAATTTTATCTAATTACGAGGCAAAGACGATAATTACTGCACGTATTAACACTAAAAGCAGCTTTACTGTAATTGCAGTTATCCTGACTTCCGAATCTAACAAACGAAAGCTATTTCGTCAAGGTTACATTGAAAATGCACTGACAGGAACATCAGTCTTCGGAAGGGACACGTCGGTGCTTTGTTCCACTGAAATAGAGAAGCATAAAGAAAGTAACATCGCCTTTCACACACGCTGCTAAAGCACAAACGTCTCCCCAAAAGGCAGTAGCTGAGACACCGAGACTGCTGAAGAGAGACTAAGCAGGGTGATTTCGGAGGGAAGCGGCTCAGCCGAGGGAGCCAGCTCTGCATCAGCGTCTGGGACCATGGGACGAAACTGTGTTACTTCCTCGGATTTAATATCCATTTACTCTGAGACCAAGCGTTCAAATCACTCTGTTTTTCACTTCTTCTGTAGAGAACCTTCTATAGAACAAGATTTCATGCCAGCTGTGCCCATTTAGCTTACAGTAAAATTTTAATTTACAATATAAACCGAAGGTTTCTCTCTGCCGAGGTCTCTGCGGCTTCACGCCGCTGACTTTCAGCGGTCGCATTTCCCTCATTTCTGCCCCTTCTGACGGGAAACTCCGCCAGCCTGTAGGGCAGACGCCCCCCTCCCCTCCCGGAAAGAAACGGGGTGCATCGGCGGTAAATTTCGTGAGGAAAAAGTCGGTTTTGGACCTTGAAGAAACACAACGGGCGCGGCGGCGGGCGGCGGAGCGGGGCTC
>NW_008238664.1:7595934-7624367 GCF_000691975.1 Corvus brachyrhynchos
AGAGCCCGGCTAAGGCCAAAGCGGTGAAGCCCAAAGCAGCCAAGCCCAAGGCGGCCAAGCCGAAAGCAGCGAAGGCGAAGAAGGCAGCGCCCAAGAAAAAGTAAATGGTTTCGAAAAAAATCTTATCTGCTTTGCAGATAAACTCCAACGGCTCTTTTAAGAGCCACCCAAGTTTTCACAAAAAGAGCTGGCACTTTTATTTTCTTAGATTCCTGTTCGTGTACGTGTATGCAATTTAAACCTTTCTTTTTTTTTCTCCTTCATTGCTGTGGCTGTTAAGTGGACTCGATAATGTTTCTGCGCTCTTGTTCCCGGCTGCCGAGCAGCACCGCAGCAGCAGACCACACCGCGGCACAGCTTATTAAAAAAACAAAAAACCTGTGTGCTTCGGTGCAAATCCCTTCCCATTGGCCGCAGGAGAGGGGTGCAAGCCCGAACTCCTCGGGGTAGCTGGGCGGCGCTCGGGGCGCCCCGGCTCTTGAGACGGGGGGGGGGAGTGGGGATGCTGCGGCGCCCTGTAGTTTCTCTCCTATCAGGAGGGGGGCGGAGAGCTGCTCAGGGAAGCGCCTCGGACCGCCCCCAGAGCCCGGCGGATTTCGAAAACCCCGCGCTCCGCAAAGATTGGCCGTCGCTCTTCGGCTTTTCTAGTGTCCAGCAGTTTTCGGGTTAAAAAGGCGCCCCACCTTATTCTTTTAAGTTCACTTGGCGGAAGAGGCCTACGAACTCCCTGGTACGTTTGTACCGCCTCCCCCAACCCCCTCCCCCCCGCGGGCTTTTTCACTTCCAGTCCAGTTTTGTCCCCGCTTTGAAAACCGTAGGGCGAGCGGGGTCCGAGAAGTCCGAGGTTTCGAGCTGCCTTGGTGCTGCCCGCAGTCCTCCACCTCGGTGCTCAAACTCTCGCTCTTTGGAGCTGCCGCACTCAGTTCTTAGCCGGGTGTTCATTTTTGCACACTTGGAACAAAAAAAATGGTATTTTCTGTACACGTAACAACCTATAGCTCTGGTCACTGGCACTTCCCCCGTCTCGGTTTTAGGATGCAGGGCACACTTTTTTTACTGCGCATGCTCTATGAGCAAGCGGCTTATGTGAGTATGGGGCGATCACAGCGTGTGGACGGGGATTTACTGCGTTAATGAGCACAAAACTCAAGCAAAACTTGTCTCTCACTTTAGACTTTATAGTTCTTAGCTGAAGATAGCTGTTAAATATTGTAAAAAACTGCTCCACACGACAAGAAAGGAAGTGTGTCTGTGTGCAGATGATACTGAATGCACTGGCTATATTAGCTGTAGTGGTTATACTGTCCAGTATAGGAACAAAATTACCATCAAACCAAACATTGCTGTTAAACTTGTAGAGCTGAGTTGGGCAGCACAGCATAGATACCTACTGGGAAAAGAGGGTGCAGTGGCAAAGAGCAAGAGTGGCCTGGGAAAAGTCATACTGTGGGGATAAGTGTAATGACATCTTTATGCCAGCTGCACCACTGGCATATCAGTCAGTAACCCTAATTCATCGTTTCTCGTCCTCCTTCCCCCTCAGAGTGTGCACTGCTAGCCCTGTGGCTGCCACCTCAGCTGTGGGAGAGCTGTGCAACGCTCCAGACTGATTCTTCCTCAGAAACAGCTTATGTTAAATTACTAAGTCACTGCTGTGGTGTCTGATCACTGTGTGTCCCTCACATGGACTTCAGCAGGCTTCTCTCCAGCTAATAAGCAGATTCTTGTTCCAGACATAAGAAAAGTTGATATCCTAAGAAAAACTCAGGGCATACTATTTTGTTATCATGGCTCAAGTTTCTAGCTAACCTACCAAACAGAGGTTCAAATGTGTGATTTATTACTGCAGTGAAAAGTGAACACATCTTGCTCCTCTATGACATAGTTTTTGGACATATGGTCATTAATTTATTTTGTCAAACAAGTTAAAGTGCCTCGTGATACTGGAGAAAGAAAGAAAAGAAATGAGCTCTCCTTAATATCTTCTAAGGTGTGCTGTGTGCTGGTGTTTAGTGGCTGGGCATACTTTGACAAAAACCCAAAGGATACACTTTATGATTAAATGCTAAGCTGCCGCAAAATTAGAGGGAAGGTCAAAAAAAAGGGGGGGTTCAGTATTGCAATTAATTACAAGGAGGACTTGTTTGTAGGTCAGCTGTTTATTTCACATATGTACTTACTTAGCAGATGTCAATATCAAAAGTCTATGATGTTTCAATAATGGCAAATGAACCAATGAGTTAGATAAAGGCCTGCATATACCAGAATAGGCTTAGCAACCTGCCAAGAATTCTCTTTAAGTTACTACCCCACAGAATAATACACCACTATGTACAGATGAACGCTTTTTTTATGATGGGGTTACAGACTTTTCATCAGCATTAGTCACCACAAAGACCAATTGCCTGTCAGATTACCACAAAACCAGGTAACTTTCATGCATATATTTCTTCCTGTCTTCATTCTCAATTAGTGGGTTATGTTATTCCTGTACTTCTTGTGTATCTTTGTATCTTTTATGATAGTTGTTGTCAGGTGGAAGAGATTATTCTGCATGGCCTCAGCATGTCTTTGAAAAACATTAAAAAGTCTCCCTTAGGGGCTCAACTCTTAAAAACATCAAAGGTGGAATTTTATTGCAAGTGAAACCATTCCAGTAATTTATTAAGAAATCTTCTGCGTTTGATAGAGAAAATTGGAAGCTAGACTTCCATAAAAAGCAAACTATGTTAGTTCAGGCACAAAGATATTTAAAATTTGTGCTGGAAACAGCGTTGATAAGACAGGGATGTTTTCATTATTGATGAGCAATGTTTAGACAGAGCCAAGGCCTTTTCTGCTTCTCACACTGCCTCACTGATGAGGAGTCTGGGACTGCACAAGGAGCTAGCAGGGGACACATCCAGGACAGCTGATCCAAACTGACCAAAGGGGTATTCCAGGCCATACAGTTTCATGCACAGCAGAAAAAGCTGGGGGGAAGAAGGGAGGGGAGTATTTGGGGTGATGACTTTTGTCTTCCCAAGTCACCATTACGCATAGCAGAGCCCTGCTCTCCTGGAAGTGGCTGGACACCTGCCTGCCCATGGGAAGCAATGAATGAATTCCTTGTTCTGCTTTGTGTGCATGGCTTTTGCTTCACCAGTTAAACTGTCTTTATCTCAAGCCACAAGTTTTTTTCACTTTTGTGATTCTCTCCCCCATCTGTGGGAATGAGTGAGGGAGCAGCTGCAGGGTGCTTAGTTGCTGGCTCTGGTTAAACCATGACAGCTGAATAAAACGGAGAAAAAGTCCTTCCTGTTATCCTGTGCTAAATAAATTGCAAAATATAAGTTATGTACATTTCAAGACTAAGTTTACAGCTTCTCAAAAGGAAGCAGCTGAGTGGTGAAACACTTATAATGTATGGGCAGGAAGCTGGAGACAGGCAGTGCAGAGTCTGGAAGAGTGCAACATAAATAGCATTAATACCAGACTTGTTCTCTGCTGCTTGCATGTTAGTACAGATTTGAACCTGCTTGAATTCATGTACAGAACCACTTTTCAGCTAGACACCCTTGACCTGGTAAGATTGCACAACAGAGTTTTTCTTCCACGAGTTTCTTATTTCATATCTAGATCACAAGGCACCCGGTGTACTGTTAGACATGAGGTTACCAAACACTTTTTTCTGTGGGAATTTGAGATCCCTCTTCTACAGAACATGCTGCCAAAGCATAATGAAGTCATCAGTGTGACTCCTCCTGGGATCCCCATTTACTCTCCATACTCAATTTTGGACAATTATTTCTAGATTTGGAGTTATGTTTCATTTTGATTTTCACTTTCCACACAGTGTTTTGTTGATCTCTTCCCACTTCCATTCCCATACAAGTTTTGTCCATCAGTCCTGCGGGACTCCTGCTGAGGCTTCAGTGAAATCTCAGTGACTGCAGGATTCTTTTTCCAATGATTTCAGGAGTGGGCTGCAGAAAAATTGAAATGTAGAGAAATAATAATAGGATTATGATTTACATCAAACATTGAAACTTGATCTAGTAAAAGAAGTCCCTACCTACAGCACAGAGGTGTGAGATGACAACCAAGGACCAAGGCAAGGGCTGAAGCTCACTGCCTATGGCCTGCACTGTACCTCCTATGTTATCTGTGCACATAGGGAGATGCATTGTTGACGTCAAGACAGAATGACACGGTTGAAAGAGGAGGTCCTGTGAAGATAAGATGGTCATGCTTTGGCTCTGAAGAACAGCACAAATGGAACAAAGTAATATGATCTGAATTCTGAAGGGCACATGGCCAAAAAATAACTTTTGCCTGATAAAGTCAGTTAGATATTAAATTGCATGCTGCTGCATATGCTAATAACCTTTATGAAGTATGTGCTACCACATATTTGACTATATTACTCAATTCTCCACCTGGATCATGCCATACATAAGAAGGAGAGGGAGATAAGTTCATGCTGTATGTAAGAAAAGTAGAAATTCTACCTAGTTGGAAGGGTGACAAAAAGACCTTGGAGACAGTCAACAGTCTACTCCCCTCTCCCTCCTCATGGATGGGCAGGCCTTCTTGGCAAGCTTCTTCACATTATTATTATTGTTGTCGTTATTATTATTATTATTAATAATAATAATATCATCTGGGTTAACACAACATTGTTGTTCTTGTTGGAGCTCTACCACACTGCATTTAGCACTGGCAATTCCGAATTTGTAGTTCTGTTGCTTCAATAAACCACACTATTCTTCAGTCTGTGATTCCACAACTTCTTACTGAATGCAATCAGATCTATAGAGCTGAATTGTTAAACTGCACTGTTTGTGAATCTGCGCTCATGCTTCTTATTTGACACTACCAGGCTTACAGTGCTGAATCTGCTGAATTTGCTCCATCAGAAATTATCCCAGCTGCACCCAGCCCCTCTGATCTCTGAGGAACAGCTGGAAAGCAAGGATGTTCATTTTCTGCCATGTTTCTATACTCTTAATGCAACACAGAGGTTAGTCTATATGATCTTTGAATCTCTTCCAATGGAAATGGTTAAATGGATATTAAATTACAGTTTAATTTTATCAAACAGACCTCACAGAGTAGATGATATTTGATGTACGATTTAGAATCACTTGTGAGCAAAGAAGCACAGGAACTCAGCTCAAAACTTGCTTCACTTTATTCGTTGTTTTTCTGTCATGAGTTAAAAAACTAATGCTATGAACAAGCATGTATCTATTATTTTTTTTAAAAAATCCTTTTCCAAATGGTTTCTGATGTTTTGCAAAGCAAACAGACAGCAAGAGACAGGGGAAAATATTATATGTAGTCACAGATCCTTGAGGAGAAGCAGCTCATTATGGAGCAGGATTATATTTTGAGGTTCTACCTTCATTTTATTCCATTGGGGAAAAAAAACCCAAAAAACAACAACAACAACAACAACAACAAACAAAACCAAAGAGGCAGAAAGAAAAGCTCAGCTTTGCAGAACTGGACAATTTATCACAAGCTGCTTAGGTATGTGATTTGCCCAGGATATTCTGATAGCCTCATGGCAGGCATCTGCAAGCGGTAATAACTCCCAGGGAAGACCTGTGATACAGAGTCCCTGAAGTTTGATGGAGCAGCCTGAAGAACCGGATTTTCCTGGCAGAATGGGTTTGGAGAGTTCTGAAGCAGGTAGTGCTAAACTGCCCTGTTGGTAACACCCTGGGGACTTGCCTGGGTACTCAGAGAGTGAAAAATCCTTCTGCAAACATTACACCAAATGTATCCTTACCAGTGCAGGACATACCTACCTTTCTCCCAAAATCTCCTAGAAGTGACAGAAGAGATGCCTACAGAGTGCCCAGTTTCTCCTGCTAGCCTGACCTCCCGAAGCAGTCCAGTTACAGTCCCTGAAATTCCCTCCCTGAAAGGAACAAACTGGCCTCAGGAAAGAAAACACCATGACCTGAGCCGTGGCATCCTCACTGCATTCCAGAAGTATCTCCATAGCCCAGTCTAGAATACTAACAAGTTCCTTGTGGAACAGAGCCTTTGTTACAGGTTTGAAATTTTAGGATGTCTCTTGCAGAGTCTTGGTATTTGTGTAGCCTCATTTGGGTTTCCTTTGCGTCCATGCTGAAAAGATGGTGCATGAACATGTGTAACATAATATTTTAATTTGTCAGTGAGGGAGGGGCCACTGGAACATTGATTTCTCTGCTAACAGGTGCAACACCTCTATCTGTGGTCTATGTGAAGATAGATTGATTATTGTTTAATCTTTTATTGTACCCTCATGAAAGCATACATTACACAAAGCTGCCCAGCCAGCAGGAAAAAAACAACAATCAAGCAATCAAAAGACGTCCATGAGAGGGCAGCAAACGCTCAACACAGGAAACTTTATCCTTCCAGATAATCTTCAGGTCGAAAACGATCTACCGAATAATTTTTGCTAAATACTGCTTCTTGATTTCAAGAGCAAAATCTCAGAACATTTTCCTCTGCTGAAGAAAGAAAACTCAGAATTAATAAATACCCGAGAAATGCAAAACCACCCTTCTTTTTGGGCATTTAATTTTTCAATCTCTCTAAAAATAGCCACGCTCTTTTCTATGCCACTACAGCAGTGGAAAATACTGTAAAAATATTTGTCAAAAAAATACTTTTACCTTAAAAAATGAAAGTGAAATGTGTAAAATCTCGATTAGCATACCTGTACTGCTAAACTCACCTTGCGATAACATTCAGAGAGGGCGGGAAATGAAGATGTGAAAAAAAATTAGGAAGGGTAGAATTTCTCACAGGCACGATTGGACAGAATTTGCTGCAAGATTATCCATATAAAAAAAAAAAAGTGCAGTAGATGTATAAACAGAGAAGCCACACAGGACAATCCATACAAGCAGGTGGAACTGAAATACATAAGACATACATCGTTGAACATAACAAATCAAAGCATAATTTAAGTGAATCAATAACTAGGGTGATTTTCTATGAATCAGCTTTTTCTTCTAAATGATCACAACATATCGAAGCTTTAAAAGCTACAGGAATCATTATAAAAAACAGACACGATGTCCTTGCTATCTGAAACACAAGAAAGGCACCGAGAAGCGAGAGGAGCACGGAACCCATTGTGCCTCGGGGAAGGGAAATCCACACAAATCCCGCAATTTTCTGCTCGCGGGCTGCGCGATAGAGAAAGCGGGGAGAACAGGCGGGACGAGCGCGGTGGGCGGGGACTGGGGCCGAGACCACGCCTCCCGCCGCAGTCCTCAACCAGGTCGGACCGCCGGCAATATACACAGGCGCGGAACGGTGTCTAGTGCGTTGAGTTTAGTACTGCCAGAGAAAGGCCATGTCTGGTCGGGGTAAGGGCGGCAAGGGGCTCGGCAAGGGCGGCGCCAAGCGCCACCGCAAGGTGCTGCGCGACAACATCCAGGGCATCACCAAGCCGGCCATCCGCCGCCTGGCTCGGCGCGGCGGCGTCAAGCGCATCTCGGGGCTCATCTACGAGGAGACGCGCGGCGTGCTCAAGGTGTTCCTGGAGAACGTGATCCGCGACGCCGTCACCTACACGGAGCACGCCAAGAGAAAGACGGTCACGGCCATGGACGTGGTCTACGCCCTCAAGCGCCAGGGTCGCACCCTCTACGGCTTCGGTGGTTAAAGCTTTTCGCTCTTTCCGGACCAGCACGACAAAAACCCAAAGGCTCTTTTAAGGGCCACCTACGTTTTCCTTTAGGAGAGCTGTTACATTTTTTAGTGTCTTAAGTAGGGACGCGACTCTCCGATTTTAAATCTTGAACGTAATATTATGCTTCATGATTGCATAAGAAGTGTCTAATACGTCGTTTTGCTGACAACAGAGAGATTGTTTCTGCTATGTAAGAGATGGGATTTTTTTTGTTTTCCAAATTTGTTACAGAAAACACTTTAAATGCTCTGTAATCAAGCAAAAAGCTTAATTTTTAAACGTTCGCCGATTTAAACAATCAGAAATGTTGTTCCATATGTTGTACCTTAAACTTTGCGTTTACTTGAGTAGATAAATTTGGAACGAATTTATCGATTAGGTAAAAGGGGGGAAGTTGCTCTGAGATTGATTCCTTTGATATTTCAATCCCCCCCTTCATTTCCTTCTCCATGATTTATTTACTTTTAAATAAAAGACTAAATCCAATATGGTATTCTAGAGATCATTTTGGGGAGGTGGTTGGGAGGAGGAAAGGGAAGGTCTGGGAGGGAACTGGACAGTAAAAGCAAATTATGAACATAGAAGCACACTTTTGAAAAAATGTATCAAAAGAAGCCTCGTGTGACCACTTTTCTCATTCTCACATAGAAAGGGCACTCCAGTCTGGGGCTCGTTTCTAGAATAGTTAAGTAGTACTTCATGATTAAAAGGAAAAAAAAAAATTCCGCTTTTTAAAAAACCTTTGAAAATCGTTTGGCACTCAAACAATGGTATCTATAAATATTTGTGGTCACGTCTGGTTTTCTCACAGCTTAGTGAGTATGGGGGAAATTAAGTAGTAGACCAATACCATGTTCATTTTCAATTACTTTCACCAAGAAAAGTGCTAATTGCTTAAGTAGTCTCATCATCACGATTTTGCTTGATGATATGCAAAGGTTATCATTCAGAATTTCCTAGTGAAATAAGAACACGAAAAACGCGAAAAAAAAAAAGCTTAATAATTATCTTAATCACTACAGCTTGTTACATACTTATAGCTACGACCTTGTGTTACTGGATTTTTGGAGCACCTCTGTTTCAAGGTACCAGCCCACCTTTTCCTTTGTGGCTTTGGGAATAACGTGCCTATTCATGTAAGGAGCTCTGTAGGCACTGACAGAACATTTTCTTTCTTTTGTAACCAGCCCATCGTTTAAAAAAAAAGCAAACCGAAACAAAACAAAGACACAAATAAAGAAAATATAAAGTGCAAGTATCTTAGGCCCTCCACTCGCTCCGAGAGCGCTGCGATCAGAGCGGGGTCGCAGCTGCGGGGTCGAGAAGCTCCGAGCGGAGATTCAGCTACTTCGGGCCCAGGATGGGATTCTACGACAGCCAATGAGATCGCGCTCCCTGCGGTCCAATCAGAGGCGAGGCAGCTCTATAAATACCGGCGTGGCCGGCTGAGCTCCATTCGCTTCTCGCTCTCGCTGGAGGTGGTGTCCTCGGTTTGCCATGGCGCGCACGAAGCAGACGGCGCGTAAGTCGACGGGCGGCAAGGCGCCCCGCAAGCAGCTGGCCACCAAGGCGGCCCGCAAGAGCGCGCCGGCCACGGGCGGCGGCAAGAAACCCCCACCCACACCTGTCCCCAGGAGGCGAGCGAGGCGTACCTGGTGGGGCTGTTCGAGGACACGAACCTGTGCGCCATCCACGCCAAGCGCGTCACCATCATGCCCAAGGACATCCAGCTGGCCCGCCGCATCCGCGGCGAGCGCGCTTAAGTCTCCTGCCGCAACCCACGTAGACCCAAAGGCTCTTTTAAGAGCCACTACATGCACATGAAAAAGAGCTGTAGCACTGTTACAGATTTCTCTTGAAAAACACTTGGGGTGCTTTGCGAAATAGTGAAAGAACAGGTGCTTTATGAACACTAGATGGGAAGGAGACAAATCGAATGGGGGGAATGTGGGATCAATATATTAAAGGAGAGAGATCAGAGAGCCTCGGGCAGGATGAAGGGGTTCACACCCCCGTGATTGTGATGGATGTGACACAGCTTTGAGGAGGAAAGGAGGGCACTGAGGGGGCTTACAGGGACACTTCTGTGTCTGGGCTGGATCTGTGCTCAGGAAATCTACACCTTACACTCTGTCTGGGTGGGTCTAAGCAAGGGCAGAAACTATTTGCAGTTCAATGTGTTACTGTCAAACCTAGCTAAAACAGATTGCCTTAAGGGGGGCTGCCCCCTTGCTCCATCGATTCTTAACACCAGGAACCAGAATATCTATCTCAATAAATCAGTTTTGAGTTTATCAGTTTTGATATATACTGCTATAGCTGGTCTCAAAACAATGGATAACCATGCTGATGACATAAGGCACATGAGGCTTCTTGCAGCAGGGAAAAGTACCTGAAAAGGCCAAGAAACTGATTGCAAAATACTGTAGAAAGAAATAACTTATCAAACCTTTCCAGATTTGTTACCATAACAATACAAAACTGAGGCTTTTTTTTCAGTGGAGGGGGTATTTTCAGTAAGTTTTATAAAAATCGTGGAGTGAAAATTTATGTATTCTTGCAATAATGAGAGTAAAAGTATTTGTCTTTGAACCTGTACTTCTGCAGGTAGTGATCACAATATCTGATGTATGCTGAGTTGTCAGATTTCTGTAGCCAATTCTTTAGGATTCTTCATGAGTTTCTGGAAGGACAGATGTAAATGCATCCAGCTTTCTACCTTCTAAGGACCCACCTTGGCTTGAATTCTTAATATGAGACAAGGTCAGTCTAACAGAAGTCTGAGAACTAAAATAGGAAGTTAAATATTACACCTCGGATTCATAACTCAGATTCATAAGTAGGTGAATTTTCTCCAGTTAGTTTTTGAACTATGTCCCTTTCTTATCTCCATCTGTGAAAATTCACATCTGGAACCTGGGATGCAAAAATCCTGAGGGCTGGAGAGCGCTTGTAGGCTGCTGTTAGAACCTAGAGTGGCGACCTGTTCTCATTAGAGGTTTCTGGGCACTATTTGCCTGCTAAGAGATGCTGCGCTACTGACCCAGTCTGCCAGAGACAGCACTTGGGTGGATGGGAAAAGATGGGAAAAGAAAGTGGAAAGACTTGCCAAGTGTAGCAATCAGACAAAATAAAGGTTTGTTGGGTGGTTGGGGTCAGTTTTTAATCTTCTTTTTTTTCCCCACTTCTTTATTCTTCATTCCCCATAAAGCCCTCTGAATGAATTTATTGAACGTCATGGCCTGATTTTGGAACCAGCTTGAAATGGAAGGAGAATTGATACTGTAGCATGACAAGGATTTCTCCTTGTCTTGATTAACCAGCATGATGCTAGAAGAAACTTCTAACTAACAGCCTGAGGAGAGAAAGAAATATTTCAGTAGGCCATAAATGTTCCATGTTCCCTTAAAAGTCAGATAAAAGCAAAACCAAAAACATAACCTCAGTCTTTCTTTCTTCCTTCTGCTTCAGTTGTCCTACACCATATTTAAAACTAACCAGGAAAAAAAAAAGAAATAAACTCAGTATTATTCCTGCCAAGTAGCCCTGTACCAATGCTGTAAGATCCTACCCAGTCCCTTTTAGCAATTTTACTGAATATCACTGATACACAACCTGAGAACACAGACAAGATATTAGCTCCTTACCAGTCATAATGAATCATTTCCTCATTAGCTTTTGAGAGCAGATTCCACAGCCTGGTGTCAGGGAAGGCTCTTTGCAGAGCCTGGGTGTGCATTTAAGCAAGCACTAGTGACCTCTGATGATTTATTTAATATTGTAACACTTCTAAGGTTTTAGCAATTTTAACCTTTGCTAACCTCGAATTTGGGCCTTGTTACAAAGTTTAAGTCAGAAATAAGTTGCAAGTACGTAGCAACAAGTAGTATCAGGATGGCATCCACTGAAGTCTTAGAGAGTAGGCAGATGTATGGTTAATTTTAACATTATAATAATATAATTCCTTTTAAATTACACTTATATAGGCACAGTCTCTGTATTCTTCCAACAGGAGAATAAATTCTCACCCCTTACTCTGCAAGTGGTGATGTACAAACAAAAGAACAGAAGAGAACAGAACCATTTCAGCTAAAAGAGATTTACAGTGATCATCTAGTACCAACTGTGAAGCACTTTATATTATTTAATAGACCATATAATATTATTGGAACTGCAGAAAAACAATGCCAGGTGGTACTGAGGCAGAGGGGAGTGAGAAGGAGTCAGAGATGGATGGATCTGAGATGAATTAAAATTTATGAGTGGAAAACGAGCATATGAAGGTGTTTATACAGGTATATAACATGTATATATGTCTATATATACTTTTGTACCTACATCACTATGCTATGAAAATTTCTTGTATATACTGTGTTTACCTCATGTGTATTGTTTCAGAAACATACCATACCACACAAAACCTCTTACAGGGTTCCCCACATGCTACGCTCAAATACTTGAATTTTAATTTCAGAACAATTTGGCTGGTAACATTTACAGAAGTGTTTTGGATAGGCCAAAGTCCATTGTCAAGGACAGAGGAAAAGATGTTGTGACAGCAAAGAAGCAAAATCAATAGTAATACAAGTGCTTTATTAGTGAATTTATAGAAAACCTGACCTCTCTAAAATGCTAAAACAGTGACAGTCTGCAAGGCTTGGCACAACGAAAAATTGAACTGAAGGCCTACTGTAATTTCCTGACTTCAAGGTTTTATTGAACCCAGTAAATTCTGCTAAGTGTTGACCTTTGATCCCCCCATGCATGTTGCTCTAATGACTCAGTTTTCTTATCATCAAACACAAAACACTTCTCTTTAATTCTTGAAACAGCACAAGCCTATTTGCTACAGGTCTTCCATTGGCTAAATCTGCCAAGCCTTGACATCTACTATCTTTTCCTCAGCTGATGTGGTCCCAAACAAAAGCCACACAACTTTCCCTGTGACAGTGCTCTCCATGTATTGCAAATAAGACTTCTTTACAGTAAACGGGGACAGGAGGGAAAAATACATGAGGTTTCTGTCCTAGTCTGATATTTTTCATTTGATGTATGTGAACACTTACTTGCTTTGTGCAGTTTAACTATTCGTTCATTTGAATGTGCATTTGCAAGCACCTCACTAAAAACAGTACACAACACTGTCTAAAATAATCACGCAGCCTAAAGTGAATATTTAAAATTCTAGGCACGCTTACACTGGAATTGCAATAACATTTTAGAACTTCAGAAACGCTCTAGCGCAAGAAAGCATAAGAAAGGCTGTGTCCCAACTCTCTTGTGCAATGTAGTGGCTCTTAAAAGAGCCTTTAGGGTGTGGGAGAATTTCAGGTTCACATACAGAGGACCTGTAGGAGGAAACTTAAGCGCGCTCGCCGCGGATGCGGCGGGCCAGCTGGATGTCCTTGGGCATGATGGTGACGCGCTTGGCGTGGATGGCGCACAGGTTGGTGTCCTCGAAGAGCCCCACCAGGTAGGCCTCGCTGGCCTCCTGCAGCGCCATCACGGCCGAGCTCTGGAAGCGCAGGTCGGTCTTGAAGTCCTGCGCGATCTCGCGCACCAGGCGCTGGAAGGGCAGCTTGCGGATCAGCAGCTCCGTGGACTTCTGGTAGCGCCGGATCTCGCGCAGCGCCACCGTGCCGGGCCGGTAGCGGTCCACGGGGCCGCCGCGCTCTTGCGGGCCGCCTTGGTGGCCAGCTGCTTGCGGGGCGCCTTGCCGCCCGTCGACTTACGCGCCGTCTGCTTCGTGCGCGCCATCGCTCAGGGGGACGCCACAGGAACAGGTCGGAAGAGAGACAAGGAGAAATGGAAACAGCGCGCTGCCGCGGCCGCTTCTTATAGACTGTTCCCGCTTCCTGATTGGCTGCCAGGAATGCGCCGTTTCTATTGGCTACTTTCAAATTCGAAAAGCCCGCCTCGATAGCGCGCGCCTTCCCCAACGGCTGCCCGCCCTCAGCGCCCCCCTGTATCGCCCCCGCCGCTTTTGTTTTCGGGGTGGTCTGTCCCTTACCACAATTTTTACAGTCTACCTCAAAAATGAGACATTTAGGGAGAAATGTTCGAACAGGAATTGAGAAATTGCAGATTATGCTGTGCTGAATGCATAGAAAATTAGGTTCTTAAAATGCTCTTTTTTTTTTTTCTCTAAATAGGGATCATAACGGTATTTTGGGACTTGGATTTTGCTATTGTAGGGTGCGTGGGGTTGTGTATTGCGAGGGAGTTCTGGTGGCGGGGTGGCTCGGGTTCCACTTATTTTAACTTTCTTCTGGCCGGGCAAATGCTTTGGGGATCAAAATTAATTGCAAATGAAAGCTTTCTAATCCAAGAGAGTGCTTTCAAATGATGGAATCTTTCAGCCTGCAAAGTATTCTTAGGTTGTTGATGCAGTACCCCAAGGCATAAGGTGAATTTTCCATTTTCCTCACTGTATACATCTGCAATATCTTCCTCTTCGGGCGAGTTGTCGTTGGAGCACAAGCAGAGAAGGGCTTTCAGGTGAAAGGCTGACACCAGGTACGGAGAACAGCTCTGGCGCCCCAAATTAAAAGAAAGCGTATTCCTAACCTTAAACACAGCATATGCACAAATAATGGACAAGTCCTACACACCACAATCAGGGGACAAAGGGGGTAACTCATTAACATGGAAAAGGGACTTAGTGAGCTGCGATACCCCTCACACAGCATTATAATAGACGTTAACATCATATAATCTACTTCTGCTGCTGTTTACACGGTAAAGGGGAGAATCCCCCCACAGACGAGATGCCCGCAAGAAGGTGAACACATGCCCGCCCTTAAGCCGTCAGCACGAAAAAGGAGGCACCGTTTAGGTTGCTTTTTTTATTTAGCTTTCCTATGCAGCAACTAAATGGGCTCAAACTTTAAACGTTTAAAAACCAGCATTCTATATTCCCTGACTTTAACGAGGACGGCCTGTAGCGTACCAGCAGCGTGTTATTTACCAGTTACTAATAAAAGTTTCTACGGCTATAACAACTTATTAAAAACCGAAGTATAAATTTGCGATTATATGTAACAGTTTAGAAACATTTCGCTTTCCTTTTACTAACTTTAAAGTGACACAGCTCTTTTTCGGTTAAAGTGTGCGGCTCTTAAAAGAGCCTTTGGGTTTTTGTCGTGCTGGTCCGGAAAGAGAAAAGAGCTTTCTTTAACCACCGAAGCCGTAGAGGGTGCGACCCTGGCGCTTGAGGGCGTAGACCACGTCCATGGCCGTGACCGTCTTCCTCTTAGCGTGCTCCGTGTAGGTGACGGCGTCGCGGATTCTATATTCCCTGACTTTAACGAGGACGGCCTATAGCGTACCAGCAGCGTGTTATTTACCAGTTACTAATAAAAGTTTCTACGGCTATAACAATGTATTAAAAACCGAAGTATAAATTTGCGATTATACGTAACAGTTTAGAAACATTTCGCTTTCCTTTTACTAACTTTAAAGTGACACAGCTCTTTTTCAGTTAAAGTGTGCGGCTCTTAAAAGAGCCTTTGGGTTTTTGTCGTGCTGGTCCGGAAAGAGAAAAGAGCTTTCTTTAACCACCGAAGCCGTAGAGGGTGCGACCCTGGCGCTTGAGGGTGTAGACCACGTCCATGGCCGTGACCGTCTTCCTCTTGGCGTGCTCCGTGTAGGTGACGGCGTCGCGGATCACGTTCTCCAGGAACACCTTGAGCACGCCGCGCGTCTCCTCGTAGATGAGCCCCGAGATGCGCTTGACGCCGCCGCGCCGAGCCAGGCGGCGGATGGCCGGCTTGGTGATGCCCTGGATGTTGTCGCGCAGCACCTTGCGGTGGCGCTTGGCGCCGCCCTTGCCGAGCCCCTTGCCGCCCTTACCCCGACCAGACATGCTCCTACTCCTAGCACTACTACTTGAGCAATGAGTCGGTGCTGCTCGCGCCGCGGCCTTTATGCGGTGTGGTCCGACCTGGTTGAGAACTGCAGCGGAAAGGGGGCGGGGCTTGGGGCTCTTCCCGCCTGTTTTCCCTGCCGCGTCACCGATGAGCAAACATCGTTCGCTGTTACCTACGCGGGGGCTGGAAAGTCTGGCAAGCAAACCGAAGTATAGACCTCCTCCACGAAAAAAAATCCAACGGTGTACGTGTTCATACAGTTGGGAAACTTTTTCCCCCTCCTCCTCAGATTTGTATAAACCATTTGCACGTGTGTGCGTATTTTATTTTGTTGCACTGCCGGGGTTGTTGTGAATTACTTCAAATTCTAGTTATTTTCATATTGTTGTTCGCTAATGCTTTTGGTTTATTAATATTCAAAGTGCTATAAACGTTTCTTCAAAATTTTTAATGATTTGAGATCTCTTAACAGCTTTAAGAAATTTTCCACAATATTTAATTATATTGGTTTCTTCATTTTGATTTCCACCTCCCATTTCTTAAATATTCCAATTTTACTTAAGCAACTTATTGTCTGTAAACAGATACTAACCGGAAGGTGGAATAAAATCATTTTTGTATTATTAAACTTATATTATTTCTTGACTTCTGCTAATTTTGCTCCTTTTGAGTTACTGCAGGGGGGTAATTTTTTGGGTTTTAAATTTTTACAAAATGACTTTTACTGTAGCTATTGACTTAAACTTCTGTTCCCTGATTAGTAAAAAATTCACTTTGCTTTTTACTAGAGATCTAGTATATTTTTCCATTTTCTAGCTTTTCAAAACTTTTCCAAAAAAATTTTTTTTAAATGTATCCATATCAATACTGGAAAGAAAAGATATTCTGAAATACCTTTTATGAAAGTCAGGAGTGGTCTTCTTCTTAGGATGTTCCAAATGTCACAGTGTAAAAACATCCTGAGCTGGTGTAACTGATACACTAACACCTAAATAATGTTATTTTTCTCTTGTCCTTTTATGTATGAAATGCAAACATAATTTCTATGTACTCTTTTAAAGTGTTCAATGTTAGAACATATAATGAGCAGCTTCTCTCTATCATGCGACCAAACTGGCAATAAGCAGCTTCCCTTGGCCTATTTAATAGCAATGGAATTACAATTACATTCTATCACATAAACAAAGAAGTGCTTTGCTCTCAGTGGACATATTAAAAGCATAAAAGAGGAGCTCATTATTCTGGCATCACAAATATTGTCTCTACTGCTATCCCTAGATGTTTTCTCAGTAAATATCAAATCCATGGCTTTTGGGGTGTGTTTTGGGTGGTTGGGTCAGTGGGTGAGCTTTTTGGGAGGAAGATAACAAAAATTATTTATGTAAAAATTGTCTCATCCCTATCTATTCTGCACCACTTCAGAAGAGGTGTATATCATGGGAATTATCTCTGCTTTTCCCATCTTCCAAAATGAAGAAACCCCCATTGCACTCTTCTAAGCAGTTACTATCGTTGATCCAGCAAAGACATTCACAGCTTTTACCTAGGTTATAGAAAATGCAACTTCCTTTTGCAGAGGTGCAGAAGAATTCATAGATAAAATGTGGAGTCTCCTTAGATTTTGGACAGCCCTAAGCATACCTTCTTTCTCTTCCTGGGGGGAGTGGACATGTGAGCTGAATATGATTCTGAGTTTTTAAAAGTGTGTTATGCTGGCTGCAGTTCTTGTTTATATTGAACTGACAGGTCACAAAACAATAAACAAACTCAAGCCTTTTCCTCTGTAACTACCCTAAAGAAGGATTCCATAGGAGGGTTTTGTTTATTTGTTTGTTTCCTCACTTGGGTTTTGGTTGGTTGGTTGTTTTTTTTTTTTAATTTTGACTTGCTTCATTTAGTAGTGCCACACTAGCAGCAGAACACCAAATTTCTATATCCCTAATTTTCTGCTCTCCGATCCATACTTACCAGTGGCAGTGCTCAATCAATAGCACTTAAATTTTTGTTCATTTAGCACACATCTCATCTAAGCAGATTGACAATAAGATGTAATCAAGACATTAAATTTTGCAAAAGAAAGGAAATCCAGGTCTCTAGTGTGCTGAGAACAATTGCTCTCCATTCCCATGGTTGTTTTGCACTCATCTTTTGTTTTTCATTTCTAAGTTTCCAGATGCCTTGCTTGTGTTCTGGTTTTGCATCCGCTAGGTAATGAAGGGGATGTTTTTTCACACCTGTCCAAAGTCTAGCACAATATGATGGAGCTCCTGTAGGGTATTGTGTCTGTATCCATAACCTCAGGGTGAGTAATTAGAATAACAATTTATTAATTTAATCCTGACTTTAAAAATCATTCATTACATGCTACTAGTACTTCAGGGTTTGAATTTAGGTCAACATTAGGCCAAAAAAAAAAAATTGCCAGACATTATATTTCAAGGATATGTATTAATAAAATTCTGGAAATATATTTGCACTTTCAAACTAATAGTTCTGAATTTAGTGTAAGTATTGGACAGGTTTTCATATTCCTTGTTTTCCACCCACTGCCAGCTGGTGCTTCCTTCCCTCAAAATATTCTCTGTATCTCTCAAAGGAAGAATGGAATTGCAGTATGTCCTCTGTGAATGAGACAGGTTGTACAGATCCCTGCTTTGCACTGTATTCGTGCTCTTGTGATCTGCCATGCTGAAAATACAGATCTCATCTGGACCATCTGGAGGAAAGAGATAAATTCTTCCCTTGTACTGAAAACCTGGGCACTTTTTATGGACCAGCAAATACCCACAAGAGAGGAGAGCTCAGAGGAAAAGGACAAAAACACAATGAGCTGGAGGAATAATGTACTGTAAAGAAAACTGCACTTATTTCAACATCAGGGAGACTGAAGTGTTACCATGGTTTTAAACAAGAGAGCTGCACCAGTGAATCATCAGATTTCCTCAGACGATTAAAGACTGACATCTTCCTGAGCAAGGCAGATGAAAATGAGGGGTGGGAAGGATGGGCTGTGCACATGTGAATCAGCCCAGTATAACTTGTGAAAACTGGAGAACAAATAGAAAAGTTTGAAGATAGCAATGGACTTGAGATTATTTCAACCAACATATTCCTTCACAGGAACTTGGGGTGGGGGGAGGGGGGCAGCAGCATTGACACTGAGCATATAGAGACCAGTAATGAGAATTTCGTTTCCACAGTGATTCAGCTGTATATTGCAAATGCTTTATTATGCTTGGCTGCAATTTCAGTACAGTATCCTTCTGTTAATTAGAAATACAATGTAACACCAAATATGCTCATTAAGGAAATTTGGAATTAAGAATTAAACTCTCCTCATTTAATATCTGAAAGGACCTGGGTGGAGAGTATTCAATATCTACAGCATGGAGATGTGATCAACTGGGACCTGCCTCTACATAGGACTGAAAACTGCACAAGATCTGACTTCTTTGGCAGTCCTTAAGCTACTAAATCTATCCCAGTGGTCTTTGTTCTCTGTATCCACGTGCCCACATACCCCACCTTCAGTTGAGCACGTAAGCCATGCTAGAAAGCTGTGCTTACTAAAATAGAGCAGCCCACATCATTTTGGTAAGAAATTTTTTGAGCACAGAAAGCTTTGATTTTGAGACTGAGGCACGAAAGTCAATATTTGCATGTGTGGATTTACCATTTGGAAGGACTCTTCTGGCAGTAGCATAAGTGCATAAATGCTTTATGCTGTCTAAGCAAAACTAGCAAACATCACAGATTTAGCTTAATGACTGGTACATTGATAACTAATTTAGTGTTTTCCCCACCTTTCCCTGCTAATTCACACAGTCAGAGGTGGAGAGACCCATTCTCATTGTTTTAATTAACCACTCCAGCTGGTCAGAGATAAAACAGTTTGGGCTGTAGCCCTGGTTTGGACTGTTTCCAACTTCCTTCTTGCTGCCAAATTCAGAAACTACACAGGGACTGATAAATAAGAAAAGACCTCTGTCATGGTCCAGCATCTTAGGCTGACCTTTGAGGATGCAGTTTGCCGTTCACACAGAGTGGCTTACAGATCAGATGATCCGTAGAGAGGCAAAATGTTCCAAAATTTGTTTTGTGGGCATGTTGTCTGAGCCACTGCTGTGAAGAAGGCTTGCACAGGCCTCACCCCCATCACTCCATGCACAAGCTGAAGCCTTGCAGGCTCGCTGAACAGCTGGAACAGCTGATATAGCTGAATAGGTCCATGAAAAAAGGCTGTAGGAACTCCTAGATCAGGTTAGGGGTGTTGGGAAGTTAATGAAATACCCAGCTCTTCGTATGAAGCTTTTTTAGGATATGGGGCAGAAGGGACAGGGTCAATAATGTGTAAGTGGGAGCAAGGGCAACAATGTTGAGTGAATTCTGGTCTCACTAACAAGTGCTCCAGGGTGGCCTGTGGAGCTCCGAGCCCAGTAGCACACCATGCAAATCTGCTCCTGCGTTCCAGTAAAGCGGCAGTAAACAGCAAACCAACTACTCAGCAACCCCAGCTGACATGGATGCTCAGGAGCTTTGCTTCTCTCAAATCCTTACTCTTCTTTCTAAACCGGCATTTGAAGCAGCACAGGTCTCACGATGCACTGTCCCTTGATTAAGCTAGAAAGATGAATCCAGAAGGCATTGTAAGCACGGTATTTCTTGAGCAGCTGAGACCGAGTAGCTCCTCTTGCTGCCCAGGCTCACGCAGAGCTGGTCTGGGCAGTAAGTTTTTCAGCTGAACTCTGCCAACCCTTACAGAGCTGTAAGTACTTAAAAGCAGCTGAAGTATGCCTTGTCCAAATGGTGTCTCTGGGGCACAGTTTTCCAAGCACAAACCTAATATAGGCAGCCCTGTAGGAATTTATTGAATACTGTATTGGGCTATGTGCTTCTGGAGGAAGCCAACTCTGAAAAATGGTGATGTGCCTTGTGTTAGTGACTCCAGAGACTACTGCTGTGCTCTGTTTGTGTTGCAGTAATACCTGGTTGGAAAACCAAAATCTCCAGCTGGAAACCCTAGCCACTTACAGGGATTTATTTATGGTTATGCTGTGGACAAAGCAGCTTGTCTTCAGGGATGCAGCAGTTAAGAAAGTCACCAGAATGTCCACGTCCTGTCCGGGTCACACCAGTCATTACCTGGACCATGCTGATGCAAGCAGCATGCAAGTGTCTTCATGCGCAGAACTTGGCACTTCTTTTCAACAAACTGCACAAGACTTCTGTTGGCCCATACCTCAAGTTTATTAAAGTCCCTTTTATCTGCAAGTATTACTTTTTGCTCTGTCTACCCTTCTTCACTTGGTGTTATCCACACTACGTGTACATTCTCTCTCATCACCCAGGGTGTTCCAGAAAATACCAAATAATACCAGCCCTGGAGCATTGTTTTGATTACCAGTTGTCTGCAGACACAAAGCTGTTAACTATAGCCTTTTGGCCCCGGACTACAGACAATTTTCAAATACCTAACAGCCTGCTAATCCTGCCTGTAGTCCTTCTGATCCCAAACAAGAACACCTGGGAGATGGTTCCAAAAGTATCATGAAATGTCAAGTATCTTGCATACAGCATTCCTCCTTTGTCCACAAAGATACTCCTTAATCAACAGTTCTGTGTTAATTACCTATACCTAGACATGAGCAATTTTTGTTGCACTCCATCCACTCTATCAAGTCAACAGAACCCATTTTATTTCTGGGAGTTACTCAGTCCCTCTGTTTCTTGGAGACCCTGCTGTCATTCCATATAGCATTTTCTACTCCATATGAGAAGCTATTTCCTTACTGCTACCTTGTGACAAAGAACACCAGTTCCTGTATCTTCTACAATGTACGATAAGGAAAATGTGTAATAAGCAAAAATTCCTTCCTTCCTCATCATGTTTTAAGTGTTTAAAAAGAAACTTTAGTTTTTCAGCATTCTCTTTCAGTCAGGGTACTTCAATAATACATTCTTTTCCATCAGGGAAGAATTTTTAGACCTCTGACAATCACTGCTTCTCTCTTCTGTGTATTGACTTATTGTTCCTTTCTCATTACCTGAAATTTGGAACTAAAAACTAGGCCTAAAAACTCCAAATAGGCATGTACCTTTCCTGACTACAGAGGAAGATCATCTTCACCTGTCTTATAGAAGGAGTCACGGTGTCCCTTTTCTACTAACATACTGGTTTTGGTTCATTATCAACATAGAACTATAATCTGAAGATCCAGGTCTACTCAGGTGCTTGTCAGCTCTTGCTGACAGTAGCAGTTTTGTGATATTTCTTAGTATTTGTAAAACTGATATCATTTATGCCAGATGAAGAATCTGACAGATTTCTGAAGACAGAGCCTCTTATCCAGCTTTTTTCACTACATAAAATGTATTCCACCATTGTAATTATTTTTCCTAGTTGGTACTCACAGTATTTATATACAAGCTCTGTAGACTTTAACCCAGAGCATAAATAAAATTTTACCAGGCCTAGGATTGAACGCTGCAGTCCTAGGCTGTTTGAGACTGCAGTTTAATTTCATAGTTGATAAATATCTAAATATAAATTTCTACCCTGCAAGGGTTGATGTTTCTGCTAGACCAAATTTTCCTGATTATTACTTTCATTTCTAATACTTTTCTGAAATGAACCAAAATGAAACTGAGAGAAAATCTGTAGTATATCAGCAAGTTCTAGAGAAACATTGCATCCAGTACTGAAACTCTTCCTAAAGTCAATTTTGGAAAAAGCCTATTAAACATGGTTTTCATTTCTTCCCTTATATCTGTTTTGAGTACTGTAAATTCTAATTTTTTATTCATATCTTCCTTGAATTTGTTTGACCTTGTAACTAGTACATCTCAGCATCAATTAGTTATCCCTTCCCCAGTGTGGGCTGAGTCTGTAAACCTGAGAAATGCATTGATCTGTAACCCAAAATGCCTGATTTTGTACTTAGGTCTCGGCCATATTCTTCAGATACCTCAAGAGTAGGAGAGGCTGCGTAGGTTGGGTGCATAGCTGGGTCTGCAGCATATTGCCCCAGGAAAACTTTCAAAATCCTGTTTCCCTCTGCTCAGCATGAAGGGCTGGAATTACCTTTGACAGCTTAGGAAATGGCATCTAATAACTTGTACATCTGGGTCTCACTGGAGGGATAGGACAGAGATTTTCTGTATTGATGACATCGTATCAATTTGCATTTCTGACTGAGTCAGAATTTACAACCTCCATCACAAAAAAAAAAAAAAAAAAATTTGACTGTGCTGTGCTCCTGGGAGGATAGACAGCACGTCACATAGTTTCAAATACCACATTCCAGTTCTTTTCAGGCACTCTGTAAAAGTTACAGGTAGGGCTACATTTCCATATTTTTGCATGTAGATCCCTGTATTTCTTCATCTTTTGACACTTACCTTCTTCCCCTTTTTCTTCAACTGAAATCAATGCAAAGTTAGTTGGTCTGCAGAACAAAGTAACACAGAATCCTGCTCATAACTGAGATTCCTAAGTATAGTAACCCTACTAATAAAAATAGTAATTCTCAGTCCCATGGATGGATGGATGGAGAGAAGTAAAATTTGGTTATAAGAAGATCTCTGATCCAAAGGCTTTCAGAAGCTGGGAGGAATATTTTGATGTTTTATTTTGAGGCTGTCATTATATGGGGAAAAAATGAGATTTGTGGGGTCATTCATTACAATGCACAGCCCTTTTTTGCTGGTTGGCAAACATTTAGCAGTTACGGCAGAGGAGTTACCTCTTTGATCAGTCACCTTTTGATCACTCCAGACTGTAGGAATTTAAGTTTTGCTGAGACTCTAACTAGCCTGAACATATCCTTCATTGATGCACAGCCTGAGCACCAAGTCAAATCAGGGTTGTTCACACTCATCTTGACAAGCCTTGAGACTATGGAGTGTGTGAGAGGTTACAGTGGTTTTTGAAGTTGTCTCTATTGAACTACCAAAATTTAAAAAGTCGTGGGAGTGTCATTCAGGGTTAATCTAGATACAAGCGTCACAAACTAACCCAGAGGACTATGTGCCAAATGGTACCAAAGGAAACAATTGTTTCCCTCCACTCGGCACTAGTGAGAGAAACTGGAGTTCTATGTCCAGTTCTGGCCTTCCCAGTGCAACAGAAACATGAACATAGCTGGAGTGGGACCAGTGAAGTGCCACAAAGACGGTGAAGGGACTGGAGCATCTCTCACATGAGGAGTGTCTCATTAATGTGTCCAGATATCCTACAGGGGGAATAGAAGACACAGACCCAGTCTTCTTAGTACTGCCCAGGAAAAGAGGCAATGGGCACAAACTGGAACACAGGAAATTCTACTTAAACGTAAGAAAAAAAATTTTGGAACATGCTCCCGAGAGAGGTTTTAGTGTTCCCCAGCTCCAGCTGACCCTTTTTGAGCACAGCCAGGACCTACTGCATTAGGTGTTAGACTAAAGGATGAGGTACTTTTTTAGGAGATGTGATTGCCCTAATGCTGAAATAACTGTCGATGTATTTTTGCTAGCATAGTTGAAGCACAACTAAAAGATATAGTTTTCTTTACTACTCTTTGACACCTTGAATCTTCCCTACATGTAAACCTTGCAGTTGCTGAATCAGTATCATCAATACAGTTTCAGCACGACAGAGACCTGACTAATATCTTATTATGGTGTTTTTGTTATTAACATTGAGAGTGATTACTTGAATGTCTGCAAAATTATTATTTATGAAGAAGACAGCATGCTTCAGTTAAAAGTTGTCAGTTTCTCTGTATCTTCACGGTCCTAACTATAGTAATTGTATTTAACTGGGTGTAGGCTTTCAGCTAAATTTGTCTAATCAGCTTATCTGGATTGCTCTCCTGCAGTCTGAATGTCTTATTTGCCTTTATTTCTCTAATGTCTTATCTTATCTGTTTCTCCTCCTTGGGAAGCTTCTCTCTTGACAAGAGAAAAAAGTATTTTCTCTACTATACAGTTTCAGGAATTCTTACATTCTATGTAAACTATTTTTGTTTTGAAGATCCTCGCACTAGAAAATACTCTGTCATTTTGTAGGTTCCTCTGTAATCTGCACTGGCACCTACACAGCTGAGCAAGGAAGGCAAGGCATGTGTGTGATGGTGCCTGGGAATGAGGACATGTTTTGGGTGCACATTTAAAGTGGGCATAACAAACTGTTTGAGCTCCTCAGTAAGAAATAAACAGAGACTACAATTGTACAGGGTGCTTGGAAAGGAAATCAGGGAGAATACTGGAAAATGTTTGCTGTTTAATTAAGTATTAAATGAGTCACATTTAAATATCATTTCTTCATGTGGAAACTGCAAGCAATTTTTATTACCAGCTCACTCTCGAAACTTTTTTATTTTCAAGTAATTTTGGAAGGACAGGAAGGAAATTTCTCTGTCGTTGAAAAGCTGTTCCATGATCTACCACTGATTTGATAAATCATGTGCTCAGATGTTTGTTTTGCTTTGTCTTTTTCTCTTATCAGTAAAACACCCATGGCAATGTCAACGCTATTTGTAATGATCAGTCTCTAAAATAGGATAATTTTTATTGTGGTTCAGTGTTGCATTTAACAGCTATTTCCAGCAGTGCAAACCTGAAAATTGCTCAAAACTCCTGACAAGTTTGTTTTACCCAATTAAGTAGAAAACGTCATTGTTTGGCCCGGAGTTCGGGAATAACCCTAAAAAAGCCTCCCCTTTTCACACCACCTCATATTTCTAAATCCCCTCTCTTTAATAACGCCAAAAAAAAAAAAAAAAAAAAAAAAAAAAAATTCTCCTTCTCCAGAAATGGGTAGTGAGACCAGGAACATTTTGTCTTCTCAGAAGTAGGCCAGGAATAATTCTCTGTACAGATAAGAGCCACTGTGATGGTTAAGGAAAAGATACAATAAAGGATGCTGACACACAATGCCGGAGGCCAGCTGCCAAGACTTCCAATGTCTCAGGCTACCAGGAAAAAGCAAAGGACTTCAGAAGTGCAACTCAAAATAGGGAGCAGGGAGCACGAAGATTTACAGGGATGCACCCAGAACGAAAAGTGAGAGAAGTCCTAAATTCTACCCTTGATATCCTTAAATAACGACCTTCACAATCTTCTTCATATGCTTTCCCTAAAAAAAAAAAAAAACAAAACAAAAGCAAACAAACAAGCCAACCCCAAAAACACCCGGAAACGTTCCTGTGCCTTTAAAACTTATCACAGAGTGGGGACAGCAATCCTTAAGTGCTGCAGGTGGAGTTCCAGTGACTGCGCTGCTTAGGGAGCAAGATCTAAGATCTCCCATCCCTTTCTACCTTGTGTCCTTATCTCTAACCCGCGGCCTGTTAATGGGGGAAGGGAAGGAAACCTCTCCTCTCCTGATGGGCCGAGAATAGGTTTGCTAAAAGCAAGCTTGAGGGGAAACTTGCCCAAATGTGTGAATGTGAGGGAGGTGCGGAAAGGACGCACCCCTGGGGCTACAGCTGCATTGTTGTAGGAGCGGTACTGTCCGCTCCCAGTTGCTCCCAGCTTCTTGACCACTTTCAAGTGTAATAAACCAGTCACAGAGCTCTAACACTAAACTGTCAAAGCTGCAGGGATTAAAGCACATTAACCGACATACATTCTTTGTTCTCTGAAGAATGTACATCACAATAAACAGGCCCGGATAGACGACAACACTTCCCGGCTCTGTCTTTTGTATCACTTACAGTCAGATTCTGCTATATCGTTGTTTATCTAAACGGGAAAATATGCATAATACTTTCATCCTACCACAACCAACCACTGTTTTACCTCTCAAACATATTCATACTGTTCATACGGCTTGCCACGCTCAACTTTCAAAATTTATGGCTACTGTGGACTTGGTCTAGTTGTTTTTGTGAACAACGTCCTGTTCACAAGAAGCATGGTAGATTTCACAGCCCACTTCAATACGCCTTTCAGTCTGTTTTTTACTGTGGAGTACTGACAAGCCCAATTTTTCCCAATCTCCACTTTCTGTTCCTCTCCTTCAAAGAATTTATTAGCTCACCTGCATGCAAGCACAACAAAATAAAAATAAAAATAAAAGAGAACATGGAAGAGTCACAGTTCACTGTTTTAATTTGTAATTCTAATGCATCTAATGTATCATTGCCACCTTAATCTATCTCGTTTCAATTAAAACTGCTTGCTATCAAGTATGACTTTATCGTGTCTTCAACATTCAGTGCATCAAAATACGTTTCAGGGCCCTTTGTAGCATACGTCATGTCGTCTTGAATCTCAAGTTTATCCATGCTAGAAAAGATGTTCCTTTGTTGAAACAGCCCACTGACGTTTTGTGTGACAAATTTTCACAAAGTACAGCGAAGTAAAATATTAAGTTTGATCTTAACTTGTTCTTTCAAACCAAGGGGGAAAAATCTGGCTGCTTTTTAATTAGAAGCCAATTGAGGCTTTTGTCTTCTGACTTAATAAAAAATTAGCCCAAACTATTCATTCCAGTCCTTAAAAATTTTAATTAATTCCTATTGTCACTTTATAAGACTCAATAATTAAGTTGGATTATGATAATTAAAAGTGATTCTGGTTTATGAGGATTCTCTGAAAATTATTTCAATATTTTTAGGCTTGCAATGGAAACCTCAATAGCGAGCTTTCTCCTTTTCCTTTCAAGAAAAGAATTGAAGGAATATGAAACCTATTTAAAAAAAAACCCCCAAAAATCAAACAAGCAACCAAAACACAACAGTCAGTGTCCAAATATTTATAAGTAATATTGAAACTGCAGCATTCTATTCGTGAAGGCCAGATTTCCACAGTATTTAATTTATTGGGTGATAACTGATGCTTCAGCTGGCTCCATAATTGTTTAAGTAGCATATAATACATATTAGTGTATCTATACCTGATAGAAATTTTTCCTCTCCATGTCTGCTTCTGATGTTTGTAAATCATAAATAATAGCATCCACTATTGTAACCAAGAAAGTGTTACACTAGCAGTTTATCTGGGATTTCTGGGCATTAACTAGGCATTAACAGCTTCATTTTACAAACAGACTATTTGTAAAAATATCAAAATCTTTCTATCCACTTAGAGAACACCACACAAAAAACAAAACAAAACAAAACAAAAAAAAACAACAAAAAAAGCAGAGCCCTGGCAAGTTCCGAACACTTTTCAACAGTATATATATTCCTCTGAAGGTCTCTTTCTTTCCCAAAACAAGAAAATCTGTTGAAATACTGTATCCTTAATAGTTAAAGATATGGTTAAGAGAGCCGAATCTTTATCCATATTCAAAGCTCAGCCATGAAATTGTGTTACTTCCTTGTCTTTGAAATCAATTTACGACAAAAATACTCAAGCTGCCCACTCGGTTTCTGTCCTAATCTGGAGAAAACCCCCCAAAGAGTAAGCCTGCATTACGGGGAAGACTTTTTATCTACGTGTTTTATTTTAATTTAGAAGGAAAAACAAAAGTTTGCCGTTCCCGGGGTCTCTCTGGCTTCACAACGCGGGGTTAAAAACAGCTTTTCTCTCCCATCTTTGGTCCAAACAGCAAGAAACTTGCCCGAATGAAAGTCCACCGTCTTCTCTTCACTCTCCCAAGAAACTGGGGTGATTTTGCGTCACTAGTTTTACGAAAAATATGAATTTATAACTCCGAAGAAACACAGACTCGGAGGAGGAAAAGCTCTTCCTGGCTAACAGTTAGGCGGGCTCTGCAAAGCACCAATCACAGATCACCGCTTCGCTATAAATTCAGGCATCGGGGTTACTGTAGCCCAATTACTTTCTTTTGATTAGGAAGAAGTCTCTGCAGCGATGTCGGAGACCGCTCCCGCCGCCGCTCCCGCTGTCGCGGCCCCCGCCGCCAAGGCCGCCGCCCAGAAGCCGAAGAAGGC
>NW_008238664.1:7624759-7625444 GCF_000691975.1 Corvus brachyrhynchos
GAAGCCTAAAGCAGCCAAGCCCAAGGCGGCCAAGCCGAAAGCAGCGAAGGCGAAGAAGGCAGCGCCCAAGAAATGAGGTGCTGAAGTGGAAATACTTTTAAACCCAACGGCTCTTTTAAGAGCCACCCACTATTGTCCCCAAAAGGGCTGATACACTCCGTCACTGAGCTCCCTGCTTGCAGCAGAGCTAACTATTCGCCACTATCCGTGTGGGACGTTCGTCTGTGGAGTGGATGGGACGCTAAACTTCAGGCCGTGGTTTTACACTAAGACTTGGAAAAATAAAAGTTTACGTTCTCTGCGAAAACGCTTTCTAAAGGCTGCCTTTTTTTTTTCTTTTTTTTTTTTGTTTTGTTTTGAGCACCGCAAGCGAGTGTATATGTTAAAGGGACTGCTTAAGGGCGGGTACCTTTTTGGGGCGTGGAGGTTTCTTTCGTTGCTCTAAAATCAGCGCGATTCCTAACAGCACGGATGCGACTGCCACACCTCTCCGTGACCGTCGCAGGGAACTGTCGGCACGGCTCCTCCGCTTCCTTGGCAATGACCTTTCCGCTTGCCAGCGCTGCCGCGGGGCAGGTCTTCATTTCTGCGTGATTTGACCGACCTACTTTTTCGAGGAGGCGATTGCCGGGGCGGGAGGCGGGTAGAAGTCACCGGCGTTCCTCTTCCGCTCCCTGCCGGGCTG
>NW_008238664.1:7625664-7626924 GCF_000691975.1 Corvus brachyrhynchos
AGAAAGTGGGGAGTGGAGGGGGTGGAAAAAGGGAGAACGAAGGGGGCACGGAGCGCTGCGAGCCTGGCTCCGAGCCTACCCGTGCTCCCGGGTTCCCGCATTCCGTGATATCTCATCCCCCTGAAGCGCCTACCCCATCTCAGATGTTCTCACTTCCTCCAGTCATTTCGCCCATCTTATACGCAAGGCAAAATGTTTCAGCCTAAGAGTGTTCCGAAATAACTACACGAAAAGTGATGAGGGGCGATTATTAAAAATTTACTTCATTTTGTTTTCATTTTCTTGAAACATGTTTGCCAATTTAACTGTGAAACTCCTAATTTAGATGGAATAAATTATAAAGTATTGCCTCTCACCTTTACTGTAAAAGACTATAATACGGTTTCCATTTGTTGAAAAACTATTTAAACATATTTCAGAATAGTAAATACATTTAAATTAGCTTGCAAAATACTCAAGGATTTCATAATCATTATTATAAGATTAAGCAACTGAATAAATGCTTGGTAAAAATTTTATCTAAGGTTTCCTTATTAAATCTCCATACCCAAGAAGACCGAGGCAGTGTGTAAAAGCTCTTTTATAGAAGATGTGGGTGGCTCTTAAAAGAGCCTTTGGGTTGCAAGTGACGGTCCGAGACACCCTACTTGGAGCTGGTGTACTTGGTGACAGCCTTGGTGCCCTCGGACACGGCGTGCTTGGCCAGCTCGCCGGGCAGCAGCAGCCGCACGGCCGTCTGGATCTCCCGCGACGTGATGGTGGAGCGCTTGTTGTAGTGCGCCAGGCGCGACGCCTCGCCGGCGATGCGCTCGAAGATGTCGTTGACGAAGGAGTTCATGATGCCCATGGCCTTGGACGAGATGCCCGTGTCGGGGTGCACCTGCTTCAGCACCTTGTACACGTAGATCGAGTAGCTCTCCTTACGGCTCTTCTTGCGCTTCTTATCGCCTTTCTTTTGGGTCTTGGTGACCGCCTTCTTGGAGCCCTTCTTGGGCGCAGGGGCGGACTTGGCCGGCTCAGGCATGGCGACAACCGCTTATCTCTTCCTGCGCGGGCGTGTCCTTGCCGCCGATTGGTCAGAATACGATCCGCCTGCTCATTGGCTCTCTCAGCCGCGACGGGTCCCAGCCAATCGCCGAGGGCTCATCCCGCCCAGGGAAGGGATAAAAGGGGCGGAGCGGTTGCGTCAGCGTGATTGTGTCCCTCGTGCGCTGTGCGGTGCGGCAGTGCTTTTTCTGGTTCTTTCAACCAGTCCGGCCT
>NW_008238664.1:7627040-7632721 GCF_000691975.1 Corvus brachyrhynchos
AACGACGCGGAGCGCGTGGGCGCCGGCGCCCCGGTGTACCTGGCGGCCGTGCTGGAGTACCTGACGGCCGAGATCCTGGAGCTGGCGGGCAACGCGGCCCGCGACAACAAGAAGACGCGCATCATCCCCCGCCACCTGCAGCTCGCCATCCGCAACGACGAGGAGCTCAACAAGCTGCTGGGCAAGGTGACGATCGCGCAGGGCGGCGTGCTGCCCAACATCCAGGCCGTGCTGCTGCCCAAGAAGACTGAGAGCCACAAGGCTAAAAGCAAATAAATTCGGCGAGCAAAGCCACTCAGACTTTGCACGACGTAACATTTTAAACCAAAGGCTCTTTTCAGAGCCACCCACACAGTCAAAAAAAGAGTTGTGTTGCTTTGTTTACGCTGGGGCTGTGGTGCTGAGGCCTCTGATATTTGTATTAACTGAATCTAACTTTTGTTAGTGTTTTAAAACCTGGTTTCTACTGAAGACGGTAATACATTTGCTTTCTAGGTCGTATTTTTAAATTAATGTTAATATTTCTGTAGTGATTTATTGTTTGTTTCTTTTCATTTCAACTTCTGGTAAAAAACTTGCTCTTATGGATTCTGTACACCTTTCATGGGTTCCACAGGTTACTTAGGGTATAAAATATGGGAGGGTGGCTAAAGCACGGGTGGGAGTGGCAAAAGCTATGCGGCATGGAGATAGACCATCCCAAATCCCATGTGTAATTACATCTAAAAATGAAGAAACGATTTCTTAATCCCCTTTGAAGGCCTCCATCCTTGAAAAGATGTAAAAGTTCCCTATGAATTGAATTTATGTAGAAATAAAATGAGGAATGCCTTAGGAAAAGTGGCTTTTTGATTTAGATCCTTAGATCTGCACTGTAAAAGAACAGTGTAGCACTGTTTCGTTCAGGACCACCTTTCAGTGCTAGTATATTGCCATTTTAAGTGGCATTTTCAAATATCCTACCCTTAAATTCTCTTGCTGTTCGTTGCTACTCCTCTTCTTACATCAATTAACAGTGGGTAATATTACTGAGTTCTTTATATTGTTGACATAAATGCCACCCAAGAGCACAACCTTAAATCTCTATATTTATTATTATAAATTATGAGAAGTGCTAGCTGATTCCTCTTGCTAGGATATTCCCAGAAGCTTCACCTGATGGTTTGTAGCACACTGCATTGAGATGATTGGTCTCATCTCTGCTGCACCTCTACTCTCTCCATCCTCTGGAGAGAAGGAGTGCTCTGGGCTTGGGGGGGAAGGCAATACTCCCACCCTGCCTCTCCTTGCCACCCCCAAGCTGTAGCTGAGAGGCTTCTTAGGCAGCATCGTGCCATGGCCACAGTGGGACATCAGGGATCATTTGTGGAGAGAAACATAAAGAAGAGCGCTGGTGGAGCACCAGACTGATCTTTTATAGTGATGGTATCTGCGTCTAAAGGTTTTGTTTGCAACACATTTAACATTGTTACATTGTAACTTTTTGTTTGTGGGCGCATTTAGGGTTGTAGTGGTTTTCTTATGCTGTTTTATTGATCGTCATTTGCTACAGCTAAATACCTCCTGGCCCCTATATTTCTCTTCCTTAAAAACTGCAATAGTAATTAAATTTTTATTTTAACGGGTATGAGCCTTCTATACTTAGTTTCCAGAAGACATTTCTACATATATGTTTGTCAGAAAATTTCAGTCTCAGAATGATTTAGGTTGGAAGGGACCATTAAAGATTATCTCATCCAAAGCACCTGCGGTGGGCAGGGACACCTTCCACTAGCTCAGGCTGCTCAAAGCCCCATCCCACCTGACTTTGAACATCTTCTAGGGATAAGGCACCCACATTTTCTCTGGACAGCCTTGTCCAGAGTCACACAAGCCTCACTGCAAAAAACGCCTTACTTATGCCCAATCTAAATTTAGCCTCTTTCAGTTTAAAATCATTGTCCTTCCTCCTGTCCCTACAGGCCTGAAAAGAAGTTTTTCTGTATTGAACATCTGCTATAGGGTTTCCCCAGAACCTGCTTTTCCCCCGGCCAAATAACCACAACTCTCTCAGCCTTTCTTCATGGGAGAGGTGACCCAGCCCTCTGATCATTTTTGTGGCCCTTCTCTGGACCTGCTCTGACAGATTCTTGTCTTTCTTCTGTCAGAAGATCACAGAGCTGGATGTAGCTCTCTGGGTGGGGTCTCAGGACCAGGAGAGCTGAGCAGAACAGGAGGAGTCACCTCCCTCAACCTGCTGTTCAGGCTGCTTTTGGTGCAGCCCAGGTTACGATGGGCTTTCTGGGCTACAAGTGTGCATCTCTAGATCAGAGCACTGGAATTCCAGAGAAAGGCCATGGGGTAGAGGTATCTTAAACAGGAGTTGGCTTTCTCTGTGGACAAACTCCTGTATGTGGAGGTCAGAGTTGGCATCACAAGAGAAGGCCCCATCTTCTGAGTGTGGAGCTAAGTCCAGTATATCCCTCCAAATTCTTCATGTCATCTGACCAGGAATTCATTATTTGCTTCAGAATTTCATACCAAATACCTCTTACTACACTCATTAGTCTTCTCACCTCAGCAACCAGAGTTTCATCCTCCGGGATACTCAGATCCACCCTTTAACCCTCCCTAGATTTGTTCTTAGCCAGTGGTGGTTTCACCAGTTGCTAACCCTGTGTTGCCATCAGCACTGATGAGGTCTCAAATGTAGAAGTCCTGTAAGTGATGTGGATAATATGGTAGGAGTGCTGGAAACTCTCCTGGTATTAAAGACAGCTTTCAAGCAAATTCCAGTGGATGAAGGAATGCAGCAAAGCAAGTTTAAAAAAATGAATTTATCTCATTTGCATATACAAGCAGTAGGAAGAGGAAATCCATATGACATGGTGACCAACTGTGTCATTGGGTTCCAATGCACCTTCACATTCTAAAGAATTTGAGATGAAAAAAAAACCCTCCAACCAAGGTCCCTCAAATGTTATAAATCACAGACAGTTATGCTTGGGGATAACTCAGTAATGACAGTCCATATATCAGAAGACTTAAAACTGTGTAGCTAAAAATTCAAAGAGCTTTTCTACCCCTTTTCATCTATATTGCTTGCAATGCTAGGAAAAAATGTACCTATTAAGCAGCTCTTACATTACTTTAGTTTGCATATTATTATACTTATTATGACAGTTGTAGCAGATACAGATAGGAATTTAAATCTCCACTTAAGCTCTCAAGAAAATTATTAGCAGCCTTGAATATGGTTATAATACAGTGATGCAATGATTTTTTTTTACTAATTATGTACCCTGTTGTGCAGTCATGGTGAGATGTTGCCTTGTTGTAATAAACAAATGCAATTTCCTTGTTATATTTTAATGAGGAACTAGGGCAACTGTCCTAATTAATGCACAGTTGAAAAGCTACAGATTTTTATTGTAATTAATTTAACGGAGCTGAGTTTTTCAAAGATTTCCTTCCTCATTTAACCCCTAGTGCTGTGTGCCCAAATTCATGAGGAAAATGTAATATCTATAACATGAGGACTGGATACAAAACTTTGATCAAAAAAAAAATTATCTCCAATCAACAGTGGAAACAACTTCATTAGGGATTATATTCAGAGGCAAAATTTTCTTTCCAATTTAATTGTTTTTGCCGAAGAAAATGCTCTCACATGCTCTCATTCATGTGAGAACTGAATATGTCCCTAATGGACACACCCATGAAACGTGTCTGTGCACACTTGTAGCACCCTATAGGCAAGGCAGCCTTCTAGAAGGCACGATGTTAAATTATATCTAATGTACCACACTTATTGAGGAAAGGGGTGTGCAGTTGTTTTACTTACTTTAAGCTACTGGTCTCAGACTCTGTACCACCCACCTCTGGCAGAAATGGAAGGAGATTTTCCAAGTCTTGCAGTGGTTATACTGCTGGAAGGAAAAGTTTTACTAGGACCCTCACTCTGCGTTTAGGAAGCCTTATGAATAAACGATTATTTTGACATACCAAAAGATTTTGTGTAATTCCTCTCGGCTTTCTTAAGTAAACAGAGTGTTGTTTATAACTGCCTCAGGAAACATAGCTAGACACAGATTTTCAGATATAAAGAAGAAAGCAGACTTTGTGGAGCCAAACATCAGTTAAGCACCAGCCTGGCAGGTCCACTAGTGACAAATCTTCCAGTTAGTCTATAAACAGTCTTAGTTCATTCTGTTCAGTCAAAAAAGCAAACCTGGTCTAAATTAAAGATACATTTGCCACCTTATATTGTATATATGAGTAGCAATTCTTAAAATTTGAAAGAAAAAGGAATCCACAGTGATACTTATAACAAGATCTGTACTTTTTTGACAGCTGTAACTGAATGCATGAGTATCTCAATTGCATTTCCCCTTGAATTTAGGGAATATTTTTTTCTAAGAAATATTCTGGAGTTATCGTCAAGGTTCTCTAAATTACATTAAGGAATAAATTTAAATAAAAAACTTCAAAAATGGTAAGGGATATGAAAAATTTTGAAGTAGTAGACATGTTTAAAGGGCATAAAATACTGATAAGAATTGGCAAGCACCTTAGCCAATTCAGTTCTATTCTGTGTAATATTTAAAAATCTTAACAGATTTAATTTAGAAATACAGTCTCATAACTCTCTCAGTATTTATTCATTCACTTCACAAATACAGTCCAACATGCTGTAAGCAGCATGTTTGATATGTTTTTTTAAAAAGTGTGAAACATGCAGCAAAATTTCTGGATTCCTCATTGGAACAAAAATTGTTTCGTTAGTGTTTCAGATGTCACCCAGACAGTTGTTTGTGATATCCGTAATGTTTTCTTTCGCTTGTTGGATCTCAGTGTACGTCAGCGGACACGTCTTTCAGAGGCCGGCAGCTGCCAGGAGCGAGCCCGGAGCCCTGCGGCCAGCGCTGCAGCTGAGACCGCTCTGCGGGGTTGGGCCTGGCTGAAAAGATGGTCCCTTTCGCGGTCTCAAAAAGACCCTCTGAAATGCCTTCAACGAGTCTCTGGTCTAACCGTTTCCCACTGGAGCCCCTCACTGGTTATTTCCCCTGCCGCTCAGGGCCTTGCTCTCTGCTTCCCCCCGCACCGACCTGCAGTCGCTCCGTGCGAACGCTCGGTACCCAGGACCGCGCGGAGGAGGGGACAGCCGTGCGAGTGGCCGGGTAGACAAAGAAAACGTGAATGGCCGAAGCAAACAAAGACAGCGCTGCCCGGGAAAACATCCTCCATCACGCTCCCCGCGAGCGGGAGGAGGAGCAGCGGCGGGGGGGGGGGGGAGCGCCGAGCGAGGCCCAGCATTGGTCGGATTTTGCCGCAGACCCGCGGGGAGGGACGAGGAAGGGGCAGCGAAGCCCGAAACGCGGGCCGGGGGTCGCAGGTCCCACTGGTCCCGCTCTTGCTACCGCCGGAGACCCAGAGCCGCCGTGGAACTGTTACCAGTGCAGAGGGCAACGGGACGGGACAGGAAAGCAGGAAAGCGACGCGTGGGCTGACAGCGGGCAGGGACAGCGTAGTGAAACCCGGCATTAACTCAGTTGGTTAGAACCTGGGGCTAAAAAGGCCAAGATTGTACGTTCAGTCCCTGTATGAGCCAACCACTCAAGAGTAAGGCTTAATGATCCTTGTGGGTCCCTTCCCTTCTCTCACAATATTCTATGATTCCATGACTGCGAGAAGCGCGGGAC
>NW_008238664.1:7632800-7635621 GCF_000691975.1 Corvus brachyrhynchos
TGAGGCCGGCGGCGGCGCAAACAGCGGCAGCAGCGTTTGTAGCAACAGCAGCAGCGTCAGTAGCAGCACCATGTCTGGTCGGGGTAAGGGCGGCAAGGGGCTCGGCAAGGGCGGCGCCAAGCGCCACCGCAAGGTGCTGCGCGACAACATCCAGGGCATCACCAAGCCGGCCATCCGCCGCCTGGCTCGGCGCGGCGGCGTCAAGCGCATCTCGGGGCTCATCTACGAGGAGACGCGCGGTGTGCTCAAGGTGTTCCTGGAGAACGTGATCCGCGACGCCGTCACCTACACGGAGCACGCTAAGAGGAAGACGGTCACGGCCATGGACGTGGTCTACGCCCTCAAGCGCCAGGGCCGCACCCTCTACGGCTTTGGCGGCTAAACTCAACTCTTGGAACAGCTTAGCGCTTTTAGAATACAAAGGCTCTTTTCAGAGCCACCCACAAGTTTCAGAAAAAGAGCCTTAAATCGCTTTTTGTACAGCGGTCTCGTTTTGGGGATTAAGTCTGGAGGAGGGGAAAAGGGGGAAAGGGGAAAAGGGGAAAGGGGTTTTGTTTTCTGTAGCTTCTGAAGCGCACAGCTGCCTCCCCCAGCCGCCTCCCCACGCTAAACGAGGGGAATTCTCGCGCTCGGGAGGGGGAAATGCCCTGATCTTACTGCGGGAACTCTACGGGGGCAACGGCTGTAGCGCTTTGCTGGAGGGAGGCTTCTGGTGTTAGAGGGAAACGTGCTCGGAAAGTCACGTCCTTTATTCCCCCATTCTCCTCCACGCGGAGCCCCACCCGCTCAACCGCCAGACCCTCTTTCGAAAGGGCGCTTGAAGGGACAGACAGGGGAGAAAAAAAGAAAGGGTTGGAGGTCCGGGGCAACCGCGATTGCCGCAGCCGCTCTCGCGGCACCAATTTCACCGCCACAGCCTGGAAGGGGAAGGAAGCTCCTGAAATGGCGGCGGCTCTCCCCTCTCCTTTCGGTGGGCGGGACAGAGCGGGAAAAAGAAACAGCGGAAAGCACCCGTTAGCGCCCTAGGCACTGCACGGCAAAAAGGGGCTGCGAGCCCTGTGCCCAAAGCCTTCCCCTCCTCCCCCGTCCTGCTTGTGAGGCTGCCTGTTCTCTAAGCACCACTCTCGCCTCACCACAGCCCCTGACACCCTCCCAGCGCCGGCGGCTCTGTACAGTGAGCCTTCGAAGCACCAACGCATAGGGAGCGCAAGGGGCTGGACACTACGGAAGGCCTGCAATCCCCCCTGCTACCCCAGAACTAGTACTGCTTTAAGCACGGACAAGTGCTTGGTACGGACTGCCTGTGCCTGCTCCGTAACAAGAGACAACAGCTCTCTCCGGTGGCCTTGTAGTGGCTCTTAAAAGAGCCTTTCGGTTTTGAAGCAGAAGAGTGGAAGACTTAGGCGCGCTCGCCGCGGATGCGGCGGGCCAGCTGGATGTCCTTGGGCATGATGGTGACGCGCTTGGCGTGGATGGCGCACAGGTTGGTGTCCTCGAAGAGCCCCACCAGGTAGGCCTCGCTGGCCTCCTGCAGCGCCATCACGGCCGAGCTCTGGAAGCGCAGGTCGGTCTTGAAGTCCTGCGCGATCTCGCGCACCAGGCGCTGGAAGGGCAGCTTGCGGATCAGCAGCTCCGTGGACTTCTGGTAGCGCCGGATCTCGCGCAGCGCCACCGTGCCGGGCCGGTAGCGGTGCGGCTTCTTGACGCCGCCCGTGGCCGGCGCGCTCTTGCGGGCCGCCTTGGTGGCCAGCTGCTTGCGGGGCGCCTTGCCGCCCGTCGACTTACGCGCCGTCTGCTTCGTGCGCGCCATCTCAATGCCCTCCGCACCCTGCAGTAACAAACCTTACGCGGGCTTAGGAGAGCGCTCCCCACCTCGTTTTTATATCCGAGCGCTGCCCGTTGATTGGCTGATGGAATCGGCCGAGCTCAGAGGGATGGTTTGAAAATCCGCGTTAACCCCCTCTATGCTGAGCCCTGCTCCTATTTTGCTAACCCACAACTGCCTTTTCTCTTGGCCTTCCCTTCCTTCCGAGCCGGCGTTTCTGCTTTTTAACCACTTGCCTTAAATAACTAAATGACTTTGCTACTTCAGGTGGGGTAAAATAGAACACTATTTTCCGGGAATTACGGATTCAATACCATGTTTTTAAACAGATTTGCTTACTGAGATCTTATTGTCTATATAAGTGGTCGCTTTTATTTTGTAATCCCGTATTTTTATGGACCTATTTATCGAGGAATCGGGTGCTTTATATGCAATCTGAAACCAAAACTCACGTGGTGGGTTTTTTTTTTTTTCAGCTTGGGCTTTTCGTATCTTTGTTTGTTTGTTTGATTGTGACTTTTTGTTTTGTTTAGTGTGGGGGTTGGGGGGTTGTGGTTCTTTTTAGTTAAGGTAATATAGGTAATTGCATTGTTTGAGATGCAGAGCCGCAAATACGATTCGGATTCCGAAACAACTTCGGGAAAAAAGAAATATTGGAAATAAACACGATAAAAAAAGGACATTGACAGATGTTGACATTTTCCTAATTGAAATGAAACAACGGCCGTGTCCGTTTGGGAAGCCGGAGGTTCGGAGCTCCTTCAGCTGTTACCCAATGAAATTCTCCGCTCTTTTGACCAATCAGCGGCGAGGAGGCGGGGCCGCCGGGCAGGATAAAAGGGGCTCGCGGGGACACAGTGCTGCTGTTTTGGGCTGGTTGCTGCAGGGAGGTGCTATGGCGCGCACGAAGCAGACGGCGCGTAAGTCGACGGGCGGCAAGGCGCCCCGCAAGCAGCTTGTCACCAAAGCGGCCCGCAAGAGCGCGCGGGGCCAGGG
>NW_008238664.1:7637424-7644328 GCF_000691975.1 Corvus brachyrhynchos
CCGCCCGCGCCGCGCCGCCGCCATCGCGCTGCGCGCCAACAAAGGGCCCGGGCGGGCAGGGGAGAGTGGGCGCCGTGCTCCCGCTACTACAATAAATGCACCCTTTTCTACCCAAGGCTGAGAAACGGGAGTAATGTGCTGCGGTTTGTTTGTTTGTTTTCTGTGAGTACGACACTTTAGGGTGGTTTTTTTTTTCCAGTGAGGGGCAGCCTTGCTTGTCCCACATCTCTGAATTAATAATCACGTGGCTTTGTTGTGTTTATGGGACTGACGTGCTAATGAAGGAAGTGATTTGTTTCTCTTGCTGATGTACCCATGAAAAAATCTGCATTATGTCATGTGGTTTTAAATATGTGGCAAGCTTGACCGTTTTCATGGTCATATTCTTTATTGAACCGTAATAAAGCATTGCTTTTGCCCTTTCTTTCTTCACATTATATTACTTTGTGAGCACAAAAAGTGGCCTGGAGATGTTATTTTGTGCTAGGGTGCCTCTTGGCTCCATCAGTCCATTCTGCTACAGTGACTCCTGAAAGCCTTCAAGTTTTTCATGTCCACACCTACTATTACTTTTTCTTACTATTTAAATTTATCATGAATATATACTTGAGATGTTTTTACTTTGTTCTGGAAGAATCATAAAATAAATGCTATTCCATACAGTTGCTATATACTATCTCTTTCTTGGCACGAGTTTTCCCCTGGTTAATTATACCTGTGCAGTGCACAGGTTTGGGTTTTTTGCTGGTCAGGTATTTCTCATATTGTTTAATCCTTCCCACCTTTTCCCTATTTCCAATGGATGCTCATTACTATATAATGCTTCTTGAATGTGAAAATGTTTTGCTTGCTGATTTCACACACTTTTGCATTTGAGCCATTGCTGTTTTGTTGTTGTTTTTGTTTGTTCCTTTTTCACCACATATTCTCAAAAGTTCTCTATCTCAGGGGAGATGATGATGGAGACTATGAGATTTATTTTTGTCTCTTTGTAAACTTCTGTGTATGTTATTTAATTCAGGTTATGCTTGGCCACCGTAGTGATAAGTATTTTCATGTGTAGATATCCAGCCAGTGTTTATATCAGTTTATACCTATTAATATCAAATTCTCTGTTCTATAGCTATAGGAAAGACATATTTATCTTTGCGTATCAACATTAACGATGCTTGTAGGACAGATGAAACTCTCCCAGTTGTTGTGGTCTAACCCCAGCCAGCAACCAAGAACCATGCAGGTACTTGCTCATTCCCCCACCAGTGGGACTGGGGAGAGAATCAGAAGGATAAAAGCAAGAAAACTCGTGGGTTGAGATGAAGACAGTTTAATAAAGAAAGCAAAAGCTGCACTCACACACAAGAGAACCAAAACAAAGAATCAATTCACCACTTCCCATGGGCAGGCAGGTGTTCAGCCATCCCTGGGAGACCAAGGCCCAAGCACTGTAACGTTACTCAGGAAGACAAATGCCATCACTTTAAATGTCCCCTCCCTTTCTTCTTCTTTCTGCTACTTTATATACTGAGCATTAAATGATAACGTATGAAACATTCCTTTAATCATTTGGGGACACCTGTCCTGGCTGTGTGTTCTCACAACCTCCCAGGTACCCCCAACTTCCTCACCAGCGTGGCAGCATGAAAAGCAGAAAAGGCCTTAGCACTGCGTGAGCTGCTCAGCAGTAACAAAACATCACTGTGTTATCAACCCTGTGTTCAGCATAAATTCTAAATATAGCCCCACACAAACCACTGCGAAGAAAATTAACTCCAACCCAACCAAAACGAGCACACTTAGAATCCCTGTCTTTGCACAGTATTTATCATTGCACTTACCTGGGGGAAAAACCCGAAGGTTTACATGCTGTCTCTCCCCCGGCTGCCACCCCAACATCACTGCATTTATGGGTTGCAGCATAGATAGAAAACAATAGAGAACTCAGCAAAACTTCTGCATAACTATGAAACATATTCTTCCTTGCCTATACTGCTCTCAGCATTTGATATCACATAACTTTTCCTTGGCAGAAGTGAGTGTGGCTTTCCCTCTATTTATCTACATTCAGATGACCTATTTGGGTCTCTTCAGGACTGCTGTAAGAATTATTTTTCCCTTTTCATGTGGCACATTTGGTTTTAATCAGGGTATTTTTGGTACATCTTCTCTATAGCTTTGCTTTCATTTCACCAATTACTTAAAATGCATAGGTGCTAATATTCTTGTAGATTATCTAATTAAATAATTTGATTTTATTTATGTGGTTTAATGAGAATAGTTATTCTGCCTTGCAAACTGCTCTGTTAGCCTCCCTTGCCCAGTGCTAATTGGCATTTTGTCAAAAAGTTGCAATCTCTTTTACTGTCTATTTCTTGATGTTTTTTAGTTCACTAGATCTCTTTGTGTGGTGCTTATTGTGCAATTAATATTTTTTCCATGAAATTTAACCCTTGCTTACTTTTAAGTCATATTTTCTTGGTCCTCTCTGTATTAGACCTCTTTAAATAATCAAGTTTTTATCAGTATCCAGGGTCCATTACTTCTTACATATTCTTAAGACAACTTGTATGAAGAACTACAACAAGTATCAGTGTAATTTGTTCCTAAGCAGTACTTTAGCTCCAAAGGAATAAACCCCAGAGATTATTCAGAATGAATTTTTATTACAGCCAATATTACACAGAATCTTTGTAGATATGACAGCAATATACAAGTACATGGAATAGATTCATGTATTACACTGTGCTTGGGTTATTTGAGGAAATACTCTGTATTTCATGATTGTCCAAGTAATTCTTACCAAATTTATTTTTTCCACACCAGGTAGCTTAATTTTCTTGTTTTCATTTTAGCATACTTTATTTGTGTGTTACTTTTCTAAAGTTCTCACCAGCATCTGTAGGTATAAAGTAACAGTGTGGATATTATTGAAGTGTTAGGACACTTCTGAAGATAGACAAAATTAAACCAAAAGGAGGAGCAAACAATCTGTTTACAGGAACTCAAACCTTTCAATACTATGGAAAAGAAAAAAGGAGTTCTAAGCAATCTGAACTCACTGATTTCTGGAATAACACTTAATTTCCTGTATGACATCTTTTATTTTATGGCCAGTCTCATGTTTTATGGCCAGTGTTCATCCTTCACTCCTGGTGGTTCACCTACATGGATTATTTTTTTACTCAGAACCAGTAAGTGAGTATATGGACTACAAATTTTTATCTATCTGTCTGTCTTATCTTTTCCTGCTAATCAAGACAATATGAGAAGGGCAAGGGCAAAAACTTTTCCTGGTCAGGTAGAGTTAGTTGGAAGAGCCCTGAACTTTCTCCCATGAAGTAGGAAGGATGTCAGGGCACACTGGAGTGAAGGATCACTCCAACCAGCACAGGTTGGGTGACGGCAGGAATGAGTGAGAGAATGACTACACTTCTTTGCCCACTCTAGGAGTGTCAGCAGATTTTAGCACTTCTCTTGCCCTCTGCATCTGCTCTCAATCTCTCATCCTGACATTCTTCCTAATATTCCTATCCCTTCCAAAAGACAACCACCCCCTTGAGAAGGCTGTTGAAATACTATGATTTTCAAGTTTGTTTTCTCTTTAATGATCTGCATTTCTTTTCAGGAAATCTGTTCAGCTGTTAGCTGAGCTGAAGGAGTTACTGATTTCTCAGTGAATCTGCCAGCACATGTAGTTTCACATCCTTAGGAGAACGAATATCAGCTTACAAAGTCTCTGTGGTATATTTTTTGAATCAGCTAAAAGTACCCTGATGGAAATACTGAAAATTGGAGATACAGATTTGGTTTATCTCCTAAAGCAAAAGCTTACGATAGTGCTATTTTCTTTAGATGAGACATTTGTGAGGGAAAGGAATAATCTCTTTTTGCATCATCTTCCTAGGGAGATGAGCACCCCAGGGCATTATCACATGAAATGTACAAGCCCAGCTAAAAATAGAGATGGATTTCTGCCTAGCATGATGATCAACATGACTAAATATTACAGAAGTTGTCTAATTCCATGGAGGGGAGAAGAAATTATTTTTGAAAGTTGAAGAACAAGCAAAATTAAAGCTTTGTGCACCCTACTGACACAGATAGTCCACGCTGTCAATCTCTGCACAGCCCACACTCCAGGATACTGAAGACAGGCCTGTCAGCATGGCCACTGGTTATCCCCACATAATAAAGGAGAATCACATATTTCACCCCTCAATATGCCCCTAAATTACTGCCAGACTCTCTGAAGCTTGGTCAGCTCAGTCTTAGTTTTCATTGTCATTCACCTGGACTAATCTGATGAACCCAGGTCAGGGTCTGTCTGGCCCAGGGCACAGCAGGATTTCTTCTTGGCTGTGCATCTGCCCCCAGGCTGTACCTGTAACTGTGTGCTCAAGGCCAGAGCCCATACACTCAGAGCTGCAGTCCTCTAGGTGGAAGCTGGAAATCAGCACAGATCATGGTAGCTCCTATCCAGTCACAGTGGAGCCCATCTCTGACAGAGTATTAAAAATCACATTAAAATCATACATGTACTTTTTACCTACTGATGCTTAAAAATGTTCCCTTTTTATGCATTGATGTGTTTACACAGAAACTCTCAGTAGCTCTTGCTGGTTATCCCCAAATTCACAGAGACAGACAAGGGGCAACTTAGGCTGAAAATAAACAAACAAAAAAACCAAAACAGCACCACACAAAGAAAATTACTGAGTCATTTACAAGGTAATAACTTTTTTTCACTCTTTTTCATTTTTCTATGTAAGTATAGCAATTAAATATTGATCTTATTAACACTATCCCCTGCTGCTTCTAGTCTGTGTGAAATTCTTGTGGCTACAAGGTCCTTCAGCAATTAGCAGTCTATACACACACACACACAGGATTAGCAACTAATGGGAACTTCACTGCTTATAAACATGTGGACTTGGACTTCTGGATCATAATGGGTGATCAAATGGCAAATCCAACCAACCTTTTGGTGAGGAACAAAATAAATCTTCATTTTCCTGATATGCAACAGGGAACTTGCCATGATCTGTACAGCATAAACATCTTGGGCTCTCTATCCTTAGGTGCTTTGGGTGTCATTAAGTAACAGTAGACTTGAGAATTTTCATTAATTTACTTTTTTACACCCATAGTTTTCAATTTCACTGCCTGTCCTCCCCTTGTGCCTGATTCCTGACTCACTCTTCAGAACTGTCTCACCACCATTTTCCACCTTTGCTGCACCCTCCGGTTTGATCCTAATAATAAAACAAAAAAATTCCCACATTTGAAAACCACAAATAAATAAAACAAACATGTTCAATGCTCAGAAGCACTACAATGAAAGCTACTTAAATGTCTGGAATCACCAGAACAGGAACAGAGAGTAAAACAGGATTTTGTATCCTTGTACCATTGTAGCATTGTGTGAAATAGTTCCATCCAGTGTAGTGTGCACATTTCTGGCCTCTAAATAAATAAACCATTGCAAGAGAGAGAGAAAATCTGAGAAAAATTATAAAGGTGATTTAAGGCTTAAAATGGCTTCTCTACTAAGCATACTAGGACACCTTCAGAATAATGACCACTACTGACTGAAGATGTTCTTGCTTATCTTTACTACCTAGGAGGTCAGTGGTTAAATCTATCCAACTTAGTGAAGTCTAATCTCATCATAAAATTAGTTACCACCAAAAGGTTACTGAAACCAGAAACGCTGTCTAAGTTTCATAGGCAGTTTCCTTAAGTAAATGGATCCCTTCTTTACAGGCTTTTTTCAAATCAGAGAGAGAAGGATGATGTGTGAAAAGAAGAAATTGGTGCCATCTCTCTCCTCACAGAGATCAATTCTGGACTACACAGCTGCTTGCACAAGCATAAGCAGCTCCTAACACTGGTGGTAAATAGTTCATAAACTGATCCATTTCATTACATGCATGTCCTGAGGATCAAGTTTGTTTTTTCCGTAAGGTAAAAAAAACCCAACAACCAAAGAAATCCCCTCCCCCAAAACACCCAAAAAACCTCACCCTACCCCCCCCCCACCCCCGCCAAAACAAACAAAAAAACCCAACAAACAAAAAATTTACCCTCCAAAAAGCTCCTATTCGAGGCCTTAACTACTGGGTTTTTTCCTGGGCTTCCAAGTTGCTAGCATCCTGGTATTGTGCTGGTATTTTCATGGTTCTCTCAGAAACTACCTGTGAAGGCCATGGAGGAATTCCATGACCAGAAAAACCTGTAGCATCCATAGGAAGAAAAAGTGTATTTTTTGAAACCCCCCCCGACACGAGAGCAGCGGCATCATTTGTATGCAGAGTGCAGAGGCCTGAAGCAATCAACCTCTCAAAGATGTGATACACAGAGATGCCTCCTGGGGAGGAAGGAAGGGTTGTTTGCATCAGCCGCGTTACTGTGGCAGGGTTGTTTCTGGACCAGGCAGCCATGCATCGAGTTTCTTGGACAGAATAGACGGGAGGGGAGGGGAAGGATGTAATGGTCATGGGCTCCTGACAGAAGTATTTTATCATGTAGGATGGTCCATTGCTCTCAGCTGTGAAGCCTGCAGAATTAACATTTTCTAACAGAGCAAGCTGGAACATCCCAACTGCTCCTTGGGGTGCTTTGGTTTTGTGGTGGGTTGGTTAGGGTTTCATTTGTTTGTTTTTGTTTGGTTTTTGCTGCCTTAGCCTGGGCAGCACCCACGGTATGAATAAACGGCAGTCAAAAAATACAAACCAGCATAAAAGGGTAAAAGGAATACTCCTTGATAAAAGGAACACCGGAAGCATTCAAAACGCAGTTTGGCTTTAACAGCAGTCAGAGCGAGATGCTCATCACCCATCGCGGTGTCGTCCAGCAGATTCATGTTCTTTCACTGCGGATTAAGGAAAGGAAAACGGCTCGGGGGGGG
>NW_008238664.1:7644345-7647490 GCF_000691975.1 Corvus brachyrhynchos
GATTGGTCGGAAATTGCTGCAGCCCAGGCGGGTGGCGCCTGCGGCCCCCGCTCCCCGCCGGGCTCCCGAGCCGAACCTGCTTGCGGTGCTGGGGGATGCTCCAAACCGATGGAGCCTCCCCTTCACTCAGCTGTGCCACGGTAATGATAGGGATGACAGAAGATGCAGAGGAAAAGACACACAGGGGTTTAGCTACGGTTCACGGTTAGCAATCTGCTTTTCTGTTGATGTTAGATACACTCAGAGCATTTATTGTGACCTCCAAACAAATGCAGTTTGCTGCTGCATTTTTACGGCTGTAGAAGCTGCAACTGGCTTCCACTTTCATACAAACTTCCTGAGCATCAGCATCAATGCCTTCAAAACTGTGTGAATGGAGACGAGTGAATTTCTTACGTGTTTACCAAAGTCTAAACTGATCTTATACTATATATTTGAGAGAAGTAAACAGGAACTTATTCTGTAAAAAGCTCTTTGGTGTCTAAGCAGGTCTGGGTTTGAGCATTTAAGAAAAGTAAATTACTAATGCTATTATTCAAATTATTTCTAAAGAACAACGCCAGATTTGTAAGTTTTTCCTACTTTATTTTATTTTGGTATGCTATGTAAGGTGGCAGAAAGATACTAAAGAAACTAAAAATGTGAGTGAAGGAATTTGAGAGTAATTCAATACAAGAACTATAAAAGCTTAACCTTTGCATAGGCATTGTGATGCAAATGTTCATATGAGTTTTACAAGGATGAGCCTGGGGCCTGTGGGGATAGCATTGGTACCATGTAATTAAATCCTTCCATTTTTGTTGGTCTAGGTAAATACTCTAGCTTGCCTATATTATTGATAAATTTTCTAGCCTAAAGCAAATTCTCACCAAAAAAAAAGAAAAAAAAATTAAAATCACATCTTCCTCTAATACTTTGGAAGACTGCTTCCTACCAAGGGAGTTGGAGCAGCATTTCTATCCTGTCCTCAACCAGGTCACCAGAGAAAAATCAAGCGCAGTCTTTCTATTAAAAAAAAAAAAAAAAACAAACAAAAAACGTCAAAACCAAACCAGTAAAAAATAGACCAAAACAATGTGAATAAGATTTCTTGAAGGAAATTACTATCCAGGGACTTGTTTTGGCACTCGATTGTCACTAAGACAAAGCTTAATAGTAAATGTTCTATTACTACATCACTTTTTAAAAATTTGTTTCTTGGCATACTTCGGAATGCTTCTGCAACTGAGCAGAGTTTGATTTTGGCTTTTTTTTGAATATAGTCTTGCATATTATCTCTCCATGCTTTATGGAAAAACGAAAAGCTAGTAAGCAACTAGAGGTTAAGTAACATTTACTTGGGAGCAAGCAATCTGGGAGATGAGATGGCACTGCCTATGTTATGGTTAGTACTTTAAAGTGTAAGGTTATATTTTGTGTGGACTTAAAGTTCAAGAGCAAATTGGGGTCATATGATACTAAATGTTTATTTCATTACCAAAGCCATTTGTCATGCACTGTTCTTAAATCTAAGGCCTTCCACATTTTTGAGAATTTAGGTTGGCTGAATAGCTGAAACTAAATTTGGGAAGGGAAATTCCGCATCTTCAATGAAATATTTCGCTTGTCAAAAAAAAACCCCACTTTTAATTCTAATTTGTCGCATACTCAGATCATATAATACATTTCTCCCTTTTATTTCAATATATAAAAACCTTTTATTTAACTGTAGTATGCAGACAGAGAATAGGTTCATTTACAACAAGCACAGTTACCTGAGGTAGAAAAACATATTACCTTTCTACATAAACTGTGAATGACTGGTCAGGAGAAACACGGATATGCACTAATTGTAGGAAAACACTTCAGGCATAATTTAGCTGAAGAAAAAGGATTTATAGCATACAGAACTCATCAGTTCTCCTGTACTAACAAAAACATACTTAAACCCATCATGAAAATCCTGTTGGTGGCATAGAGAATGCAACAATATTTAAAAATTGCTATATAAGGAAACTGAGCTCATTACATGAGCTGTCTCAAGGAGGAAAGGTGGCTAGAAAGGCAGAGAATGAAATGGCGAACTTAATGAATTACAACACTGAGCTTAATGAGTTTCTAGTGAAGAACATAATAGAAAAACAAAACAAACACAACACTAGATTGCAATCTACCCATACCTTATTTGAAAACTGTTAAAATACTTGTGTTTTCAAAAGGTTTTTCAAACATCAGCGGGGGGAGGTGGAAATAAAAAGAAAGAAAACCAACAAAACCAAAACAACCAATTTCCAAGAGAAGCAGAACATATATACTGAAGTGCCTGAGCAGGAAATATGAACGTTACTCTTGAAAACAAATGCTCCCTCCTCACATCGTGTTTTCAAGGGCAAAAATGAAACCCGGGAGGCCTCTGTTTCGGGATTTTCAAATGGCCCAATCAGAACCTTGTACAAATCAATTCCCTTCTTCAGACCCACGTAATCTCTCCCTTCTCTACTAGATATACACCAATAGAAAGCTATTTTGCCAAATATGCTAAATACAGCAACATTAAGATTATTAAACATACAAAAAATTCCTGAAGTGTTTTAAACTTAATTCTAGCCTCAAATTTCAGAATGGTTACTAATAAAGTCCTGCAGTTACTGCTGTTTCCAAGTCCAGCTCCGAATGGTAGATGATTAATATCTAATGCAATTTCTTTCAGCAGAATAGGGATGACCCAAAAAAAAAAAAAAAAGAGAGAGAGGGTAAAAAAGGTTCTCTGCCTATTTCAGGAAAGAAAAGGAAAAGGAAAGCCAAAAAAACATACAAGGAAAAAAAACCAAACAACCACAAAAAAGCCCCACAAGAAACCAGACAAAAACAACTCAACCTGAAAATTGTTTAAGAAACATATACCGCTTAGAAACAGACCCGCGATTCTCATCTTGTTTCCAAACAAGACTTCAGCCGGGCACTCCCACGTTATCTCCCTCTGCTTGAAAAACATTTTCCATTAACACAACGCCCCAGTGACTCACTCCTCTGCGTCCCGAGGCAGAACACTAAAAGCAACAACAAAAAAACCGAACAAAAAACCCCAGCAGAGCTTTCCTCGCCTTAGTTCTCAAGGGACGATTTTAAAGAACAAAGAAAACACCCTCCCCCAGCCCTGGGGCAG
>NW_008238664.1:7647530-7649247 GCF_000691975.1 Corvus brachyrhynchos
CCGTCGGGCAGTTTTTACTTCCACGTAAAATATCACTGAACGAAAAACAAACTGGAGTCTCTTTTATCTACGTCTGTTCTAACAAAAGAGGGAACGCGGTGATCTTTGCAGTGGGGGAACAAAAAAGCAAAAAAACCCGAAAATTAACCTGTTCAGAGGAAAGAGAGGAGAGAGGAGCTGTCGCCGTCTCCCAGCAGTGCGGCCACCTCGAGGCACCAATGGTGGAGAAGCTCCTCCCTGTAAATACCGGTCCCTCGCGTATTATCTTGATTTATAAGCCTCTTACACCCCAAGAAGAGGGATGCAGTGGCTGGCGGCTTCAAAGTCCACAGCCTTCACATCACCAAGGCCGTGTCCCCCTTCTCAGGGTGCAAGGGGCTCCCTCAGTCAAGCAGGCCCAGGCAGTTGTAGCGACCAAGGCCCCAAAAAAAGGCAACAAAGGCTACCAAATCTAAAAAAGCAGTACCGAACTCAGCAAAGCCAAAGGCAGCAGTACCCAGGAGACCATACTGTATAAGTAAAGGAAACTTTTGCAGGAAAATCGCCAAGAGCACTTTTAAACACCACTCATGATGAAGGAGGTGATGAAGGATGAAGGAGAAAGAATGAAAACATCAGTTCAAGTCCAAACTAGTACATCATGACTCCCTTCCCCGTGTATATGTGACTTTCCGTAGAGCTTGTACATGAACTCACACTCGAGCCAATTTAGCAACTGTCATCACCATCACTTAATTCAGAATAGAACTTTTGGAAACCCTTCTGGACTGCATCCCAGGGAAGTACTTACGGGGGTTTTTTTACTAGTGGTTGAAAGCTCTAAGCTGCAGACAAGAAAAAAAACACGGAAAGCAGAAAATCACAGCAACCGCTACGCGCAAGGCACTCGAATCCGGCTTCCACGCCCAACACAGACACCCGCGGCTCGCAGGGAGCAGAGGGGCCACAATCCCGCCGCGGTTTGAACGCCGCGCGCTCCAGCCGGATTGGCCGGCGGCAGCCCCGATCCCGCCCCGTCCTTCCTCCCCGGGGTGAACGGCGCTTCAGCCCCACGGAACCCACGGGGAGGGAGGCAGCGAGCACAGCCTTCGGAGTTCACGTCTCTTTTTAAGCCATACGGCGGTGACCGATTCCATCAGCCGTAACCGCTACCTTTTATTGATTCGTTCACAAAAAGGGAAGCTGACACACGCTTACATAAGCACATTGATTTTTAACATGAAGGCAGAAAACCAGATTAGCGAAATAGAACTTAAAGATACGTAACATTATATACAGCAAAAAACCGTCTTCAAAATTTTAAGTCTCTAAATATCAAATAGGGTATATTTCTAGGCTCAAGCGTTCCTGCTCTTTCTATGAAGATGTGGGTGGCTCTGAAAAGAGCCTTTGGATTGTTAGTCAGGTAAGTTTTACTTGGCTTTAGCCTTGTGGCTGTCGGTCTTCTTGGGCAGCAGCACGGCCTGGATGTTGGGCAGCACGCCGCCCTGCGCGATCGTCACCTTGCCAAGCAGCTTGTTGAGCTCCTCGTCGTTGCGGATGGCGAGCTGCAGGTGGCGGGGGATGATGCGCGTCTTCTTGTTGTCGCGGGCCGCGTTGCCCGCCAGCTCCAGGATCTCGGCCGTCAGGTACTCCAGCACGGCCGCCAGGTACACCGGGGCGCCGGCGCCCACGCGCTCCGCGTAGTTGCCCTTGCGCAGCAGCCGGTGCACGCGGG
>NW_008238664.1:7649988-7651053 GCF_000691975.1 Corvus brachyrhynchos
GGGATCCAGACGGCGGTGCGGCTGCTGCGGCCCGGCGAGCTGGCCAAGCACGCCGTGTCCGAGGGCACCAAGGCTGTCACCAAGTACACCAGCTCCAAGTAGGGCGTCTCGGACCGTCACTTACAACTCAAAGGCTCTTTTAAGAGCCACCCATATATTCCATAAAAGAGTTGATCACACTGATTATTTTCGGTGAGTGGTATTTATATTTAGCCGCGTTTAAATTCCCGGATTAGAACATACTGTTAGAAGATTGGGAAATGTTTATCCTGTTTAAGTACTGGGGAAGATTTGGGTCGTCTTGTCGGTGTCCTCTTCTGATACTTGGTCCCAGAGGTCTATAAAAAGCATGATAAGCGCCTAATGAGTTTTAAAGCTATTATAATTTTTTTTCCGCATTTTAGAGTATTTATTTGCTCTAGTTTTTTACAATGACAACTTGTTCTCTTTAAATATTAAATGTTATTCTGAGGTGACTTGGCCATAAGACAAAAGGCCTTGTTTACCCGGGAAATTAGGGATTAAGTCTCTGATAACTGAAACACGATGTTAAATGTAACATCTAGTAGCAAGCACAGCAGATACATAGTGGTATAGAGAACAGCATAACTTCATTAGTCTTGGAGGTTTCATAAGGAAGCGGTGTACTTTATTTCTTTCTCCAACGGAGTAGAACTGCAGCAGAATCAAAAAATCCCGAGGTGACAACGTAATAGGAAATTACAAGTAAACATTAAAGACACTAGGAGAAAAAAAAAAAAAGCGAAGGCGAACGCTTTAACGAACCTCAGGTTGCTCAGAACGTGCAGGGGAGGCTGTATTTAAGAAAACGGTTTTTATAATCTGGTTAAATCCCAGTTATCCCGGGCAGAGGCAGCGAGAAAACTGCTGCGGGCCAGAGTAAAAACTCCGCGTCTGCGGGCGGGCTGCAGCAGTGGAAGAGCTCCGGGCCGTCTCCAGTCCCGCTCAGTAGGGCGGAGCTGAGGGATGAGGGGAGGGAGGGAGCGCGGCTGCTCCTGTGGAGGGAGGGAGGTGCGGAGCGGGAAGCAGCAGCTCGCCCTTCCC
>NW_008238664.1:7660407-7671599 GCF_000691975.1 Corvus brachyrhynchos
CCCTCCTGCGCGGGATTTTCAAACCCCGCCCGTTGCCCAATGGGAGCCGTCTCTTCGCGCTGGCCAATCACAGCGCGCTGATGGCCATAAATAGCGGCCCCGCAGATACCCCTCGGTCAGTCCCTTCGTTCCGTCGTTGCTGTTCTTTCTAGGAGATGGCGCGTACGAAGCAGACGGCGCGTAAGTCGACGGGTGGCAAGGCGCCCCGCAAGCAGCTGGCAACCCAGGCGGCCCGCAAGAGCGCGCCGGCCCCGGGCGGCGTCAAGAAGCCGCACCGCTACCGGCCCGGCACGGTGGCGCTGCGCGAGATCCGGCGCTACCAGAAGTCCACGGAGCTGCTGATCCGCAAGCTGCCCTTCCAGCGCCTGGTGCGCGAGATCGCGCAGGACTTCAAGACCGACCTGCGCTTCCAGAGCTCGGCCGTGATGGCGCTGCAGGAGGCCAGCGAGGCCTACCTGGTGGGGCTCTTCGAGGACACCAACCTGTGCGCCATCCACGCCAAGCGCGTCACCATCATGCCCAAGGACATCCAGCTGGCCCGCCGCATCCGCGGCGAGCGTGCATAAGCTCGTTGGCAAACGGAAAATTCAGACCATCGAAAACCCAAAGGCTCTTTTAAGAGCCACCACAATATCACTAAAGAGCTGTTAATTTCTAGTCGTGTTGGAGGTGATGTTTTTCGGGGGAGGCTTTATGTTAGCAAGATCTTACGTCTCAGGTAAGTAGCAAGCTGAATGCGTTTATTATGTTTTAAAGTTACAGGATCTTGGTTTTAGCGAAACAATATACTGCTTAATTCCTTTGAAGTAATTTTGCTAAGACAAATTTTTATTTAGAGTGAAATACTGCTTTCTACATGTTTTCCCCGTTGGTGTTTCCGTATTTAAAACTACTGTAATAATTTTTCCTGATCTGAAAGGAAAGATATCCAGTTAGAAAATAAGTTGGTTTTGTTTGTTTGGCCGTGTCTTAAAATCATTCGCTTCAAAGTGCTTGAATTTGTAAAGGAAGGAACTTCCACAGAATTCCGCTCTCACGATTAGAGACGTTTAATGTATTGTAAATGTTGGGCTGTGCTTATGTTCCTCATTTAAGGTAACAGTTTAACAGTTTATTGGTCTATTTTCCTGAAAGCAATATTGTTTCGCTTTCCAAACCCTGTTTGTGGTTTTGTTTTTTTTTTTGAGGGCGCGCGGGACTCCCTTTGTTTCTGAAGCCGTAAAAACTCCTTTCCCGCCTTCCCTGGAAGGGCTCTCAATCGGTAGTTTCCTCAGTGCTTTATCACTCGTGGTCGTGAGCGCCGTCCCGCGGGCATTTTCAGCCCATCTCGAGCACTACTATTTATTCCCGAGATAAATGTTATTTTCAAAAGGGGAAGGGGAGCGGGGGTGGAATGTAAGGTGGAGGCAGGGATGTTTTCCGAGTCCCTTTTCCAAGTGGTGTGCTCCTTGCTGGTGTAGGACCGCACGCGTGACATCCTTAATGGTTCTGGGTATCCTGTAAGAATTCTTAGATTTTGGGTTGCACCAATTTTCTCTGTCATTATTGAGGCTCTCGAAAAGATTTGTTGAAGTTACCACAGATGTGTTTTCCAAGGAGTATCTGTGCTTAATGACCTAGCAAGTCTAGAATTTTAAAATTCTGACGCTTCCCTATTCGTTGTATTCAGTGATTTTTGTGAACCTACCTGGAAAACGGATTTCTCCCTCACTGTAAATTCAATGACACACCCTCTTGCTCTCCTAGTAAATAGATCTGTAGTCAGCTGAAAAATTTACGTTTCCTAAGTTATTCCTGACTCTAGGCCGCCTTTATGTATTTTAGTACTACAGGCCATTTTATATCATTTGAGGAGCCTGCTGTTCCATTAAATTAATGGAAATAATGTCCCTTTGGTTTTTCGATGCTACAAATGAGTATCCGTGCCTTTAAGAAGCGGTAGGATTGAGTTGGACACAGCCTTCATTTAAACTAGGAAATAAGGAGCCACGGAGAAATGTTTCGAGGAAATACTTCTCTTGGAAAGCCCAAAATTGTAAGAGTCTTAGTTTTCTCTTAACTGCTGATAAGCTTCATTTTAGGAATATTCCCTTCTCTGTGTCAGAAACTTGGACTATGCAGCAAAATCTGACCAATCAAGTGCCTCGACACCATTTTCTTTCCTCTGTTTTTCTCACTTTCAGCCATTTTCTGTTACTGAACCTCGGAGGGTTAAAAGGGAGGGGGGAAGTTATCGGGAGTAGTGCTTTGGGAATTAAGTCTCTGGTCTGATTTTTTCATCCCCCCACATTTGTTCATTGATATAGGACTTCTGCTTTTCAGAACAGATTTTTTACCACCGGGATTGCAGAAATGAGTTTTTGTGCAAGCTAACTCATTTCATTTCACTGTCTGAGATAGCCAAAGATATATTTATCTGAGCCTGTTTGCATATGCTTATAATAAAAATTTAATAGATCCAGTAGAGTAGCTTTTCCTAATAGTTTATATAGAAAGTATTTGATATCTAATATAAGCCAATGGTTAGAGTAGTTACATTTCAGCAGATTTTTGGGTGAAAAATGATGCTACTTTTTTTTTACGTTTAAGAAATACATTATTTTTGAGGAGTGGGACAGGAAAACAGGTTTTATTTGCCTTAATCTGTTGCATTTTCCTCTAGTCTTCTGAAAACTTCATACTGTTTTATTAAATTAAGTATTATTTGGATTCAGTCTGAGAGAACTGTATGCTTGAATTGTAAAAAAAACACTAACAACTAATCAGCTGAGACAGAAGCAAATGTGCAATGCTTTTTTTGTTTGTTTGTTTTTCAGGGCTCATATAAACTCCGAGTTGTAATGCCTGAGTCTGAAGTAGTTTTGGGGTGTAATACATAGCAAAAGTGTGGTGTGTAGTCACACATGACTCAATGCAAGATTCCCTAAGTCCAAGTGAGAATACAAGTGGAGATTCCTCTGGTGCCAGCAAGGTTCAGCTGCATTTCTTTGCTTTTTGCAGGAGAGCCTGAGATAAAAGAATGCTGCCAAGTCAAAACTGGATGTGAGCAAGACCACTGTGCTGGGCAGCTGAGGATCAACTTGAGCGTTGCTGTTGGTAATCAAGGTGCTTTTGCAGGTGATTTTTAGATGCTCAGCAAGATATTTGTCTAGGACTGGTCCTGGCTCTTTAACTATCCTCCTTGGATGAACTGGCTCAAATTAAAATCATTGCTTGGAAGAATGCTCTTATCAGTCCAACCAGTAAAATAGAGCATAACTACTGACATCCTGGTGAAATACTTCATTTCAGGCAAATACATAGAAGGTCTGATGACAGCATCTTTCTAGAACAAAAATATTTTAATCAGTCCTGCTTGACAGCTCGAAGTTTCTGAAAAAATCTGAACAGCTATACCCATGTGAAGAAGAACAGAGGTGCTCATTTGCGTTAACTATTGTAATGTAAATATTTTATAAAGGTGGTTTCCATGCAAGCTAGTATGCAAAGATAGGTCCTAAACATGTTTTCATTTGAAAATCCCTCTTCTGGGCTTCTTCACAATCTGAATCACCTGTTGGTTACAGTCTTCTGTAAACACCAACAGAGAAGTTTGAGCTTAGCCAGCCGCAGCTCTCCTACAGGCCTGGCTGGTACTGCTCTGCTGCATCATCTCCTCTCTCTTCTCTCCCACTTTCAAGTCATGTTGTATCTTCAAGCTGGGTATCAGCATGTTTCAGATCGTAGATGTGCAAACAATGGTGACACAACAGCATGGAACACTTGTTGAGAGTTTATATTGTATATTAGAAAGTACTTTGTCAGCTACTCCTATTACGGAATTAATTACACTGGCCAGAATAACAGGTCCTGACCCTTGGATCCTGTTGACTAATGCACTTTTCCAAGTGAATGTTTCCAATTTCTTTTATTAGTTTTCAGGTTACAGCTTGAGCTGGGTGGATCTATAGAGTGACCACTACACCAAAAGTTAACCTTCAATCCCACACAGGCCACCCAGCACTCAACTCCCAAGTCCATCACTTGCTTCTGGTTAGTTGTCTCTTCTGTTGTTTTTTGTTTGTTTGTTTTAATTCTTCTAACTATTGTGTAAATGATCTTCATCTGACATTACCTTAATTCTTGGAATTGTTTCCTTGATCCTGCCTTGCCTTTTTCATTCTGCTTTGGGCTAGTTGTATCTTAGCAGCATTAGTTTTTAACAAAACCTTTTCTTTTGGTCAGCTCTTGTGGCCTAATTCTACAACCACTCCAGCTACTATGCTAAACTACTTAATACATCACAAGGATATGGGGAAAGAGGAATACAGTTAATGAAATTTCCTGTAAAAGACTATGAAGCAACACAAGATGAAAAACTGTTTTCAGTGAAGCTGTTACAGCAATAACAGGGTTTGGTAATAAAAAGACAATGAACTAAAGGAACATAATATATAAAGCAATGAAAACCGAGTTTGAATTAAAACCATTTGTACATAAAAAATGTAAGCCCAGTTGGTTGGGGCCCTCAGCCCCAGTCTGTGATGACTGATAGGGATCACAGAAAGAAATCCTGCAGCTCCAGAGGCACTGGGGTGGCAAAAGACATGCCCTAAACTTGCTCACTCCACACTGTTTTTGTCTGTGCCACCCATAGTGCCCTGCACCTTAGTCTAAAGGTGCTTTTAGGTTTGGCTTCAGGTTCAAAGAGCCACAAAGTCTAGAGTCCCAGGGACCCAGGTGCCACCAAAGACATGCCAAAGTGAGTATGGCACTTCCCCAACACTGGTTCCTCCACAACTTTCTCTTCTAGGCCATCCATGGTGCTGGGCACCTCGGCCTCAGCCTAAGCCTGCTCTTAGGGTAAGGTGTCAGAGTCACAAAACGCACACCTGCAGGGACCCTGGGGAAGGAAAGAGCATACCAGGGGCAGTGTGGCACTGCCCCAACATTTTTCCCTCCTCACCTTTCTCATCTGGGTCACCTGTGCTGCTTTCTCAAGTTTGCATGTATTGGCAATGTTCAGTTCTGTATCTGTTTCCCCATCCTTCATGTTCTTTTACCCTTAAGCACTGTGAGATTTTTCTAGTACATTAATGTGAAGATTTTTTTTAATGGGCTTGATCACTTCATCTTTACACATCAGCAAAGTCTGTACTCTGCTGTGCTGTCATCTGTTCTCATGTGGAGGTTAAATGTAGTTAAGATATTAAGGAACCTGATTATATATCCTCTGTGTCCTTATTGCTTCTCTCTCTACATTTTATTCTTGCTCATCACAATCTGTTTCTGAAGATCTTCCATTTCATTGCATGCCTTCCCCACACCATGAATATTTGATGTATTTATGAGTATCCCATTTCTCTCTGCATATAGATTTTTATTTTGTATGTTATTCCAAGCACAGCACTGATCCATCAGGACTGACCTGTAAAGCTATACAAAATTCTGGCCTATAAAAGCTTCAACTTGCAATGCCATCAACAGGAAAGTAATTGATCCAGAGGGCCCATGATACACTTGTCCATAAGTGTTCCATATGACCCCATGGATTTATGGCAGTATGCCAATGTTGTAATGAACATAAGGATATAGAGCTTAATGCACGATGTAAGAAGCATGGCAAAAAACAAACAAAAAAGAGTGTTTCTGAAACACAGCTTTTCAGGAGCAGCCAAAAGTCAAGTGTAAATCTTTGTGTGTTTTGGATGCCAATTCAGTGTGCTGAAGTCTGAACATTTCCTGAATTAATTTCGACTACTGATAGTACATGAAAGGTAGGTAAATCCCCACGGCACCAATGCAATGATAAGTAGCACTTAGGAATTTTTGAATGCTTTGCTGCAGTCAATCAGCTCATTGTCAGAATCATTGTCACACTGAGATTGAAGGACTTCTAAGCACAAACAGTGCCAGCTGCAATTCAGGTTACTTATATTCTGAAATAGAATATTAAGGAAGGATTTCCCCCCCCTCTTTTTTACTAAATGAAGCATGCTGTTGGTTGCTGAAATTGAATTGTATTTTACTTATTTGGGCTGATTTTGATCTTCCCATCAGTTGTCCCAGGCAGACTCATCTGAGAGGCTGTTGTTGTTTTTAAACACAAAGGAAAAACAAACATGTTTGGAAAAAATTAAGATCATTACATGGATATGGACTAATCCTCTTCTAGGAGAGATGCATTTAAAAGTCTAAGAGTGGTAACAATGCAGAGACTAAAGAAAATGGAGGGGGTGCCAACATTTGTCACTCTCAGACTCCTTTGGTATTCTCAGTCTAGGCCAATATAACACAGAAATTTTTCCAGAACAAAAGTGTCACCCCACCTCTGCATCCAATGCTTGAAAACAGTAACAGACTCAGCAGCATTTCCAGGCCAGTCCTTGCTGTTTTTCTGGTTGTTGACACAGGCGTGTGCAGAGTTTGGGTTCACCTTACAACAGCAGCACAAGTGCAGTCTACACAGAAATAAAATGAAAAGCAAGTCTACTGTGAAGTATTCAATGCTGGTTACGTGCTGTGAGGACTGAACTATAATTATTATACGTGCGTGCATGCATGTGTACATGCAGTCATTATACATTTTCAGAGACCTGTAACTAGGATCTTTAAATGAGAAGAATAGGAAGTTCTTAACATCCTTACAAAATTTATCTATTTTAATGGCCCTGAAATGCATGGCTGTAAGACTACATTAGAGGTATTGCATAATACACAGTACTTTGCAAGCACCTGCATATGTTGTAGTTTAAGAACACTTTCAAATGCTAAAACTTTTTATTCTCAAGAGTTTAGGGGTCGGGGCTCATTTGGTTTTTTTAACACATTATAAATAATGTTTAAGAGTTACTTTTTATGTTTATTTAACTAAAAGTACTGTATGAAGTTTGCACTAATTCACCCAACTGTCCCAGGATAGATGCAGAACCCAAATACATAGGAGAGACACCCTCACCCAAGTCCTCAGAAATGTAAAGCAGAGCTCCCTGAGAGCCTCCATGAGACTCCAGCAGGTATTTACTGTTGCAAAAGGAATGGTATTCTACTCCTCCTTCTCTTGGATATCTTTTTGTAAGTGTTTCATTCACCCATCAGTGCTAACGACGACTTTATTTAACATTCTGGTTTTGGAGTTGCTAACTGCTTTTGCTGTGTAACAGGCTTATGTGACTGGAGGGTGTCACAGAAAGCTGATGGATCAATCACTTTCCCGTAGAAGGCTCCAGTTTAAATGTAGGAATCAAATAGAAGGTTCACTAGTGGTGCTTATAAGAAGGTGACCAGCCACAAAAGCCAAGAGGGCCCCATGTTGGGGAAGAATAAAAACCAAATGCACTATGAGACATCCCTAAATGCTGGAGTCACAATTCCAAAACAAGCAGTTGCCTAAGTTATAAAGTAGATTCTAGCAGTAAATTTACAGGTTCATGAAAGAAGGATGAAGAGTTTTGAACAAAGTTGTCTGCTGCAGAGGGAAATAGAAAAAGAGCTAAAAGATATTAAAACAAGCAAGCAAACAAACAAACCCCAGTAAAACCAACCAAATCCAAAATTGTTTCATTATGTTCCTGTGTTTGGAAAAAGTAATTAGGATAAATCCTTCTATCTTACAAAAGGAAAGCAAATTCCTTTTTGAACATGGATCTATCACACTTTTGAGGGGTTATGTGAGGGGAGGTAAAGAACGAGATAAATTTTTTACCCTAGCATGTGTGAGTCATTAGTAAGAAAGAAGGATGATGGGGGATGAGGGCATTGTTACTGCAGCATTTTTTTTCTTCTCTTTTTCAAAGAAGTTACACAAAATTATGCCAGTGAAAATGTTTTATAATGCTATGAGTTCTCAGAATATGAACACTAAATGCCAATTACAACAGAAACCACACCAAAACAAAATCTCTAAAAGGATCTTTGGATAATTCTAATTTTCACACTTCTTGAAGACGTATTTATTTCTATGTCAATATTCCTTTATTAAATGTAAAGATTATTTATTATTACCAAAATCAATAGAAATTTGTGAAAATTTCAGCTGTTAAAAAGTAGAAAGGAAAAATGCCAAGTGAACCTAAATCTTTTTTAATTGTGAAACTGTGTTTAATCTCAGTAAGAATTAGTTTAATAATACCTGTGTAAGGAGGTAAAATTTATTAGTTTATGCAATTCTGCTTTAATCCAGGAAACTTAGTAGAACTAGAACATTGATCTGTATTTTAGTGTTACAGTTAAAAATACGAGTAGCATTCCTCTTGTAAATGGCATGTGTTTAGCAAGGAGATAATCCAAACATTAGTGTGAAAAACTTGAAATAGTCTTTCATTTCCATTACAGTGCAGACCAAGAACAGGTCCCCTACTTCCCCAGTAGGAAGCATTCCCGGAAAATGTTGTTGCAACCAGTGGCTGCTTCGTGACGTTCTGTTCTTTCAGAATTCTTTAGGCTCTTTCCTAAAAACGGTGAAAAATATGCTAGATAGTTAAAGATATGACAGATATACATGTACATGTTTGCATGTGTGTGGACTTGTGTTTCAAGGTGCCAAATAAAACAAACATAGGCCACAGAACTGTTCACGCTTTAATCCTCTCGAATGAATTCGGCATTATATTAAAAAAAAAAAATTAAAAAAAGGTAAAAAACCTCTACCCATTACGAGGCTTAACCATTTCCTTCCCCTCCTATTTTAAACAACAAGAAGCTAGTAACAGAAAGAAGCTGTGGGTCGCAGAGGACAAGGTTGGCAGAGTTATATAAATTTTCCCGAGGAAGGTGTCTATGCCGGCAAATGCTAATAACAAAAAAATTAAAAAGGAACACTTGAAGCGTCCAAAGCAGAAGCCGGGATGGGCGGGCGGAGAGCAGCGGAGGGGCGGGGCCGGGGCACCGGGGGAGGCCCCGCATTGGTCGGATTTTGCCGCAGACCTGCTGGCAGCGGGGAAGGGGGTGGGGGAAGAGGGTGCCGCAGCCCCCGCTCCTGCTACCGGCGGAGACTCAGAGCTCCTGGGGAACTGTCACCGCGCAGGGGGGCACGGCCAGGGCGGGACGGGAGAGCAGCAAAAGGAGGCACGGGTTGAGAGCGGGGCCGGCGCGGCCTCGCTCGGGAGCGAGCGCGGTGGGCGGGGACTGGGGCCGAGACCACGCCTCCCGCCGCAGTCCTCAACCAGGTCGGACCGCCGGCAATATACACAGGCGCGGAACGGTGTCTAGTGCGTTGAGTTTAGTACTGCCAGAAAAAGACCATGTCTGGTCGGGGTAAGGGCGGCAAGGGGCTCGGCAAGGGCGGCGCCAAGCGCCACCGCAAGGTGCTGCGCGACAACATCCAGGGCATCACCAAGCCGGCCATCCGCCGCCTGGCTCGGCGCGGCGGCGTCAAGCGCATCTCGGGGCTCATCTACGAGGAGACGCGCGGCGTGCTCAAGGTGTTCCTGGAGAACGTGATCCGCGACGCCGTCACCTACACGGAGCACGCCAAGAGGAAGACGGTCACGGCCATGGACGTGGTCTACGCCCTCAAGCGCCAGGGTCGCACCCTCTACGGCTTTGGCGGCTAAATTTGAATCGCTAAAATTTACAGTTCTAAAACACCAAGGCTCTTTTAAGGGCCACCGACAGATTTCACTATAAGAGCTAGTAATTGCTTCAAAATTAGTAATGCAAGGAAAAAGTGACCTTAAAAACCGTGCAGTATTCTGTACCTAGACCAATATACTTTATTTGCTCTTTTAACGAAGGTAATCCACATGAGAAAAAATCTCATTATTTGCAATTACAGCTCTATTAAGACCGTGTGGTGGCTCTTAAAAGAGCCGTTTGGTTTATAATTTAAAATCCTTTTACTTGGAGCTGGTGTACTTGGTGACAGCCTTGGTGCCCTCGGACACGGCGTGCTTGGCCAGCTCGCCGGGCAGCAGCAGCCGCACGGCCGTCCGGATCTCCATGGTGGAGCGCTTGTTTGAGTGCGCCAGGCGCGACGCCTCGCCGGCGATGCGCTCGAAGATGTCGTTGACGAAGGAGTTCATGATGCTCATGGCCTTGGACGAGATGCCCGTGTCGGGGTGCACCTGCTTCAGCACCTTGTACACGTAGATCGAGTAGCTCTCTTTCCTTGCTCTCTTGCGCTTCTTGTCGCCTTTCTTTTGAGTCTTAGTGACCGCCTTCTTAGAACCTTTCTTCGGTGCCGGAGCAGATTTCGCCGGCTCAGGCATCTTTAATGTTTTCTTTCCAAGACCTTCGCTGTAGCACAACAACATCGAAAATGGCGCCTGGCCCCGGTATTTATAACGGTGTTATGCAAATTAGAGGATTGTAATCGTTCCATTCCTATTGGACTAAAAAGTATCAACGTAATGTCAGGCACTTCTATCCTGCAACCGCCAGAGCTCAGGCGCTGCAATTTACACAATCGTAGAGCTTTGCCGTTGGGGTGGACAGTCCTGGATCTGAAAACGTAATTTAGTGCGCGATGCTAACTGCAATGCGTTGCCATTCAGCAGCGCAATTAGCACCGCCGACCTTGGCACTATAGATACTGCAATTTTCCGATAATTACGGACTACTTAAGCTACTATATATATTATTCCAAGTTACTAAAAACTTCAGAAACCCACGTATCAGTAATAAACAGCTCTTATAGTGAAATTTGTGGGTGGCTCTGAAAAGAGCCTTGGTGTTTCTGACAATGTAAGTTTTTTGAGTTTAGCCGCCAAAGCCGTAGAGGGTGCGACCCTGGCGCTTGAGGGCGTAGACCACGTCCATGGCCGTGACCGTCTTCCTCTTGGCGTGCTCCGTGTAGGTGACGGCGTCGCGGATCACGTTCTCCAGGAACACCTTGAGCACGCCGCGCGTCTCCTCGTAGATGAGCCCCGAGATGCGCTTGACGCCGCCGCGCCGAGCCAGGCGGCGGATGGCCGGCTTGGTGATGCCCTGGATGTTGTCGCGCAGCACCTTGCGGTGGCGCTTGGCGCCGCCCTTGCCGAGCCCCTTGCCGCCCTTACCCCGACCAGACATGGTCTTTTTCTGGCAGTACTAAACTCAACGCACTAGACACCGTTCCGCGCCTGTGTATATTGCCGGCGGTCCGACCTGGTTGAGGACTGCGGCGGGAGGCGTGGTCTCGGCCCCAGTCCCCGCCCACCGCGCTCGTCCCCCCCTGCGCGGCTCCGCGCGCTCTTCCCGCGAGACGCGGCCGCGGGGCTTTCCCGGCTCTGCCC
>NW_008238664.1:7671694-7675027 GCF_000691975.1 Corvus brachyrhynchos
CATCGCGCTGCGCGCCAACAAAGGGCCCGGGCGGGCAGGGGAGAGTGGGCGCCGTGCTCCCGCTACTACAGTAAATGCACCCTTTTCTACCCAAGGCTGAGAAACGGGAGTTTCTCTTTTTTTTTTTCTGTGGGGGCGACATTTCAAGTTTTCGCTGGGGGGGAATTCTTTTGCGTGTCCCAGGTCTCTGACTTCATTATCACACAACTTTCTTTTGTTTATGGGACCGAAGATTGATGAAGGAGCTGATTTGTGTCTCTTGCTGTGAAAAAAATCCATACCTCTTAATGGCTTTTAAAAAGTGGCATGTGTTTGGTCATTTTCATTGTCTCACTCTTCATTGATACCTATTGAATTATTCCTTTCACTCTGTTTTTTTTTCACTTAATATTGCTTTTTGAACACAAATCAATAGTTTTTATTTACTGTAGTTCTACAGCTGCATTCATTTTAATGAGTTGCATCATCTTCATCATCTTTAGTAGCTTCAAGTGCACTTATGTTTGGGGTTTTTTTTTGAAAATGCATGGTTGACTTTCTCCCCTTCTTTATTCTTTTCTTTAATCTTGTCTTTTTTTTAAATACACTTAATTTTTGTTGTCAAAAGGTGACACATATATTTAGAGTTTCTCCAAGGAGTTAGAGGGTCTTCACATGATAACACCCAACAATTTACAAAAGTAGAAAACCTGCAGCTGCAGGCAACAAGGTATGGAGCAAATCAGAAAATTTTGCTTAAAATTACAGTCTCAAAACCTAAAGATCTGTAAGTAGCTACCCACAAGCAACCTAGCTTCTCAAATGTGATTCTAAGGTTCATCATAAACTTTAAAAATTTTCCCAAATAATCCCAATCACAAGGCAGATATGTCTCATCATCAGTACATTTGTAATTTTCCCTAATGCTATGTGCTGTCTTCTCTTGATGGCCAAGTTGTTCTTTAATTTTTCCTGGGAGCTCTTGGTTCTTTTCTCTGTGTTCCCCATAGAAAATTATACCACACTAAAAGGAAGTTATGTCCAGAAATGAATCTAAATCTTCAACATTTATCCCTGTTCTGGATGAGAGGCAGATATTAAAACAGAGCAGCAGGATAACCGAGGTAGCATTAAGCTGCTCTTTTTAACACTGTTTTGCCTCCAGAGTTTAGGTGAAAAGTACAGCAGATGCACTTTCAAGCAAGCCTCCCTCACCGGAAAGAAAAAACGTCCCATCCTTTCTTTGTCTGATTCCCTTCAGACACCACTGTATTGGATATAGGCTGGAAATCTTTGTGGATCTATTCTTCTGCTCAGCATGGTAAAAAGGGAAAAAGAGCAGAAGCAAGACCAGTCCTTGAATAGTCCTTAAGGTTTCCAAAAAGAAATAGCATCATGTTTTCTTTTTGCAAGATGAAGTGATATTAACAAGAAAACAGCTTCATTTTCTGGTTCATGGTCAATTCAAACTGCAGAATAAAATCCACATTTAATTTCTAGGATTATCATGGTTTTGACTTAAACACATCCTTCCAGTACTTGTTGCATCTTAAAAGAAATCAAATAATTTCATGTTACAAATTAAATCAGAACTTCCATTTCATTTAAACTGATGAAAAAGAAACATGCTCTGTGGGCCAAAAGGATTAATTCTAAACACGATTAACCATTTTTGTATTCTGGAGTCTCTGTATCTTTCCTGGTTGCATCTTTCTCCCTGTTACATTTATTTTGTGGCTGTTAAAAATGCAGACTATTACATGAAGCACGCAGGTATGCTCCTTCGTGTAGAAGAAAAAAAGAGTAACAAAACCCCTCACAAGCTGATTTTTTTTCTTTTTTCTTGTAGAAATGCCGGTAACTATATTTTGTGGGTCCCTAACCCGCCGGAAGCTGCGGAGGACACACGACCCGGCTGCTTCGGGTGACCCCGGGCCGGGAGAGGCCGGGCAGCAGCGTCCGCGTTCGGCACCGAATGCGGGGATTGAAAGAGCTCATTCTGATTGGCTGATAGCGCTCGAAACATTGACCAATCCTAGCGTGGTGTTTAAAAAGGACCAATAGCAAAGCACTCCGTACGATGGGTGACGTCAATACGCCCTTTGTCCAATGGAAACACTGCTTTCTGATACCAGCGATTTGCATACGGCCCGTATAAATAGCGGAGTAATCGCCTTATCCGGCACTCCGCTGTGATACAGCCGCTAAGGAGCTGCAGCCATGCCCGAGCCGGCCAAGTCCGCCCCTGCGCCCAAGAAGGGCTCCAAGAAGGCGGTCACCAAGACGCAGAAGAAAGGGGACAAGAAGCGCAAGAAGAGCCGCAAGGAGAGCTACTCGATCTACGTGTACAAGGTGCTGAAGCAGGTGCACCCCGACACGGGCATCTCGTCCAAGGCCATGGGCATCATGAACTCCTTCGTCAACGACATCTTCGAGCGCATCGCCGGCGAGGCGTCGCGCCTGGCGCACTACAACAAGCGCTCCACCATCACGTCGCGGGAGATCCAGACGGCCGTGCGGCTGCTGCTGCCCGGCGAGCTGGCCAAGCACGCCGTGTCCGAGGGCACCAAGGCTGTCACCAAGTACACCAGCTCCAAGTAGGGCGTCTCGGACCGTCACTTGCAACCCAAAGGCTCTTTTAAGAGCCACCCATTTTTTCAATTAAAAGGGCTGAATCAGTGCTTGTAGTGGGAGGTATGTAAACAGGCTTAACATTTGCACGTTAGTTAGTAAATCAAGTGTTCCTTTTTATAGCAAATTTAAATGTAATTTTTAAGTTCTTTAAGAGTTTGTTTTGCTTGTGCTTGGTATGTAAACTTGCTTGTTCAAAGCCTGTGATCCGGTTCGGTTTTTAATGGAACTAAAAAGCAGCGGAACTTGTCTCAATACAAATCCTGTGGGGAAGGTGCAGCTTTTTCTGAGGGTTTAATGCCTTTTATTTGGTTGACCTAGTATTTACTTTCAGCGCACTATAGTAGTAAAATAAATATTTTTTTTATGTCTTGCGGGCTTAATTTTTTTAGAGGGGCTTGTAAAGTTTCGGGTTTTATTATTTTACTTACATGTACTCTAACCTGCTGTTACCCCTACCAATACTGGCTGTTTCTATTCAAGTAGGTGTTAGTACTTGATTAGGCAATGAAAAAGGTTTTCTTGAAGGGTTTTCCGCCTTAAAACACCGATTTCCCTGAGTTTTGCAGGAGATGGTTCTGTCTTAAAGAAAAAAAACAAAACAAAGCTGCTGATAAAGGGGCCATCAGTGATTTAGACTGCAAGGTTTACTGGGAGCCGGGGAGAACCGGAGCGTGGGGCCGCAGGCTCCCCGGCCGGCCCGCCGTGGGGGCGCAGGGCGGG
>NW_008238664.1:7675303-7675687 GCF_000691975.1 Corvus brachyrhynchos
GGCGCAGCTGCTATCGCAGGGCTCCCAAGTTGCACGTAGGGATACGCTTCCTCTTAAGAGGAAGCACCAGTCTCCCACGCAGGCGTTACCGAACGCACACGTACCCAAAATCTGAACTTTCATGAATGCCGTGTAAAGCCCTACTGAGATCTCTAAGTGATTTGGGTTTGCTGATGTACGATAGCAGTGTTCCAGCTCTTTTTGAGAGTAAGTGGGTGGCTCTTAAAAGAGCCTTTGGGTTTATTTAAATGAGTAGACTCAATTTTTCTCAGTCATCTTCACTTCTTTTTGGGCGCCGCCTTCTTTGCCTTGGCTGCTTTGGGCTTGGCTGCCTTAGGCTTGGCTGCTTTGGGCTTCACCGCTTTGGCCTTAGCCGGGCTCTTC
>NW_008238664.1:7676135-7678574 GCF_000691975.1 Corvus brachyrhynchos
TGTCAGCCGTCGTCCACGATCCAGGGGAAATCACTGGGCCTGGAGCAAGTCGGCAGCCTCGTATTTATAGAGCGGAGCCGCGCGGTGATTGGTGCGTTGCAGAGCCCGCCCCGCTGCACGGCAGAAAGGTCTCTTCTCCCCGCTCATTTTGTGTTTCTTAGGAGCCAAAAACGGCTGTTTTTATCAGAATTTCTGCCACCAACCCCCCCCCAGTTCGCAGCGGCGTGGAAAAGAAAGACTCTTGTTCCCCTCGGCCAAGTTTCCTTCCGAGGAGGCAACGGGTGAGCTAAAAAAGAGGCAATAAACACTGAGTCCTGGACCTGAACAGACCTCGGGAGACAGAAACTTTTGTTTTTCCTTCTAAATAAAATCCGCGACGTGGGGAGCTAAATTTCCAAAGTAATTAATTAATATTCTTTAAAGGGTCTTCTCTTAATCTGAGCTGAAAATCAGGGGTTTGAATCGATATTTTAGTCGCAAATTGATTTCAAAGAGGAGGAAGTAACACAGGCTCATCTTGAGCACTGAATATGGATTAGAAATTAGCTCCTTTGTCCAAAATCCTTTACCTCTTTCAAAATAATTAAGAGAAAATAAACTAGTGCATCATGCAGCAAGGCAAGAAGCAGATTAAAGTTCTGTGAAGGGCTTTTTGTGCCCCCAAAGGAGGTGACTTTTTACAGCATAGCAGTTTGCACTGTATTGCTCAGTGTACACAATACAGACATGGTTGCCTCGTCCTCTGCTACAGAAATACTTACTATCTTAATAAATCAGGTGACATAAAAACTTAAAACGGCCAGGTTTTGTTAATAATGATAACCAGTGCCCTATCGTTTGATAATATGTCAGTGTTTTTATTTTGATACAGCTGGATTGGCAAAAATCTGAGTCATCATTGTCTAAGGAGACACTGCTGCAGCTGATTTTCCCACTACTTGGACATATTAAAATTTGCTCAAGTGATCAGTTAGCATTCCTCTTTCACAGCAGATTCCTGAATATTCCAATTTCTTACTGTCTAATGACTGATCCCTACATTGGAATTAATATTAAAAACTACATGTCTTGATGTATCTGCTACACTGAAACAGCTGGCTGCTAGCAACAGGGGGAACAGTCTTCAGATGCACTTTTCCAAGACCAAACTTAAATTAAAAATAAATGCACATTGTTTTTCAGAGTACAGAGAATTAAAAGAAGTATTCTCTGATATGTTTATTAATGCTTGCAACCCATTCTTTTGAGAAAGGCCTGTAAACTCCTTTTTACCTCTTGCTATTGTAACTGTTGGTGATACTAAAATTCTGGACAATGTTTTGATTCAAGTAATTTATATTTTCAAATGGATAATTATTAAAATACGTTTTTTGAGCAATAATAGCAGATTCTCTGTTTCTATTTCAACATATTTATGGTTTATATTGAGCACTATGTGTAAGGTAGAATCAAAACTGGCAACAGTCCTTTTCACCTCAGATTACCAGTGCATTGTGTGAACAATTATTGTCAAACTCCTTCAGATTTGAGGCAGAAAATGAGCTTGGCAGCTGAAAGATTTTTAATAAGAATTAGTAATTCAGAATGCCTATTATTATATTAAAAAAAAAACCCAAAACAAAACCAAAACAACAACAACAAAACAAACCAACAGGAAAGCCCCCAACAAAGCCTGTAGGTCTAGAAATTGTTTAAAGGGGTCAGGGCTGTTTTTAAAGACATCAGTGAATTACCAGAACTTCACATATGGCCCAGCTGAAAAACAAAGAGGCATGATGGGGCTGTGGGCTTTTTATTTCGGTCTTCAGAAACTTTGTGTCTTTCTCCAGAGCAGTGATTTACTTAGTATCAAATTAATCTCGTCAGTAGTAGTATACACTTACCAGCGATTGTTTAACTGTATAATGAATTTTTTTTAAAATTTAATTTTAAAGAGCCAAGATATAAAGGGTTTGGGGTGGTTTGCTAGTTTTTTAAGAGCTGAGATACTACGGCTTTGGGGGTGGGTTGTTCGTTTTAGGTTTTGTTTTGGCGTTTTTAAGGAGACGATTGGAGTTTTTTAGCTTGTTTTTTCACTAGGATGTACAGCTCCTTTTATGAGGAAGTGGGTGGCTCTGAAAAGAGCCTTTGGGTTACTTGAGGTGGGAGCGCTCCTCAGATGTTTCACTTGCTTTTTGCCTTGTGGCTGTCGGTCTTCTTGGGCAGCAGCACGGCCTGGATGTTGGGCAGCACGCCGCCCTGCGCGATCGTCACCTTGCCCAGCAGCTTGTTGAGCTCCTCGTCGTTGCGGATGGCGAGCTGCAGGTGGCGGGGGATGATGCGCGTCTTCTTGTTGTCGCGGGCCGCGTTGCCCGCCAGCTCCAGGATCTCGGCCGTCAGGTACTCCAGCACGGCCGCCAGGTACACCGGGGCGCCGGCGCCCACGCGCTCCGCGTCGTT
>NW_008238664.1:7679198-7692228 GCF_000691975.1 Corvus brachyrhynchos
GTGAGCGGGGACAGCGCGGGGGAAACGCGTCCCCGGCCGCCCGAGCAGAGCAGAGGCGCACAGCTGCCGCCCCGGAACGGGATGGGGGAACCCCCGCTAACGCTATCGATTTAGAAATAATCCCGTATTTTAAACCTCAGAAATGCTACTACAGGGCTACTTTAAAAACGTGTTAATGTTCTGACGAATGAGAAACTTTACATCCAGTAGGAACATTTACACCCCAGCACCACTGATATGTGTAGAAACTAGGCAGCAACACGTACTACAGGAGGTTTCCCTGATTCTAGAGACAAATTACTTCAGTATTGCTGTAATCAAAGTCACACTGGTGTCTTCAAGCCGAATGATCTGTCTCCAGGCTGAATCTTTTCACCTTTTGTAAACATAACTGATGTCGTCAGATAACTTCTACAACAGAAGTTGCTTAATAAATAAAGAACTTCCTGTTTCAAGAATTGTATAAAGGTACATCACACAATATGCATTAGGTAGGCGGAGAATATGCATTAGATGGGCGGGTTCACGTAAATTTTACTGTATAAAAGATGTAACTTACTACTCCTTGGTGCGCTTGATTTGTGCACCCCACGCAGAATAAACAATGTCTCCTTTCCAAATTAGACTCTGTGTCTGTTCTTAGAGAGCTCCTAAAGCCAACCACAATGAGGTATTAACGGCAAGGCTGTTCTGCAGAGCATTAAAAATCAGGCTGTCGCACTTACTCAGACTCGAGAATAATCACTGCACCAGGAAGCTGAAGTGACTTCTTGAAGATTCAAGACGTTCCTCTGCTATGCTGGCCCTGTCTTACAGACAAAGAGATTCCTGTTGATTTGGTAATCTGCCATGGTTTCTCTTTATTTCCTGGCATATTTGCCTCCTTCTTCCACGCTCTTTGGGCAAGGGCAGACCCTATCCTGCATAAAGCAATGAAGGAGCCTGCAGCTGGGCTTAAGTCACATCCCTCTGCTACACCAGAGTTGTACAACCGGCTCTTCCTTCATTTTCCCAATTCTGCTCTCTTGTTTCCATCAATTTCAGTTATTTATAATTTTTTTCTTGTTCCCATCTTCATTCCTTGAAGTTTTTGTACTCTAAATCATGGTTCTTCCTTTTTATGCACCCCAGATCCTATGATAAGAGTATCATAAAATTATAGTGGAAGAAGTGTGTGGACAAGGCTGTAAGTTTCAGACTTAGCTAAAATATATTTCAAAAGTACAACCAAAAAAAAATATTTAAGATATTACTGACACAATTGCAACTAAGTCCTGAACCAGGAAGAGAACTGCTGTGCAAACCTTTTTGATTGTGTCCAGAATCTGTGAAAACAGATGCAAAGTTTTCAAGTGTAAGTTTGGTTAGCTAATAACTTTGCCTCCTTAAACCAGATTTGACCTCAAAACATGGTGTATGCCATTAAGACTGAAACTTAGAGCCAACTAAATGTATTGTTTGAAGTATCTGCTAGTCTGGGGTCTTAATATTATTAGCCACAAGTAAAATTATCTGTCAGTCAAATCTTTTAACATTAAAATTGTTTACTGATTTTTAGCTAAGGTAGCCTGTCCATGATGCACCCAGTGGTTATCTGAGGCTCGATATGAAGCAAACCTTCCAATAGGAGTATATAAAGTAAATTGGCTTGTAATTATTAGTAGTATTTCAGGACTTAAGTTTCTACTAGCTACCAATAAAGGTTAAAAAACGGATGTTTATGAACTTAAAAATAAGAATATAGCAGAAGTTTAGTGGGAAAAAGTAAGTATATCTTATTTACAGTGTGGTTATTGGTTTTCTTCTCTGAGGTTCTGAATGCCTCTATCATCTTCCAAGGCGAGCAAAGAACCCTCCCCCCTCTCCACCTGCTAGTTTTACACAAATCACAGGAAAAATGGTATTTTGATACACTGAACATTTATTGTCTTTCACAAGACAAAATGAAGTTTCCCCAGCCAACAAAAATCCATCAAGATGACCATAAAGGGGATAGGGTGCAAAATTCCAGTGTACAGTATATGCAACAAATTACCTCCCTGACTACCCTGGAAGAAAGATGATTGATCAACCTCACTGCAACTAAAAAACATGATTATAAAATATTTACAGAAAAAAAAGACAGTACAGAAAATAAAAACTGGACAACCATTTGTCTATGAAATGCTGCTAACACTTTTCTGGCTCCTTAGAAACCTGTTCCACTACCCTCACCAGAGCACTCAGGGTGTGTAAGGACTCAGGCAGAGCATGGTCACCCCCCTCTCTGACACCCCTGTCCCAGCGTGTCATCAGCTCCCTCCAAGGAAGGGGGAGGACTTGAGGGGAGCAGCATCGCCTTCTTTACTGCAATTTCCTTTCACCAAGTGGACATGGCGGCTCTGAAAGGAGGACCCCAGGCACACCTCCGCTGCAGCGGTCTCTATTCACAGCACACTGGCAAGTTAACCTGTGGGTAGGGAACTATTTCCAGTCATGCGAGCCCTTTTGTTGCAGGAGGACTTTCCCTTTTTCTCCCTCCACAGTGATCTCATCCATGTTCAGAGGGGCAGGAAATCTGACTAGGACTATGACAGGTCACAGGAGACCTTCCATTTCTTTCATGAAGGCTTCATACACGTCATCCTTTGTCTGTACAGAGATAGGGGCAGATGATCCAGCCTTAGGGGCAGCTTTGGTTAACGGGAGGGCAGGCTCATCATCTTGTTTCCTCTGGGAGGCAGCAGAAGCCCCCTTATTCTCGCGGCGCACTCGCAAGGCAGTGGGCACGAAGCGCGTGATCTCTGCCTTGGGGTTGGTGATCTGCGGCTTGGCACTGATGGTGGCCGTGGCTTTCTTCTCGATGGTGGCCGCACTGGTGTCATCCGCCTTGGGCCGCTGAATCAAGCTGGGAGGGGCGCTCAGTACCCCAGGATTTGGAATGGGAGCTGGTGGAAAGAGCCCAGGTGGGGCAGGTCCTAAGGGAGGCACCAGAGGTGGCCGTAACATGCCTGGGCGAGGAGGAGGGATACCTGTAAGAAGAGAAAAAAGCATGAGCTGTCTCCGTATCTGGGAATTTCAAAATATTTGATAAAAAAAGTGCACAGGCTCAGAATGCCAAGAACAAAAACCAAAACAAAATAACTCCCAACAAGATACAGTAGCACTGGCTTTAAAAAAAAAAAGTTTTCAACCCTGCACCAAATGCTGAGTTGAAAATGCTGCTCTTCAGACTCTGAAAGCCACAGGAGCTTGTATACTGTTCCCTTTCAATTTTTAAAGTTATAATCTGAAAATAAAGTTCCTTGACAATCTATCCCACAGGAATTTCAGAGTCATCAGAAATATCTGACCCAGGCAGAAAAAATAAATATCCCGATCTCCAACTCATTTAGTTGAACACCATTATAGCACCCAAAGGGTATTCAGAGAGTCCTGCAGAACAGAAGTTTAAACTCTTTTTAAATTCTCTTTTTGAGGGCAGATTTCTTGCTACCAAACCATGCACAGCACTTATTTGTTGTTATTACACAGAATAATGTAACAGCACATAGCACAATGCAGCCACAGACAGGAACAAAGGCAAACCGGCAGTCCATTATACCTCACTGGCTTGATCACCACAGCAAAAACTGCAAAAAGCAAGCAAGAAGGGACATGGCACTGGAACAAACAGAACCCCTTACCTGGTGGGGCAGGAGGGGGCAGACGAGGAGGAGGACCACGTGGAGGAGGACCCGGCGGCAGACCTGGTGGGGGGCCTGGGGGAGGACCAGGTGGTCGCCCAGGGGGAGGACCCGGTGGCAGCAGTCGAGGCAAAGGCCCACGTAACCCTGGTAACCCAGGAGGTCTCAGAAATGGAGGAGCTCCTGAAAGCATTCGTGCAACAAAAGAGAAATTTAGTTCACAGTTAAAAATATATCCCAGCAACTATCTCATCAACCAATAATAAAGATCTTCAACATATGAATGAGAGCTATATTACCTAGCTGTCAGATTAAGTAGAATTTCTAAAAATCTCAAGAAGAAGCAGCGTTACACAGCTGAAGCATCTTCATAATAGCTAAGAGTATCATGGAAAAAGGGTCCCTCCCCATGTAATTAAGTAGTAACTGGTAACAGCTTTGGAGCTGAGTTTGTCAGAATTTAAACAGCTAAAAACCTTTCTCTGTGGAATTTGACTGTTCTTCTGGCCTAAAAATAAGTACCTTTGCTCTTTCACTCCACTTCATATACTGGCTCTGCTGCTGTCTGCCAGTGTTGGCTCTAACAGAGACAACCATCAGGAAGGCTACAGCTACAGGAGCCTGATGCCTCAAAAACAAGGTACAGCAACAATGATGTAGACTGACAACAGACAGGTCTCAGTAACTGAGTACATATACTCCATCTGCAACACACTCTGCTATGATGGTATCCTGCAGCGGTAGGGAGGAGAGATCCAACAAGCAGGAATTGTGCAGCAAGATTGATCTATTTAGTTATTTTACAAACTCTTTTATAGACTTTTTTCTTCATAGTCTAATTGGTCAAAGGATCAGCCACCCCTTGGGGTGATTGGCCAAAATCCTAAAACATCCATTGTCAAAATATTTTTCTACTGTAGCATAAACAAAGCATTGCAAGGTCACAGGTGTTCATAGTTTATAGAACTCTACAAATATCTTCCATGAGAGAGAAAAGTATCCCATGGGACTGGAAAGAAGCAAAATTCTTGCTAGCAGCAATATTTGTATCCACATTCTGCAGCTTCCAAACTCCCAAACTGATACCACTGCCTGAGAGCCTGCATCCTTCAAAGCAGAGTAAAGCAAGTGTTCACCTGGTGGAGGGCCAGGAGGAAGGCCGGTGGGTGGGCCGGGGGGCCTCAGTGGAGGGGCTGGAGGCGGTCCCAGCGGAGGAGGCCCAGGCATGGGAGGCGCCTGTATCTGAGCTGGAGGAACAGCCTGTGCAGTCTGCTGCTGCTGCTGTGCCTGGGAAGTCGTAGTAGATGACCCAGTCTCTGCAAGAGCTTCCTCACTGATTTGTTGCTGCTGCTGTTGCTGTGATGTCTCCTCAGACTCTGAGTCCTCTTCCTCCTCCTCCTCTTCTTCTGAATATTCCTCCACTTCTCTCCCTTCTTCTGGAATTTCCTGACCTGGATATGGAGATATACTTATAAAATTTGTCTACGCATAACATCTTTGTGAACATCAGAGAAACTTGAGCACACAAAATAAAAAGAAGAAAAAGAAAGATAAACCTTACTCCAAAGGGAAGAAATCTGATCACTTTTTACTGTTAAACATAAAATGAAAACAAATAAAAATAATAATAGAGAAATCATCGCTGTTCTAGATAGAGCTCTGACAACAAGAGCTATGTATTCCTCTGGGACCTGAAACTTATACTACCAACCCAAACTGCAGCTATTTGATCTAAGCCTTATGGAAGTTTGTGTGGAAGTGGGACAACAAGAGGTTGGGGGACACAATGTCAAAATAAACATAATCCCCATGTCCAAGAAAGTCCTGCACCTTTGAAAGATACTGGAGTTTCTTTCTAAAACAAAAAATAGTCTTCATTCTAATAGTTAACTTATTGGTTAAGCAGCGTATTTTTAGGGAGTACAAATCCTTACAGGTTACATGCTGAGCACATAGACAATGTCACCCTTTCTCTTTCACCACGAGATTCATATTGCATTTTGAAAAACTGTTTAAAAGCTAAGCAAGAAAATGCTTAGAAGAAAAAAACAGTAAATTGCTGCTCTTCAACTCTGCTATGCAAAACACACACACTACTTTAAAAAAAAAATTTAAAAAACCAACAAAAGCAAACAAACAAAAAATCCCCAGACAAACAAACAAAAAAAAGAAGCAAAACCCAAGCCATAACTCAAATACCTAATGACAGCTGATACTCTCAGCAGATCCTATATAATGACAGCAAAATACTTACTCTATAAAATAAAACCTGAGCAAAGTAAGCTTACCAGAGAAACCTTAACTGGAAGCCTAATGGCATATTACCATTACATCATATATCCACCTTACTCACCTGCCATTCGTAACATCATGGCCTGGAGTGGAGTCAGTTCTTTCATGTTCTTTTTCTTTTTTCGTGACTTCCCAGGCATGTCTGCAAACCGGACACTGTGACCTGGGGAAAGCAGAGTACAGATAAGGGCAGCAGGAGGCGGGAAGAAAATAAGAAAAAATCAGATAGTTCCGTCAATATCTGGTATAGATAGCATATCATTCTAACACAATGATGCTCCTTAGATAAGAGTTAACACTGGTGTTACTGATTGCTAACCTAGTATTCTCTACCAACTGGTCTCCCCCAGGCAAGTGAGCATATTTTACACTGAGGCTTAATTTTGTAGGGTACCTTACCAATGCAACGATACAGGTGAAAGACGCCTTGGGAGCTATAAGCTTACTCAACTTTTAAGAAAACAGGTTTATCTGAAAGTTGCTTCACTTTTAGGTAGCCTCCTTCTGACCCATTTATTAATAGAAATCCTTTAGCTGGACTTTAGGTGAGTTAGAACATTTAGTTGACTAAATAAATTACACACACCCCCTCAACTCTATCAAGTAGTGTTTTTCTTTTGAAAAATCAACCCCCAAGCTCTCATTTCCCTTTCACACCTGATTTCTTTTCTTCGCCACCTTCCCTCTCCTTGTCATTATCACGATGCAGGAAGTCCTCGCCTTCACTGTCTGCATCTGACCTATCGCTGTCACTGTCATCGCTGCTCTCATCATGCTTATCTTGATCCATATCCTCAGGATAACCTTCATCTTCACTAGTGCTGGACATGTCATCATCATGGCCTCGCTGTCCTGCAGAAGGCAAAGTATTAGGAAATGCATGAACTCCAAATACAGAATACTCTTTCACACCAGTGTATGTTTACAGTCACAACATTCCCCTTAGCAAAAGCATGGACAAACTGCCATCCTTTTACTTTTTAGCACGTATCTTAAAGGATATTTTGGAAAATCTGTAAGATTTCCTATTAACCTGCTGGTTAATTTGCACAGCAAACAAGTGAAGGCAACTGCTACTGCAACTCGTTCATTAATTTCTATTCAGCAATTGCCCACCATTGAAATACTGCGATGCCTTCTGGCATGAAATAAAGCTAATCCATCCAGTCACAAAAGTTTCTAGGGATGATACAGCAACTGTATGAAAAAGAGGACCTGTGTTCTCCTAGCAAATGCACACTGAGGGTTGGTTGTAGGTTTTGTTGTTGTGGTTTTGGTTTGGGGGTGTCTATTTGATGGGTTTTTCAAACAGAAGATTTCTCTGAGAGTGACTGGGTTTTTTAAAGGGGAAATACGTACAATGTTTCAGCACTGCTACATGTTCATTTAAAAATATCTGTGAAACCTAACAAAAAAGTATCTGAGACATGTAATTAAATGTTTCAATATTTAAAAATGCAAGTGGTAACAAAATTGCAGATATTTTGACTATCACTTAGTAGGAGTCCTTCAAGTAGTGCTAACATTCATAATGCCGAGAGAACACTTTGTCTAGGGCACACTGTACTATCCATAGCAAAACAGAGGTCAAGGAAAACCCCAGAGGGTAATAGGAAAGTCCTTACCTGCTTCGGAACTGTAAGAAATCTCCTCCTCTCGCCTTCGAGGAGCCACATCCAAGGTGAAACCCACTTTACGGCCATACATCTGTAGGACTTGAGGCGGGGGTGGCCCTGGTGGAGGTCCAGGGGGCTTCCTCCCTGGAGGTAAACGTGGAACACCAAGCCCCAGAGAAGGAAGTACAGAAATGGACCGAACTGGTGGTCTGGAAATAAGAAAGGAAATGAGAAATGCAGGAACAAGAACAAATTAAAACAAACATGTCTTTAGTAGAATTATTTAGCCTTCTCTCACCACTGCTTATGCAGACCTCTAAAAAGCAACACCAACATTTAAAAAGTATAGATTTGACACAAGGAGTTTACAACCTCATACAAAGACGCGACTGCTGAAGATCAGACAAAAGCTCCTCAGAAAGCAACGGAAGACAATACTGAAAAAAATGAGCTATTGAATCCTACCACAGAAGAAGAATTAAATAATCACAGAATTGGTGAAAACAGAAGGCTATTTAGAAAGAAACAGAAAAAAACTAGTACTAGAATGTAAAAAAAAAAAAAATTAACAAGCAAACTAACAGTTTATGTGAACTATTCATATACACTGAATATGCCAGCAGGACAAAAGAACATACATAGGCAATTTAAGAGGCATTCACGTTCAAAGCAGCAGGGCTCTAAGTTTTACTGATATGAAAAAGACAAAAACTAGAAGGTATAATGTATTACTTAAAGGAATTTAAACAAAAAGCTGTAATAGTGGGGAAAGATTAAAAAGGGCTTTGATTAAAAGAAAGAAGAATTTACCTGCACAGAATTCCTGACTTCTGTGAGTCAATATTACCCCTGCCTCTACCCCTAGCTCCTTCCCCATAATATGAGTGCTTCCTTTTTACTTCCCTGCTAAGTTTCTTTTTCCACTTACCCATAGGCTGATGTCTTCTTGAGGATAGAAGGTGGCTGGGCCCCTGGAAGGGGAATGTCCTGTATGAGGATGTTGGATGGAGCATGAGGCATATCTGGTAAGGGGATACTTTCCACTTCAACATGCTGAGCATTCTGGAAGGGAGAGAAGGAAAACAAAAACAAAAGAAAAAAAAAAGAGAGAATGGGTTACTCCCACAGAAGCTACTGCACAAACTCATTACTTTTCAAAGTACAGAACATGTGAGACCTGCCACCACTTGTCTGTTCTTAGGGCGTGTTATCTTGCAGCAATCCATGAAAGAAATTTGGGAAAGCGTCAACAGTAAAAGCTTTCAATGCAAACCAAAGCACTTGCAATGCACCCATGAAAAGCTTCAGTATTTCAGTCAAAACTCAGTCAGGTTTCTATCCTCCTTTATACCTACAAAATGAAGAGGCTGCAGACAAGTATGGCTGTGTTTCTTAAGTATTCAAGTCACAGACTGCTGCATGTTCCAAAAGAAAAGAAAAGAAAAAAGAAATCTTACAGATCCTTGCACTTGCTCAACACTATGTTCTCCAACACGGTAGGAAGAATGTTAGAGAAAGATCTTTAAAGGAATGACAAAGAATTCTCATTATTGCTAGCAAGAGCCTTAGCAGAAATTCACAGAAATATCAATGGCACACTCACAGGCTCGCTCTCTCTTTAATACAGAAAACAAAAGGCTGATATTGTTGGTTTGCAACACAAATTTCCCTTTCCTCCTTTCATGTTGAATGAGATCAGCATATCAGAGACAGTGACCTGACAACCACGACACTGTCCTCGCTGAAATGCTCTAATTGGAGGTACTATGTAAAGTAATATTTCATTTGGGCCACATGGTGCTGAACTCGTACAAATCTCCCTTCCTCTGTAACTGCCACACCTAATGAGCAAAGAGAATACACTACCACAGTTACAAGGCTGAAACATAGTAAGCATTACCTTGACAGCATCAAAATACTGGCTGAGTTGTGCTCTCTTCTGCTCGTACTCCACCTCCAGCTTGCGCAGTTCTTTATAGATGTCTGGATTCTCCTTCTCATAGAGCCGCAAGATACGTTCAAAAGTCTCACGGAGCTTTTTGCGTTTATCCTTCAGCACTTTTTCATTAAGCTGTGGCTGCTGTACTGGGTTAAACTCTGATCCAAGACAGCCAAAAAAAAGGACAGAAAAATTTGCAAATTATTCTACTGCAGAGCTATCATGAATGAAACTACTTCAAAGCAAATAAGCTCCAATCCCTGTTTTCAGGAAGTCTTCAGCCTTATAACAATCTCCTCCTTGAACTCTACAGTAGTAGCACACATACACTACTCATTCTTCTTATCAATCATCTTCTGGGAAAAAAGTCCTCTTTGATGGCACCACACCACCTCAAATCACAATCAATCTCCAGTTATTCACAGAATCCCCCCCTTCTAACAGGAAAGGAAAAAAGATTACTCTATGTCTTATGTTACAATGTAAGATGTAACCAAAAGTATGTATTCTATCCCCATCTTCATAAGCTGTTAGACCAGGTGGGGAAATGCTCTTTATCTCTTCCATGACTCATCCCTGATAACTCCCTCTGGGGATGCCTTCTGCTAATGGGCCATCAAGTCTCACTGCATAACTCATACATAATTACATCACCCCAGTGTGAGATGCTCCACCCAGGAGGAGGAACCAGGCATTCCTACCTGGATATAATCTGGGGTTTGGAACACAACAGCCAGCCCTTACCTACTGGGTTCCCAGAGGACAAGAGATACATAACCACCCCTGGACCTTCAGAAGAAGACCAAACCCTTCTACATGATCACCACTTCAACAAAACCACATTCATCCCTTCAACAGGACTACTACCACTACCCTGACCAACAGGGTGTCAGGTTGTATCCTGACTCTGTCAGTTCAAGCCAGTGTTTTCTGCCTTTAATTTTCCTACTGAATTGTAGTTCTGACTTGGAGTCTCCCACTGGTTTGTTTTCAAACTAGTACACTCTATTTCAGTCTCCCCAGTCATCTGTTAAAACTATGCTGTGCATCTACATAAACCACTGCCTAAATCCAAAACCTAGTATCTCTCACTCACCCATCTCATCCAATTTTTCCATGTCTCGGATAATCTGCTTTGGATCTTTCATCTTCAGTACAGCTGCTCGTACCATCATTCGTTGCTTCTTGTTCTAAGATCAGAGATCAAGCAGATCAGAAAAGTTTCGCAGAAGAAAGACACAGACCATCTGTTACCCCTTCCTCAATATTTCCATTCTGAAGGAAGAAACACACCTCAGAATGCCCTGAAAATGTTCACCATGGCACAAATCAGCAGCAAATGTAGTTAAAACTTCTGGTAATTTTAATTCCACTATCTTGGTAATTGCAAATGCTATTATCATTCCTTCACTCCAACTAAGACACATAGAATCAACACAATAACCAAACTGACAAAATACAGTAAAACACACTAAGAAGTGCAGGAGAATTGGGGTTTATTAGTTTGGTCTTTTTTTTTTTTAATTTGGTTTGTTGCTTGCTTCTTTGCTTTGTTGCTTCGGTTTTTTTTTTACTCCTAAGTAGTTACAATAATGCTTCAAAAATAATTACAAGTTTAAAAACAGCTGGTGATATGTTTACTCAAAACAAGACTTCTACATTTTTTTAAACTATTTGTTTGGATGGTATTTCCAAAGTCAATCTTAGGATATCAACCAAAATATCTATAGTCTATTCATAGCCCTTTACAGTTACAGACATGATACACAGTATAGAAAATGCCAACTAAATGTTCCCCAATTTCTTGATTTACCTTCTTTAGTTCCCTTTTCCGAGCTTCCTTCCCTAGAGTGGAAAAGAAAAAGAAAATAACAACTTGAAAGACAAAATCAAATTAATGAAAAACCTTCCCTTCATCAAGACTAGGGCTGTTTCTCCACAGCTCAGACATTTTCACAAAGACTTACTGTAACTCAGCTTCCCAGTGAAAGAGATATACAGCATGAAATAGATTTCTATTTCTTGTGTTTTATACAGGAAAAAAAGAAAGAGATACTACACTCTTCATGTCTCCAGAAGCAGGGCTTTTCCCATACAAAAAAAGAACAAAAGGCAACAGAAATCATAGTGATAGGTGATATCATGAAAAGATTGCAGCAGAGAAGCTGAAATAGAGTCATCAGACAACACACATCAAATATATGTAGGCTTTGAGAATGCCTCTGAAATAAAGCATATCCTTTGTGGGAGTCTGGATTTTCTTTATTTGCTGAGCATTGATAACATCTGGCATTTTACCAAAAAGTAGGAAAAAAACCCAGTAAGACAACTCCCCCATCTAACCAGAGCACCTGCAAAATTTGACAAGTTCCTCAAACTCCTGCCTGGGACAGATTAACTCTGTCCCAGGAAGCAGCCTGCAGTTTGTCCAGCAACTAAGTACAAAGGCCTCCAAACACTGATAACCAGTAGAAAATCAAGAGGTAAATGCTCAAGAGAAGCAAGAGCATGAGAGCAAGCAGCCTTCCCAGCCAAAACTGAGATAGCATTTTTCAAGTTAGAGAAACTCAGTTCTGATCCACAAGTGAGGATTCTATCCTCAGAGAAAGCTTTTACCTGCTTCTTTAGGCACTCCCCTTTCCCACCGGCTTAGCTTTCACGGATACTTACGGGCCTGATCCGTGGGATTCATAAACTTCCCACTCTTGGTGGATGATGTAGATCTCCGCCCCATTTTGATCTTTTTTCTTCTGCCTCAAAAACCAGAACTTGAAAAAGAGGGAGGGACCTGGAAAAGATGACATTGTTTCAGGTCCTACACATTGGTAGCTTGAGTATGCTTATTTCTCTTCTTGGTATCAGCAAGTTACTCCCCCAAAGAGCTCAAACACTTGTAAGGTCCTCAAGCCTGACTATGAGCTCAGTCACTCATAGCAAAATTGCCCTACTCCAATAAAGTACTACTATTTAACTAAGTACCTAATTACTACTACTTTAGTAAGTTATAATTTTAAACTAATTGACGAGTTTGTTATTATTCACGCTAAGACTCAAACCAAGAAGTGTCGTGCTTACACTATGGAGGGGTGCAGGGCAGGTAGAAACACACATCCTATTTCTCTAAGTGCATATCAGAGTTTTCCCTCTCGTAAGTGCTCCCCAGTTTTCACCTTTCTCTGTTTCAAATGTTTCCCCACACATTTCCTCCCCTCCTGACTTCTAACTACCCCTGATATCTCTCCCCAGCACTCACTGTATCCATTAGCAAGTGTAGGGTTATTCTGCAAAAAATGATTTCCCGTCTTCAGACATTTTTTCAGCTTACAGATAAGGGTCCAAACTACAGCTAGGGATGTTCCTTCTCTCCCTCCACCTCCAAACCTACCTCCCTGCCAAAACACTGGGATTTTGGTTTTTTTTTGCAAGACACTATTACTTCTTTAGGTGGGAAGCTCACCAAACAGAGGTAGGAGTAACATTTACACCACGTATTTCCCATCTTTCTAATATTTAAAGGC
>NW_008238664.1:7692716-7698935 GCF_000691975.1 Corvus brachyrhynchos
CTCTGGGAGCAGGTGGGCATACGCGGTTCTGGAGGAGTGCGGGTTCGGGAGCGCTGCTCCCGCACGGCCAGTGCTGGAAGCAGCGCTGTGAACGCGGCCTCTGCTCCCCCACGCTCTCCAGGGAACATCCCCCAAAGTGCCCCCCGTGCCCTGAAACAAGGTAGAGCCGAGGGGCGTGGGGGAAGCCTCTGTCCATGGGGAATAAAGGCGAAGCGCTGCGGGAGCAGGGGCTGCCCGCAGCCTCAGGTCTGTTGCATGGGTTTGCTGTGGGGCTTGGCCTCGCGGCAGCGCTGCCGCCCGGAGGGTGAGGCTGGGATCCCTCTGCTGCGCTCCTGCGCCGGCTGCTCTTCCCGGGGACTGCTGGAGAAAGGTGACTGGATGACGTTCATCGGGCAGCTCAGATGAACGAAGAGAACGGGAGAGATCATTTGATGCCATCGGGGACCACAGAAACTACTCTGTTACTTGTCTCTTCCTACAGCCCCCACTGTGGTGAGCTGGCGAGGCTGGTGAACACCTAGTGGGGACTGTTTTGTGTCATTGTCCAAAGTACAATTTCCAGCAAGAGTCCACAGCACATGAAGAAACAGGATAAAGATGCACGAAACATCAATGTGCAGGCAATAAAATATGGGTGCAGGCTTAAAGAGCTAGCATGTCGGAGAGGAGATATAGGAAGGAAATTTTTCTCTGCACAGGTGGCACCTGGGAGCAGAGGCAGTGAGATCTCTGGGCAGGATTTCTAGACTCCCTGTTCCTGGTGGACATACCATGCAACACAGTGTTGTTACAGTTTTTCAAATGATGGAGTCTCAGCTGGCTAATTTGTGAGGATCACTGCAGGGTGGGTAAAAGACTATAAATTGTACATCACATTAATGCTGGCATTAGTCACAAACTGCACAAAATCCAAGTAAGCAGATAGGCAGTCAATGAGCATCCTCAGAGCCAGAGCTTCAGGAGCTCTCAGTGCCTAGGGAGTCTTGCTAACCACGTGCACAGCATAGTCATCCCCACCTTGTGCCTCTTTGGCATGTTCACTTTGTATTATTTTTGTTACCAGAAAGCACATTCTTCAGGGCAGATTTTGGTTGCGACCATACTGTTTTTCCACGTAGGTTTGGAAGCAGTTTAGAGTGGTTTGGGCTGCTTTGAAGTTTTTTTGAGGCTGTTCTTATTTGGAACACACATATCACAGTTTTAATTCTTAAACCTTTGTCCAGATCAGCAGCCTAAGCAAAAGCAGAAAGCTCAACAGGATGTGATGGAAAGCTGTGGCCACACAGCTGTCAGGTGCCATGTCACTGTAGAGGGGTAAGATAATGTGGGCAAATTGCTTGAAACATACAACAGATTTGTTTTTATTTGACTCCACTATTCTCACACACCAGTGATTGGCAATCTTGCAAAGAGCTGTTTTTTCTTCCTACTTTAGAGTGTACATTTGCACATAGAAAACAGGAGCCAGGATCTCCTACCTCTCCAACACACACATATTGCTGTTCTACTGATTGACAGTCTCTTGCCTCTACACAACTAGTTCTAAACTGAGTGTCAGTCGTGTCAGGAGACAAGAGATATTACATCTTGGAGAAATGATGCTTCAGGTCACCACTCACCTACCGCAATACCTCGTGTAGGCAAGGCAGTGCTTTTTGCCACCATTGAAGTGGCTTTCCTGACCCACATAGCCCAGCCTGCAGCTGGCGCCACTGTCTCAGACCCTGGCACCCGTCTCTGCTTCTAAACTCTGGGCTTTCTCCCTGATGACTGGCAGAGCTGTTGAGTACCAGCAGTTTCATTGCCATCTAGTGGGTTTTGTGCATAAAAGGGAAGAGTAGTCAGAAAAGATTAAAGTCAGAGGTGGAGGAGAATAAAAACCCAACAAAACAAACAAAAAAAAACCCCCCAAACCCCAGAATGGAAGGGTTGTGAATCTCACCCATCTCTTTATTTCATAGACACTATCAATTTATTAACAAATTAAAATTGCTAATATTGAATATTAACAAACATGCATGAATTTGGTTTTATTATATAAACTGCATGTATAATGACAATTTTAATACTTCTTTATTTGGTTTAAGATTGGTTTTTCAGAAAAAAAAAGTACAGAAAAGAGAGGTCTTCCAATGCTCATGTATGTTTTTATTAATTCTTAAATTAACTTTTTTTCTAAGATCAAGGAAAAGCAATCCACAGCAAATCAAAACAAGACACTACAAATAATGTTCTTGCTTCCAGCTTTGGTTTTAAAGTCTGAAAAATAAGGACAATTGGTAGCATATTGTGAAATGCAGAATCTGAGCACATTCTTGGCAGTCCCACATTGGTGGGATTGGGTAAAGCACTTGAAAATAACTTTAGTACATTAACAGGGTTTCAACCCTACAGGCGCTTGGACATGTGCATAATCCCAATTCAGTCAAAAAACAGCAACTTTGCACAGACATTTTTGTGGGTTGGCAGGAGCAGAGCCTTACAAGCATAAAAGGTTAATCATGGCCAGGCACACCTGGAACGCAGCAGCTGGTTTTTCTCAGTTGTGGGGCAAGGTTGTGTGTGTTTGCCTGTAGGGCCAGGCTTCTCTTACCTGCCAGTCTACTGGGATTATAGTTTATTCAGAGAAGATCTCTGGCTGGCTCCTTAGGACAGCAGGAAATAGCTATGCTTCAACTAGTCCTTGTAATGAACAGGGAATTCAGTCTATCAGATTTAGCACTAATCCACACTAAGAGTTTAGCAACCACAGATGTCTTGATAAAGCCTCCAGATGCTGGCATGAATTGCCTTGTTGAAATTGTTTTCTCTCATCATGTTGTCATCTTTGATGTAGAAACACACCTTCTCACCACTAGTGGTCCAGCAGTCAGTATTATTGTCACTAGTATGAATTACAGTTCAAGGTTACCTACAATGCTGCCCAGAAAATAACCTTAAGGAAAGGTGCGAAGTATTTGAAACATTGCCTCCCAGAAACACCTGCAAACCAGTTCTTTATTAATATATTTCACTGCCAGCTTCCTGAATTGTCACTTTTCTTGTTCTGCTGTCATTAATAAGAAAAAAAAAGAGCCATCAGTAGTTCATTTGTCATAATGAATCGAGAAGGTTTCTGCTGGCATAGTTGCTGCTGCTGCTATCATGGCAGAAGTGAGAGCTCCAGCTTCATTTACTGAACTTGCTGTCTCACCAAAGAAGTCACTTCATGTATGGCACACTGGTACTTTTCTGAGGCTGCTTTAAACTCAGCCAGGTGCTTCTCATAACTTCTCACAGCTGTCAGAAGCTGACTCCTCTCCACAGCTCCCAGGATGGCATGGAGGATCATTTCAAGACCAAGCCCAATAATGGTAATGCTAACTCCCCCAAGAACAGATGCCCCAATAGCCGCAAGGAGACCGATGAGCTTGCTCACAGTGAGAGTTAAAAAGTTGGAGCCAAGAAGTTTGATAGCTACCATCGCAGCTGTTGAAGTTGCTTCTCCAAGAATAATGGAAAAAACTCTCTGGGCTATTGCAATTTTCTCCAACTCAGGCTCTTTGATATCATACAGCTTCTGGTACAGCACCGGCTCGAGCTTTTCCTTCATGTCACTATCAATCTTCTGCACCTGATGCTGAATCTCACTCATCACTTGAATGATAATCTCACAGTTTTCCTTGACTGTGCTGCTCTCTCTCATCTCGATGGGGGTAATGGTACAGCCAAGGTGCTTGTTCAGCACTCCAACCAGCTCATTTGTTGCATGGAAATTTGTGGACATACAGTCAAGCAATTCCTGATGCAGATTGATCAGTTCTTGCTTTCTCTTGGGATTATCTGGGTAAAGGAGGTCACTCAATGCCATTCTTCAGAAATAGGCTACTTCAAGAGAGAAAAAAATTTCTTACTCTTTTCAACACCCATAACCATAGCTGTTAAGGAGCAGTGAAATATGCTTTATCTCTCCCCCACTGGTTCTTTTCATACTGAGCAGGTCAAATCCCAAGGCATAGCTTGTAAATGTAGAAATCTTAATTCTTGTTTTGGATCTTTAGCCAAATGATTGGAAAAGGACCTTGTAAGACATTGGGTAAACTCAGAGCAACAAAAGTAGCTAACGAATATGTAAGGAGCAGATTGGTAAATGGATGTGGGTCATTGGCAACTGAAGACTGAAACTGAAACTGAACCTTGGAAACTGAAGATGGTCGAAGCTGAACTAGTTCACTAAAAAAAGGGAACAATCTCATCTAATCAGCAAAATTAAAGTTGTGGTCTAAGATTAAAGGCCTGTTCTAGGCACTCTTTTGTATCAGCCTAATTTTTCCATTTACTGCCATCCAGTTTTTCAGCAACCATGATGATTGGTGGAGTGGACATGGTCCGTGTCACAATAAGGGTATTTTATGCCAGCATAGCTTTTTTCTTCTAACATTCAAGAGAAGATGTTATTATATAAGCATTCTGTGCTTATAGTAAGAAGCTTCCCCTTGGGAATTCATAGTGAATAGTAAAATTGTATATAAGAACCCCATCCTAACCTATGTCACCTTACACACATCTCTCACTGTATTTCCTTCCCTGATATTTAGCCCCTGTTCCCTCATGGTTTATTTGCCTCCCTAATGCTGTAATCAATTTCCCATTGTTTTTTTACTCTGCAGTCATTCCCGTGATGCTGAGCACTCCATGTAAGCGCTGTAAGGTGCATCTAGGCCTGCAGGCTGTGATGTCACATTGCCTTGGAGCAGCACACACCAGCTTGCCCAGCTTGCACAGCCTCACTCTCTCCATTCCATGTGGAGCCAATATCTGCAGGCGCTCACAAAGTGCCTAGGATTTGACTGAGCAGAATCTGGCTCTCCCTTGTCACTGTACAGACCAGAGCACAAAATTCAACTCCCCTCAAACCCTTGTGTCTAATCCTTATGGCCACCACTCTTCTCTGAGCTGCTACCAGCTTGCCAGCAAAAAGGGCATATTTAACATACTTTTCTTCATAAAATGCATGCTGACATAGAGAGTCCAAAGAGACTGAGTTATCAGTGATCACAGAGTTACTCCTGATCACCAAGATTCTGTAATCAACACGGTGTCACTTCCCTTTAACCTATCACCAGCTGCAAAGGGAAAATGCTTTAGCATGATTTCAGCTTAAATGCAAACATCTTTGCTATGGGGGCAAACTATGAATGAGTAGAATGACTCGTTTCTTTGTTGGTACTTTTTATGTTCTCAGCCCTCTTATTGCTAATCTGGGCCACTTTCTTGCAGTGCTTTGCATTTTTCTAAGATAAACCTCTTCTTGCTGTTGGTGCCTAAATTTCACAGTTAGAACTACAAATAGTTACGTGTAGGGGACTACCCAGATTTTTCTTCTTAAAAAGGTACCTTTGTGCCATTTTGGTCCTTTGTAGTTCTTGCACTATCTGTTAGCTGCAAATCATCTGACTCTGACCCAGCTGTATTTTACTAAACACACCCTCCCCCACAAGGTCACGGTAGAAAACCAGAATGATTTCCACAATCCCGTGCCAACTTTTAATCTCAGTGTTGAAATACAAGCCAGTCTGAAAAGAGGTTGTTTTCCCCCCAATATTTTGCACAGCACTGTGTATTTCTTTCAGCCATTTACCTTGTACCTCTGCCAAGAGAATAAACTCTTTAACACATCTTCTTCTTCAAGCTGTAGGAAGCAAAATACACACACTGTAAAGATTTGTGATTTTCAGGAAACAAAGCCATATTAATGCAAGCTATGATTTCGTATCAATCCTGCCTCAGGGATGTTGCTAGCTTGCTCTCTCACTCAGTGTGATAATAAAACCTTTCTACTCCAGTGGTGTTTTGTTCTAAGGTCATTTTTTTTCCCTTATCGATAGAAACTGAGAAGACAGAATGTTTTAGAAGGAATAGCACTTCAACAAACATTTTACATACTAGACAGATGTGAAGACTTTTAGAACCTGTTCTTTACATATGATTATTTCAGCTTCTTATAGCTGCTTTAGATTTTATGTCTCCTACTGCTAAAAATTGCTTCCTACTTTTCACATTAACACTTTTGTTAGTTTTTACATTTTTCTTCTAGAATTAGGCAGGCCACATATATTTCTGTATTTCTACTTCTCCAGCTCCAGGGAGATTTACCACAGAAACTTTTCAAATTAAACATTTAGGCTGCCTACCTGATTTTGTCTGAATACTACTGCTGAAATGTGTATGGCATTGTAA
>NW_008238664.1:7698956-7716162 GCF_000691975.1 Corvus brachyrhynchos
CTTTCCAGCAGCATGTGATGAGTTAGGGATCCGGAGGCTGGGCTTCAGCTGCATCCTGTTGCCTGCCTGCTTGTCATTAATTCTATTGTGTGATGTTTACCCAGATTCATCTCATTTTCTTCCTCCTCTCCCCTTCCTTCCAATTTTAAGAGAATTCAGTTTACTTAATGCTAGTTCCCAATTAGTAGATCGTCCAAAGGCCTTCCAAAGGAGAGAATAGGTACAGCACAAATCCCTCTTGCTTGCAGCAGGTACCATCACAGGTACCTACAGCCATGGCTGAAAGGGGATGGTGTTTCTTGCTGTCCTCAGAACATAAAAGGTGTAGGACAGCACTTCTAATTCAAATAGATACAAGATTAGGTTTTTAAATGAGATTTAGAAATTTCTATTGTTTATAAATATAAACATTAATGCTTGCAGCTATGCCTTGAAATAATGAATTTTTGCGATGACTGCTTTTGTACCCCTGCAAATTATAAAAGAAAAATTGAACAGTCACACATAAACAGAAAAATAGATACCACAAACAGTGGAAACAGGCTTTGTCTGTTCCAGTAAGACAAGCTTGTACATATGCCTTCAACCAAGCTAGACATCTTTTGTACCCTTATCCTTAGAAAGGTGGACCTGCAGCCCACAAGGGTCTCACCAGGAATACTGCTTCCACTATAGAGGATGGTTGAGTTCTCAGATGAAAATATAAGATGAAGCATAAAATGAGTACTCTGCAATTGCTAACTTCTTTTCACCTGAAAGCTGAGCTGCTGTATTCACTCCCAATTAATACAATCAGAGTGCCAAACTCTCTTGTTGTCAGAGCTGTGGGCATGAGAACATAAGCTGAAAGAGAACACTAAATGATATAACTGCTGTATTTCTGGAATTGTCAGTTAGTTTTGACTCCTGAGTGTTTTCCACTAAGAATGCCATGTAGTCCTGAAATACTTCTTCCATATTGAACCAAATTTAATTGATCAGGCTGGCAACTGCCTGTGTGTCACATTCCGGAAACTGATTTCAGGTCTTCGGTGTTTGCAGTGGATGCAAATTCTTTTCTTCTAGAGCCCCCATCATTTGGAACATGACAGAAAATACTTTGAACAATATGCAGGAGGTTTTGTTCCTGCTTCACTTTGGGTTTTTTGGGAAGCTTAATAGCTATTGTTTCAAGCCTATTAAGTTTGAGGAAAAGACTTAATCTGGAGTGTCTGTCATCCTTCATTGCTGCAATTTGCCAGGTCTCTGATGCCATGAGAGTAGAAGAAGTGGTGTGGAGGCCCAGACTCAGCTCTGAACAGCAGTGAAGTCTAAAATCAATTTTGCCATTTCACTCAATTTCAGACCCCTTTTGCTTAGGGAAAGGAATGGAGGGAAAGGCAGCTGGTTGAACTGAGTTCTGAAAAAAAAGTCTTTAGAAGTATACAGTGGAACAGGAAGTTGCAAGTGCTTGAACACTTCTAGCTGCAGACATCTAACCACAGCAATAACTGATGAAACCTGTCTGCTGCAATCAGTCTGGCTTTATAGGGCTCTGGCACAATTAAAGGCAACATCAGGAGCAGTCTCTGAGCCCCATGCTATCCCAGGACTGTATCTCTAGTTGGCCTTGGGAGAACCCATCGGTGCAAGCAGAAGGACATAACTTTCTTAGCAGTCAAAATGGTATCATGATGGGCACCCAAGCAAGGAGAATGTTTTTGTGCTTCCACCTATCAAGGGATGCTGTCACCATCTAGTCTGTATGAACTGACTGACATAGATCACTTTTCAGGGAACTGTAGCCTGACAAAACATTGCATTACTCAGTCTTCAATTGCTTTGTCCCTTGAATGTAGATGTCATGCATTTGACTTTGCTGTGTCTATTCCCCCGTCCCAAAAATGAGAGTTTAATTCTGTGTATACCCACCAGTATATACAAACTGAAGGATTATAGTTCTAAGGATGATGTAAAGCAGTTGTTTTCTAGGACTCACATGAATTTACCAAAAAACATTGAAACATAAGAATAATTAATTTGCAGCACTTTCCTTACTTTGAAGTTTTCAGGTTGAAGTCATACTTCCTGCAGCCACCAGCGTAACAATACTTGCAGTTGGTGGCACGATATTTTGCTGGCCTGCTTGGTAAAACTTCAGAAAAGGCTGTCAATAACTTTTTCTGTGTTTTCTTCTAACTAGTGTCTTGGGGAAGAATGGGTCAGGTTGGCAAGAATGGGTCAGGTTGGCAAGAATGGGTTGGCAATTTGTATGATTGATTTCAGAAATGTAACAATCTAGCCAAAAATATGTCCACCTTTATTCCCCTGTAATTTCCCTGTAATAACACCTTCTGGATTTCCTCTGTTTGCTTTTCAGAGTCAGACACTACTCCAGAAGTGCTAGTCCATCTTGGTTTTAAGAGTGGCAAAGAAAGGCTGTTCAGGGTCTGCCAGAATCTGCACGGCTTAATGTACTTCTCTGTCTTTTCAACCAACGCAATAATCCGACTCCGAATCCTGCACTCAAAGGAGATATGCACAGCTGCCCAGTTACCCACTTGGCTTTACTGCCATGGTGCCTTCTGCATCCCACAGAGTCTTTCTCACTTAAAATAGAGGTATTAAGATATCTGTAAGGAGTCCAGAGTCCCTGTGTGTCTTTCCTGAATGCCTAAGGGAAAAGCTATCTACAGTGAAGGTTATCCCTGATCTAGTCCTCAGAAAGGCCATAGATAAGTTTCCTCTTACCTGAATGGGTCCAGGGAACGTCTGTTTTGATGAACCAGGCTGAATGTTCCGGTCTTTGCTGGAGAGTTGCAGCTGAAAGCAAAGGGAAGATTGAACCTTCCATAGCAGCAGGAACTCCAGAGACTTCTTGTGTGCTATTCAAGGGCACATATCTGGATGCAGCCAGAGAATCAGAGATTGTTGGCCAAGCACAGGGAAACTCCAAGCACACTAGGAAGAATGGCAGAGGAGAGTGCAGTATAACCACTGTTCTTGCTTCTTGAAGCTGAAAGAAAGTCAAGAGAGCAGTCATTTAGACCTCTTTTCACTGCTTAATGCTTTTTGCATTTGCTAACACAACCTTTGCCCACAAAAGCCATTTCCTCAACTCTATCTATTACTTTGACTGTGAAGGCACAAACTCTCCCTCCTAAATGATTGCTTTGAGCTCAAAGATTGCATTGACACACTACTTTGTTCTACTGTACAAAGAGACAAAAGCAAGAGTCCTGGACTGGTGGTAGACTCACAGAAACGCAGGGATGTGGAACAGACCCCATGAGGTATTCCAGCATAGAGTTCTCTCTATAAACAGGAAACTCAGTGTGTCCTTTGTCAAAGGATACCTTTTCTGCCTTCTGTCTCAGGAGAAAGGTCACTGATAAAGTGACAGTAGCTTTGTTTATACTTAACTCAGCTTGCCAGAGATAAATGTAGAAGTAGTAGCTTGCCAGACTAGTAGTGGACCAAAGCCTAGAACAGTCCTGAGGCTTGAAGTGTAGCAGCATTGCAAGACACCAGCACAGATTACTTGGTTCAAGCAAGTCTCACCCACTCTTGCAATAAAAACGCTGGGGACCCAAAGACTCGAGTCCTACAACATCCTTGCAATGGCACATGGGATAAATGGGGGCTGCAAAGAACCTTGAGACCTGCTGTGTTACAGGTGGATTCATCTTTAATGAGCTGTGGGATTGTCCCAGGTTTCACAGCAAACAGGTAAAACCTGGGTGTGGTTCTCATAGTCGAACATGGCAGGCAAGGTACAGGTTTGGCCTTGAATGTGGCCCCGTGCAGGTGCAGCTGGTGGGGCTGCTTGGGGCAGTCGAGACCAGACTGTCCTGCACCCCCTCCTTTCGTGAGAGGCTGTATACAATACCTTCCACCAGCTGGCACTGGTATTTGCTGTAGTTCCCCACAGAATGCAGATGCAGCCGGTTACCCTGCTGGGTCTGAAAGAAGCTTTTGACAAGAAATATCTCATAAGGGGGAATGAGGACTTCTTTCTCAGATGTGTGGTAAGAAAAGCCTTGCATAGCTGATCCCAGGCAAGTGGTCACTGTGAACAAAGTTTCATTCCCAAACTTCTGGGCTTCATTCCTGAGGAGGGAGGTAGAAGTGAAACGGCCAAATCGCACCCTGCTGCCCACCTCGGCCTCGATATGTAAGTCTTTTACACTCCTGTGCACCTGGTAGCACTTATGTTCCCCCATGCTGCTCTGCCATTCCTTCATTATCTGGATAGCAGTTGTTAGGTAGAAGTGAAAATATTTAAAATGGAACTTGTGTCAGAGTTCAGCTGCGAGTGCAGGGAAGAGTTCATGGTGTAAGCCATGAGGACGATGGCATGGCTCTCACGCATCTCCCTCAGGAGACCTACAGGGCTCTTTAGCAAAGCCTCCCGAGCCTTCTTCCAGAGACTCAAATAGTCCTTGTTAGCAGCTATTTCCTTTTGAAAATAGTCTCCTTGCTCCAGTTCTTCCATCATCTCCTCTCTGCACCCCAGATACTGGTCATCAAAGGCATGCAGAGCCATATCCATCAGGGTGTGGGACATAGCCTATGTAAAAGCAAATGAAGATTAGCACCAGAAGTGTGAATGTCTTGTGTATCTCTGTGGATGCAAGCCAAGTTTTCCTCTACCCTTTTCTTGCCTCTTTGTCATTACTGGCAGAGCAAGCAAGGCTGGTAGCTAATCTTTAGCAAGACCTTCCTGAGCAACCTCAGGTTACTGTCTATACACCAACCACAGGCAAATACTAGTCAGGATGCCAGAGTTCTTATTTGATGTGGATCTGCTACATTAAAATCTCTGGGAGAATTGGTCCTTCAGAGTGTGATGGTATTGAGCCTGCAGGACAGACCCATGGTCCATTTATTTCAATATTCAGCTTAGTACTGTTAAGTGGTTTTGAAGAGGGAAAGAATAAGCAAAACCATGTACTAGAGGCAGTGTAGCCTGAACTATCACAGGTGAACTTCTTCTCCCTGTTCTTACAAACCTTTTGGACATGTTTTGGCTCCAGGGGAAGGTGTTCAGTAAAGAACAATATAGCAGCAGTGTGCCAAAACTATTGTTCGTTCACTGTCCCAGTGAGACCAGCTGGACTCGTCATGTAAATAAACATTAAACACATGAGTAAGGATTTACACAGCTGGGTGCTATAATAGGAAAATAACCCCTAATGTATTCTGCCTATGAAACAACATGCTAATTGTGTTTCTAGCATTTCTAATTAATAAAAACCTCATTTAATCAGATCTAAGAAATTGTGTGAGTTATGGCATTGTTCTTTTTGCTTTATGATCACCTAGTAGACTAGTCAAGTACTGTAATCAGTTGAATTCTACAAAGTAGATAGATATTTACTTTAATCTCAAATATTCATCCTGGACACATAATCAAATTAGCACCTTTCTTAGCCTCTGAAGTTATACTGGCCCATAAACCACACAGGGATTCAGTTTATTTATCCATGATATCATAATTGTTTTAAGGAAAAGCTAAAAGGCAGTCACAAGAAGTAGAGCAATATTATCACTGTCCCGTCCAACAGCACATTGATTTTGTCAGAGCCTCAGCTGAGACAGGCTGGAAAAGGAGAGGAAAGATTCCATGAGATCTACCCACAAACATACTCTAGGAAACCATCTGGATGCAAACAAGAGGAAAATTCCACCCAAGTAGTTAAAACAAATTAGGACAGGTGAGAAATGGAACTGAGGAACTGAAAGCAGAAAAGTAAAGTTGAACCCAAAGCTCCTTAAAGAACCTGTTTCAAATGGGAAAAAAAAAATATTTCTGGGCTATAAGCAATTTCACTATTTCAAATAAAGAGCAATATTTACCTCTTTTACCAGTATTTGTGAGAAGATCAGCAACAGGAGGCTGCCCAGTGGCACCAGCTTCCTAGAGTTCACCCAAGACACTGTAAAGAACATTTTTTCAAGGAAAGGCAATTTACATGTCCTTCCTTCTGTTTTTCTTTGAACTGGAAAGTTCTGCAGATTGTAATTTGCATTCAGGTTTTGGTGGCTGTTCTTCAACCAAAGATCATTTGCCAAATTCTCACTGCAATTCAGAAGTCATTAATCAATCCAAGCAGACAATTTATTGGTAGAAGTGTGCCCGAAATCCATCAGGAAATGTCTGGTTGCACCAACTACAGCTGGAGTGAGTGTCTGTCACCTTGATAGTTCCTTTAATTCCAAGGTATTTCGTGTTGTTCTTGCAAAAAGGAAGAAAACTGTGGCTTGGAGAAGTCTAAGGCACTTCTCTTGAGGAGTGATGTGTCAGGGTGACTACTCCCTGCTTAAGAGTTTAAAAAGCCCTTTTAAAGAAGTTGACTCTGATAAAGCCAACACAGAAGTGCAGGGTAGGTTGGGATCCCGTCTGGAAGTAGAGATAACCTGACCGTCCTTATCACCCTCTGGTTTCTACTCATGTGCTGCCAGTCCTACTCTTACACCACTGCAGAGTGGCACCTTGTTGGACTGTTTACATTGGGCACAGGCAAAACGAGTGTGTAATTGCAGATTCTGTACTGAGACAAAGCTTTCTCTAGCAGCTGCTTTCCAGACACCCTTCCAAATACTGGCAGCGAGTTACTCACCTGTGGAGCCCCATGACCTCTGGTAATTCTTCTGTATGGAAAAAGAGCCAAGAGCTGTCAAGGCTTTGGTTCTGACTACAGAAAAGTGAAGCCCATTTTCCATGGCCTGATGGTGATAGGCTGGGTGAGGGAGGCACCCCCAGACGTGGAGTGATTCCCTGAAATAAGAGATGTTTGTGAAGCTGCTTGGATTCTGTGGACAGAGCATTTGCAAAATATTGCTGAGATAGGTGGGAGGTGACATACTGGGCTGCTTTCAAAGCAGTTGCTGCTGCTGACAGTATCTGCAGCCCCTGGTGACATGGGATGATGCCATGAGGTGCGAGAGAAAGTGATGGATGCAGACTACCTACTTCTCCTTCCTGGAATTTCTCTGTTATCTTGGGCTGTATTTCAGAAAGTGGTTGCTTGACTGCTAGAAGTGAGTCCACAGGAGGGCTCACGAATTTATTCAGAGGCTTCTCCATGTCTGTTTGTGTAGAGTTAAAACAGACCTAAACTGAGACAGGCTCCCGTGGGAGCTTGGCAGTCATGATAAACACCCCCACTAAAATGTGAATTCAGCTGCGTATAATCAGTTTGCAAATTATGTCCCTGGTTTTCATCTCTGACCTGTTAGTGAATGTTTAGTATGAAGGGAACCAGGAAGAAAGGCCACTGAATTTGCGTTTTCGAACGCTTCGGGAGCAACGCAGAGTATTATAACTACAATAAACACAACGGCCGTAAGATGGCAGCAGAGGATTTGTGGCGGTGCTTAGAGATTCATTAACCAAGCAAAAATCGAATTCCTCCATTTCAGCAGTAAATCTGTAACGTGATCTGAGCGCTCAGATACCCAAAGGTCGCAATGACTTCAGCCCATGAAGAGATCTGATGACACAGAGCAGATGACATAATGGAGGCCTCCAGGCGCAACTTGCCTGAAAAAAATATTTACTGAAAGGGAGAGAAAAATATAAAACTAACCAAAAAAGGCAAATATACACAAGAACGTTTTTGTGTTAACAAGACCATACACAACAACAAAATCCCTATTTTATTAGTACAGTAGATATTAGGATTCCACTCATCTCTAGTATTTTTCCAAGAAAAAATTTCACTCTTTTCAATAAAGCACTCTGTTAATTTTTACTAGATCGTGTTCAGAGGAGAGTTTTACTGTGAGCAGTGAAGGCCCATTAGTTTATGTCAATAGATGAACCAGTCACAAGTGCTTGACCAAGACATACAGAGATATTTACGAAGTGTCTTCTCCTTGGCCAGGATCAGCATAGCTAGTGCAAGTCATAGCAGCTTGCCAAACAAGGCTCACACTGGCAGCCATCTCTGCGGACTTATCCTGCGTCCTTACTTCAGGACAAGGCTTTTCAGAGAAACGCTGATCTGGGTAGATGGTGGGTCAGCTAAAGCCTGGCCCTCCTCTCCCTCAGTGTCACAGAGTGCTGGAACTATGACCTAAATTTCAATGTAGTCATTTTGGATTCAAGATGGGGCATTTGAGGGGAGAAAGAAGCCTCATGCACTGGGTTCCTGCTCCTCAGGGATCACAAAAGCAGACTGTGTCTTTCAGACATCTCTTTTACCACAGGTAAAAGCTGTACAGAGGAACAGAAAGAAGCAGCACACCAACTTGCTTTACTTAAGCAGTATTTATTAGAATTAGCAGCTGAGGATGGTTGCACTACCTTACATGTAACCAGAGAGATTTGGTCTCTGTCAGTTCCCTGAGCATCAGCAGTCCTTGTCCTTGGAAGTGTGATCTGCCATCCGCCTCTCAGGGAAGGAAAGCTGACAGAGTATATTAAGGAAGGTTATGCAGAAAGTTGCTAAGGTATAATATTAATACCAGAGGACAGAATGAAGTAGTGCAGAGGGAAGACAATATGTGTACATAAAAATACACATACTTTGTGTATATATATATTTAGCTACAAGTTGTCTTGAATAAACAAAACACTGCCCCAACTTCAATCCATCCTTGAAGCAATTTTCATTTTGTTTTTTTCATAATGTTTATAACTTTCGTTTCTTCTTCTTCTTCTTTTTTTTAAGATGTTAAGACACTTCTAGTTTCAAGGATAAATGCAAAGGCAGTGGAGGAGAAGAGGTTATTTTTTTTGTTCTGATGGGCATTTTCAGTTTCACCAGAAACTGATTGTAAAAAAATCCCAAATAACCAAGAGAATTCAAAGTCATTTTTTACAGTCACTAAAAGCAGCACACAAAAGCAAGAGCTCATCTAGAAGGACTCCTTAAATGCACCTTTTGGGATTTATTTGTCGTTGCTATACAGGCAAATTTTGTGACAGAATAATCAGAACAGCATACCAGAACTTGATTGCTGTCTATGCAAGAGTATTCGCACGCTTCTATCTTTACAAAACGATCCTACTGTGATGTGTATTTAATGTGATCATACTACATGAAAATACTGAACTTTCCCACTAATTGGAACAGGAGACAGGTGTTCTTCCTTCTTCCCAGTGAGCATCCCAGGATCAGATCCATCACATTTACACACATCGTGACATTCTTCTTCCATAATCCTCCTGCATTTTGCAGAAGAGGATAAGAGATATAATGGTGTTTCTAAGGCATGCAGTGTTTTTTTTGAAACTAATCACCATTTTTCGCCTATTCTGTGCTGGGGATTCAGGTGGAAGGAAGTTAAGAGTCTTCTGGTGAAGCTCAAAATACCACAAAAGATGTCTGAAGAGAGACTTTATTGATGAAAGGAAGAAAGTTAATGGAAGCTCAACAAGAGGGGTAATTCCTGCCTTGGTGTTCCAGCTGGTTAGGGAGACAATGGCAGAAGATGCCAGTCTAGATGCTTTCCTTCCCTCCTTCCCAGCCACAGCCTTCTTTCTCCTGTGGGATTCGGAATGTTCCAAGCCAAACAAGTGAAGAGACCTTCCCATCCTCAGTATCTCCCAAAGAAGCGGTTGTAGGCCAAGGCAAATCCTATTTGGTCAGAGAGATAGTCACAGGGGGGATAGTTTTCACAGCGCTCATGCATCTGCTCCATCGGTCTTCTGTAACTCTCAAAGTACCTGGAATAGACAGAGATGCAATTCTGCAGATTCAGCCAATGCAGCTGGAGACAGCTCCCTCACCTGACACTGACATGAAAGAAGTGATTCTCCAGTGTGACCCAACAGAGGACTGGTCATACTGAGTTAACATCTACTTACACAGGGATAGACTACTTGGTCAATGCTGGGAAATATGGTATTGAACCCAAGTTAAATAAATTGCTCTTGAGGTTTTCTCAGCAAAGGATACCACAGAAGCTGTAAGTATTTGGGGGTTTTTTGTCTTCAATCTCGTTCCCCAACTACCCAGGATTATTTTTTTGTTGTTATCTATTTTATTATATATTTATTTTATTATTTCCTTCTTACCTTTATTTTTGCCCAATTTCTACTCACCTTCCCACTAGCCATTCTTTTTCTTTAGCTTAAACACTTTTCTCTAATTATCCTCACTTCTGTTGTAGATAGGAACACTATCCCCATGTAACTTCTTTTTCTTTTCTTTTTTGCCAGGCTAAGAAAGCCCAATTTTTTTAGTCTCAGCTGTACACTTTGGATGTCCTTCTCAGCTCCTCTTCTAGCTTTTGTTAATCTTTCCTGAAGACTACACACACCACCGCAGGAATCCCACCAGTATCTCATGAATTTTTACTTTATTTCTGTATTGGAAAGAGTAGCTTAACAACCTCTTCCAGGAAATACGTGAAGAACATTCTTGCATTATCTCAAATTTCTCAAATAGCTAGGATTTCTCCCAATCTTTGTGTCTGCTTTCTGCACATGTGAATGTATGTTCTAAGTTTCAGAAAGAACAGCCAATCTTATCTAGCCTTGTTCCCGCAACAAAGCTGTGCTTCCTTTGTGGGGAACCAGAGGCAACGACCAAGGCTCTGTGATTCTCATTATCCTGGAAATTGGTTCTGATGACCCTGTAGGTTGGAGCAGCTTCTAACTTGTATCCTGCTGTGCCCATGGCTAGCCCACAGTTAGTGCTGTCTTTCCCCGTGGGAGGAATACTAGAGTTCAGCTATGAGACTTCAAAAGGGTTTTAATGAAAACAGAACCATTTTTCCATCACTGTCTCCTACAGCCTTTTTCCTTCAGTACATGAAGGTAATGACATAGCTGTACAGGAAAATAATGCCTTGTCATGCCCTACTGCCTTCCCACCCCCTCTTCAGAACAAGTCCAGAGTCCAGCTCTCAGCCCAGCTTCTGAGTTGTTACCATTCATATGGGCTGGATCTTTTATTCCTCTTCACAAAGGCATTGGCAACTTCTTTCTTAATCTTGATGCCTGCCAGGAGAGAACACAGCATGTTGGAGATGCAGCGCTGAAGCACAGAGACTAGTCTAACCTCTGAATATCAAAATCTACTCTCTTCACAAGCACATGACTGCCACAAACCATACTGATGGTCTGTTTATCTCTCCCCATCCCACTGTCCACTCAATGCTCCCTTCCCACTTCACATCCCCATGAACCAAGGGCTTTTTCTGTCATAAACTCAATTTCCTTATCACACAGCATAATCTGAGTCTGCAGCAAATGTGCAGAAGGCATAAAATATGAATAAGAAGAAAATTAGGAGATTGGCACCCTCTCTCCCTGGCCTACTTAATTTTAGAGTCTTGGCTTCCTTTCTATATCTTGACTCAGACTGAGAGTGATGTGGGATACCGACCAGAAGACCTTAAAACACCTCCAATGAGCCATGAGCAACAGGCAGCACACAGAAATGCCAGTGCTCACATGTACAGAGTTCTGTGAAAGGGGAAGAGTATAAAATAGCTACAGTAAACATCACCCAGTGAGAAATACACCCAGGATGTGCAAAGATCCCAGTACTCGGGACCTGGAGAATACGAGAGGTCTTTCAGCCATGACAGCATTTGCCCCTGCTCTCCACTAGCACATTGTGCCTGCACAGTTGCTTCTGTGCTCCCTTGATTTGTGGTTGTGCAAACACTGTGGTACTCTGAAGCACCCCACAAACACCAGGTAGAGCCACTTCTCTCCCCAGCCCGAGCCAGGGCTCAGCACAGCACAGCCTCGCTCCTTGGGATGGTCTCACAACAGCAGAGGTGTGCACAGGTGCCAGCACAGCAGCAACACAGGCAGCTGCACACCAATACACATTTCAGCGTGGAAACTGGCAAGCTGCTGCTGTCTCTGGGGGAAAAGAAGGTTCTAAGACCTCTGCCTGTGGGGAGATGGTGGGGTTTGTTCCTTCCCTCATTATCATGGAATGTTTGGCTGTATTTCTCTTTGGAAGTGAGCTGTATCTCCTCTCTAGCAAACTGAGGTTTATTCTGGATCAAAATACTGACTACACAGAAACTTCCAGTTAATGAGTTGTCAGAAACTACCACCTTTCCCTGAATAGTCTTTACATCTTTTTTTTTCTCTTTCCCAATCTGTGTTTGTATTGGCTCACTGGAAAAATACTAGCTTTCATGATTCTCAGCACCAATGTTATCCTTTAAAGTGGGAGAAAGGAGAGACAGGAGAGAACAAAAAGGATTTTCCATACAGATTTCTGCCAGGATCAGCTTGCTGCAAAAGCTGTGAACAACCCAAGGTGTGCAAATCCCCACATCTCAGGTGACCTGACAAGAGGAACTGCAGCCCTCAGGAGCAGCCAAGGCAGCCCCTTTCTTTCAGGCTTTCCATGTTGCAGGGTTTGGCAGGGATGTCACAACCCATTGATGTGGGCAGCTCTCTTAACACCTGGGGATGCAGCAGTCACTCTGGGCAGGTCTCTGAAGCCAGGTCAGAGCAGGGAGGCTGGCCGTGTTGCTCCACCAACACAACCCTGTTTCACAGAAGGCAGATGCATCCAGCTGCTAGCAACCTGCATCACCCATGTCTTTCCAGGGCACTGCTCGAGGGTTTTGGAGATGCAGGCTGTGGCACCAGCACACCCGGAGCAATGCTAACCTTGCAGGTGCAGGGACACTGACTGCCCTCGTGTCACCTGCTCACACAAGAAGGGCTCTGTTTGCTGCACATGCTCCTGCACCACAGGGACTGCAGACTTAGGGAGCAAAAAGGGAAGTGCTAGAGAGGGACTCAGCATAGGTCTTGTTCAGCCCTTGAACCTATCAAAGGGAAGAAAGAAGGCAGATGCAGGAGAATGGAGCTGAGCATCAGTCAGAATGATATACTCACTGTCAGCACTGGGAGATCCTGAGGGTTCTTTGGAATCTGGAAGACAGACAGACAGAAAGGAGTCTGGTTGTGAGTCGTTCTATGGTTGTGAGTCATCTTCCTCTGTAACTGAATCCCACCACTGACTTGATCCACCAGATCCAGCTCCCCCCACTTACACAGAAGGTCTGTTTCTACCAAAACGGTTTTATTAACACCCGCCATTTAGAGAGAGACTAAATTATAAACCAGTTTAATTCTTAAGCATATTAAAATGTTCAAATTCTCTGCTGCAATTCAATATGCAGCTGAGGTGGGGGTGAGTGGGTGTTGACCAGCAGAAGAAAATGCCCAGCAAAAGATGGGGGTCTCTGTTCCCAAGCCCTCTCTCACCCGTGACTCTCTCTCCAACAGAGATCTGAAGTTGTGCAATGACTGGTGGTGCATCTCCTCCCCCCAAAGCTCTGTGTCTCTCCCAGACTGGAGGGAGGCTGGCAGCAAGCTGCAGGGTTCAGCACTGCTCTAGAGCCTTCCTGGGAAGATGTCCCCTTACCTTTCTCACAACAGCAGAGTGCTGCCAGGGCCAGAGTCACGATCAGCAGTGCCAGCAGACTCCTCATGTCTTCTTTGGCTGCGCTAGTCCCCCTAACCTCAGAGCTTTCCTGGAGGCTACTGAAGTTCTCCGGAGCTTGCTTTTGGGCAGCGGTTTATAGCCTGTGATTTCTTGGAGAGGTGAGTAATCTGGCTTGTGTTCCTGTATCTGTGCTCCAAAACAAAGCCCGTCTTTTGGCCAGGAGATGCCGGGACCTGGCTGTCATTTTGGCATCCATCTCATGACCCAGGGCATTTCCAGAAGATTTTATCTGAGGTTTTGAATGGGGCTGTTGAAGAAAAACAACCAGATTTTAAAATAATTTTTCTTACAGACTTGAAAGTCATTCAGTCATGCTGGAAAGCCAGGGGAGAGACCAGCACACCCTGAAGTAGAGCAGCTCTTTTCATGTGATGGGGCTCTCTCATGTGGAGTCTGTCAAATGAGACTGAACCCAATGGTGACCTTTTCCTCCACCCCACCTTCAACCATTACCCTGAGGGTAAGGAAACCTGTAAATCAGTTTGCATAGGAAAAACAATAGTTTTTCAGACAGTTTCACAGTTTCACCCAAATCACTTTGGAGAGATGAGATTTTTATACTTTTAGGAACTTTGAAAGTTAGTTTGAGGTAAGATCTTTGTATTTTCCTCCTGGAAATCTTCATAATTTAGAAGCTTTATTTTGGCTTCTCTTGTCTAAAAGTCAAATAAAAATTTAGACTCCAAAAGTGTTTTATTCTTCAGGATCCGAGTGTCTAAAGTTACTTGGTACTACAAGAGCCTTGCATGGGCTGTGTATCAATAACCCCACAATCCCCAAACCCCCTATCCAAGTTACCAAAGCCACATCCCACAAACAGCATAGGAGCCACAGAATCACAGAATAAGCTGAGTGGGAAGGGACCCACAAGGATCATCAAGTCCAACTCCTGGCCCTGCACAGGGCACCTCAAGAGCCACACCCTGTGCCTGAGAGCATTGCCCAAATGCTCCCTGAGCTCTGTCCAGCTGGTGCTGCGACCACTGCCCTGGGGATCCTGTTCCAGTGCCCAGACACCCTCTGGGTGAAAAACCTTTTCCTGATATTCAACCTAAACCTCCCCTGATACAGTTCCAGCTGTTCCCTTGGTGCTGTCACTGGTCACCAGAGAGCAGAGATCGGTGCTGCCCCTCCACTGCCCCTTAGGAGGATATTGTACAATGCAATGAGGTCTGCTCCAGGCTGAACAGACCATGTGGCCAAGTTTGGCAAGTTTGGGGTTTTTTTAAATCATATGTGCTTCTTCTTTCTGGTAGTGGAAACATAATCTTCCTCCACCTCATATCCAGTCCTCCTCAGACCCATGTGCAAAGGCAGACATGTCCAAAGGTTACAGAAGTAAAGTTTAGGAGGCTCCCAAGGAAAATCAGAGCCATTAGGGACTTTGCCAATTCTTAGAAACACTGTCTTTTATCTTAGAGAATTTAGCTTAGAGGATTAAAATAAACCCCAACTTTTGTCCCTGTTAACTTTTCTACAGTCCAGGAAAGCTGAATATATATACTAATGATATCCAGCAAAAGGTTTTGTATACATATTATTCCAGCAAAAGAGCAACAGTTTAAAAGTAAACAAACATCTAAAAATAATAAGTATTCTAGGAAAGTTATGCTTCCAGATGAATACTTGAAATAATATAAATATATAAATATACAATTCTAGTAATGAAAACGGCTTTATTTATCCTCCCATCTTTTCCCAAGCTTTCTAACCAGCATGTAGTCTCTTAAATCTGTTTGGTTGTTGCTCCCACTAATGAAATCCCACAGAAATCTCTGGTATTATTCATTATTTATACTGGTTAACTGGGGATTGGGATCACTAGATATTTCTGGACACAGACCCAGACAGCACTAGACCTTGTGCCTTCTGTTTTGGTGGTGTCACAGTGTCAAGTCAAACCCAGACACTGCTGACTTGTTGATTCTAGCATATGTGAGCTTGCTCTGGTTGGTGATCACAAGATTTACCTACTTGAGAATACAGAGAACAAGTGTGTGAATATACCTAATCCATACAGGTTTTTTCCTTAAAATCATTTCTCTCCCCTGGACAAAACTTTAGCAACTGTCAGGGTAGAGTTTCCTATCAGAAGTGTTTTCAATAAATAAATCACATTTCTTTCCAAAATTCAGTTTCAAAGCTGGCAAAGCCTTGAAGCACCCTTTGGAAGAAGATGCATGTTTCTAATGGGCCAGGTAATTTTGGCTCCAGGCTTAATTTCACAGATTAGTCAACAATTTGATACTTCATACATCATAGACTTTGATTGCATGCCATGAATCTTTCCCACTTCTATAATTTGCAGGTGCCTGTGTAAGCCTGGAGAGGTGAATGTCGAAACCATCTGTGTCGAGCTTAGCTGGATGTTATGTCTCCTACACAAATTGCACCAAGGAGTGTCCCAGCTCCTGTGGCTGCTGTTAAGCCCAGAGCAGCATTGAATTCTTGGACATGTCAGCACTGGTGCCTTTTGGCCTGGGGACAGGCCCTGGTGATGGTGACAACCAGAATGCAGCCATGCTCACTCCTCAGAGGACTGGGAGGTACTCAGTAACCTGTGCACAGGGTCAAGCCACATCTTGGCTTCAAATGATTTGAGAACAGTAAAATGAAATTGTTCTATGTGAACAAAGTTGGGCCTGACCCCAAGCATTAGATTGCTTTATCTGTTTATTTACCACCAGGAGCCCCTCTCCAGCTTTGGTTTCTGCAGCTTTCAAGTGCTACCAGAGTAGTTTCAAGTGGAAAGGTTTCGAAAGGGGATTGCAAAAGGAAATACAAGTTAAGTCCGGACCACACACTCCTTTCTAAAGGAGCACCTAGCATCAGGACCTGATGGTAGCTGGATAAACAAGAGGCAATTTACAGGATTTTCTTTCACCAACTCTCACCCTAATTTTGTTTTAAGATTAAATAGGTGCCTTCTGGATTTAGTTTCCCCAGCTGAGGAAAGATTTGATTTTCAAAAAGTGCATCTGCATTCTGAACATCCCACCATTTTTAGATGTCTTAAGACTGGGAGTTGAAATTGGCCAGTGACCTCTGAAAGAAGCCACTAGTAGAACCTGGAACAAAACCATTATAGATTCTTCCCGAACCATATGCTTGCAAGGTAATAACTTTTTCTCCCATAATCTGCACCAGAATCTGTGACAAAAAAATTCAGTTTCTTCATGGAAAATTGCATACCCCCTTCCAAAGTACTGTGACTCATGAGAAGATAGTATCAAACCAGCAATTTATTTTGTAGTAAACACCCACATCCTGACCTCTCTGTGATCTCTGCTACATCAGCTCAGAGCTAATTAACACAGTGCAGGAATCCATGGCTACATGGGAGAGAAGCAGCAGGCAGGATAACATACAGGGACACAAGCAACTGAGTATTTTTCAGAGCCATTGCATTTTTGGGGAGGATACCCTGGACTCCAGGCCCCAGGGTGGGGACGGGTCATCCTTTACTTAGTCCTCCTCCTTCCAAAATAGTGCTTGTAAGCAGCCGGGTAGCCGTGGCGAAAAGCGTACATTTCACAAGGGTAGTAGTCCTCGCAGAGCTCCCTCTGATGCTCCTGGTGTGCCTTACTACGCTCCCTGATCCTGTAAAGGTAGGAGAGAAGAGGGGTAAGTGCTGTCATCTTAAATATCCACCTACAGCCCTTTCCTGTCCAGAAACTTCCCACTGAGATAAGGATCCACCACCAGAGCCCATCATCCAGCGACAAAGTTCTTAGAGCGCCAGCTTCTGTGTTGACCACACCCAGGGAGTGACATGACTACAGCAG
>NW_008238664.1:7716177-7717168 GCF_000691975.1 Corvus brachyrhynchos
ACGGCACCTTTTGTTTTGGGGCCAAAGGAAGGTGGTGGGGAGAGGGGAATGCCTCCTGCCTGAACTTGAGGAAGGGTCCTCCCGTTGCAGCCTCCCCCAGCCTGCTCTCTTCAGCTCTTCTGCTCTTTCCCAAACACACACGGGACAAAGACCTGAAATATTCTGCAAAGGGGTCACCTGGTTCTGAGGAGAAGGTTTGCCTTATGCCTTGCTATTTCTGTGCTTCAGTCTTTATTTTCACGAGCCTTGAATAAGGCATGAAATTTGTTATATCTGTGTTTTATAAATGAAGCAATGAGGCCCTCAGATGACCCTTTGATTTAGAAAAGGTCATGCAAGTTCTGCATGAGATCTGAGGACTAGAATAAGATCTCAAACTGAGCTTTCTTTTGGACCATCCCACACTCATTCTCTCTCCTTCTGTTGGTGCTTCCTTCAGAACAATTCATCAGTCTTCTCAGCATATGACATGTCCTCAAATCAAAGGACCCACTCTCTGTTATCTGAATTCTTGCTTTTCCTGGGATTGGGGACTTAAATGGTACCTCACATTGAGAGAGGGGCTGAGGCTTCTCACAAGTCACCCTGGCTGCCACCCTTGGTACCAGCCTGTGCTTGGCAAGGAGGAACCTGTTCCCACTCTCGACCTCAGTGTCCTGAGGCCATGACATACCTCTCCTGAGTGACGGCTCTTAGTCTCGTGTCAGCCTGTATGAAGTCACTGGCCTTTCGCCTGTTGAGGAAGGGATCTGAGAAGGCAAGGGATTATTCAGAATGGCACTTTTTCAATGCCAGATTTCAACAAAAGCTATCGTCCTCCTTTATAACAGCCTCCTTGTCTGCCCTCCCATGTACAGTGAAATCCAGGACCTTTCAATATCCCCTCCTGCCCCCCCCGCTGGTTCATGCTCAGGCTCTCTCAGTGGCTGGTGCAGCCTGTACAGAAGTGCACATGCTGCTCGTGTTCTGCTGTTACTCAAATCTCCCAGGG
>NW_008238664.1:7717191-7730449 GCF_000691975.1 Corvus brachyrhynchos
CCCCCCCCGCTGGTGCATGCTCAGCCTCTCTCAGGGGCTGGTCCAGCCTGTACAGAAGTGCACATGCTGCTCTTGTTCTGCTGTTACTCAAATCACCCAGGGGAATGCTACTGTGATTTTGCTGCCACAGCCCCTCTGAGTGAGTGGAGCTTGGCCCAGAAGAGGTAGGCACCAAGCTGCACAGACCATGAAGAACTACAAGCTGCACGCTCAGAAGAACTACAAGAATTGTGAAATTACACACAGAAAAGGCCTGAGTGCACATGCTGCTCTTGTTCTGCTGTTACTCAAATCACCCAGGGGAATGCTACTGTGATTTTGCTGCCACAGCCCCTCTGAGTGAGTGGAGCTTGGCCCAGAAGAGGTAGGCACCAAGCTGCACAGACCATGAAGAACTACAAGCTGCACGCTCAGAAGAACTACAAGAATTGTGAAATTACACACAGAAAAGGCCTGAGTAAGTCTCTCTGCCTCCAAGGTTAGACAGTGATTGAGAAGTCTTTGTGGCAGTTTTGGACTGAGGGGCCTGAAAGCCCCTTCTGACCTTTTTGAGAAACATCACAGTCCCGTTGCAGAGTTCAGGAGTCTGTGGATGTCATTGATATTGGCTCCCACATGTGCCTTTGTGTTGCTGACTCTCTGCTTTGTGAAATTCTTCTTCCAGATGTCCTAATTTCTTTTAAGTTTTGATTCATCTGTTCTCTAACCTCTCCAGGATATTGCTTGTTCCAATACAAGACTTTCCACCCTTTTCATGCTTTTCCTGTGACAATTTTTCTCCCTCTTCCAGCCAAAGGATCCCTTCTACTCACACACCCTGCCTGCTTCCAAGGTGCTTAGAGTAAGGCTCTCCTTGTTCTTCGGGGAGAATAATTGTGTAAGTGGCTTCTACAGTACCTCTTTCTATGCTCATCCCAGAGTTTTTTGAGCAGTGTCCTTTTCTAGTGTCAGTTAACCTGGTTTTGGTATGTGTAACAGAGACCTGAGCACTGTTCTCAAATTTTGTTTTGCAATTCTCATTATATTCTATGCAAAATGGTGTATGAGCTTGTGCTGAAACATGTGAAGTTTTCTTTCTTTTAGCTCTCTCCCTTTTCATCCTGAAACTCCATCACCCAGTAAAGTCAATTTCCTTGGGCTGGGTGGCTCTACCTATTTAATCCCTACAGTAGGAGTACGAGGAAATGATCTTGGACATGTCTGTAGCACTCTTCAAATTCAATAAAATAGTAAAGCAGTCTCTTACAGAGATACTCATCGGACTCCATGCTCTCACGGGACTCTGTGGAAAGAAAGAATGAAACATGTAGTATGATGCTGTATTGATGGGATTCAGTCTTTCCTACACAACAGATAGCTAGAACACACATGGAAATCAGAGAAGCCAGGTTTCAAGGCATATGTTTAAAAGGAAGACAAAGGAATCAGTGGTGTGACCTAGAATTTATATGAGGAGTTTAAATTGCTCAGGAATTTAATACAGAGCTACCTGGTGTTTTAGCCAGTACTTCCAGACTCATGCTTGGTCATCCAGCCTGATTCTCTAGAATAGTTCTTCACCTTCTGTTCCTGACACTACAGTGGATATGATACCTACTTACCTTCAAAGCTTGCATGTGCTCTTAGGGAATGGATTAGCACAGTGAAATGCACTTGACTCTTGCATGAAGCAGCATCCTAATGCCACCAATATGGAACTGTGTGCCTCACAGGAAAAAGGGGATGATATTACAAAAGGAAAAAGGGAAATCTTCCAATTAGCAAGGAATAATTAAGAATTAGCACTCTTATCATAGTCCAGACAACAAAGGCACAAAAAGAGGAGCAGTCTGTGAGGTGAGGTGAGCTGGAACAGAGATGAAGGGGTTGAAGCATCCTGGACTGTGAATCCCAATGGCTGAAGATAACAGCTCTGGATAAGGGCTAGGAGGATCTAGCACAAAGGCAGGAAAACAGGCAAGAGATCAAGTTAAGGGGAAAGAAGACACAAAGTTAAGCAACAAACATCTGAACAGACCCATAAATGTCTGCGAAGTTTTCATTCTACCCAGCAATAAATGTCACCTACCATAGCAAGTGGCAGCCATCACCAAGACAGCCAGGAGCGTAAGGACGATGAGAGTGCGCATTGTGCCAGTGCAGGAAGGAATCTCTCACTCTGTCTTCCTCACTGTGTTTTACTCTCTTCCCACTGAGGGTAGCTGGAGATCCTGGGCTGACTGCAAAATTAGCGGTGGAATGTTTATTATGAAAACAGAGCTAGGAGGGAGCCCATGAAAGAGCCTTGGCAAGGTGACAGCTAGCTGGTACACACTCTTCTTGGAGCTGTTACAAAACAACCTCTATTAGCAGATTGAATTGGGTTTTGGGAAGGAAGGGGCATGCCCCCTTCCTCTCACAGTTCAGTGCTGGGGGACATAATCCAGAGGCAAACATGTCACTAGCACTCCACACTCAGAAAAGCTGGCCTATGCAAGTGGAAGGAATTTCATGGGCTGCCAGGGACCCAAAGGCAGAGGTGTGTGTTGATCCCAAATATAAATGTTTGTTTTTCTGAATTTTCCTCTGATCTGCTCTCTTTGATCTCATCATACTCTGTCTGGATACAACCAGCCCAAACTGTCCTGTCAGCTTTGCTGATGGAGACATGGAAAATGAGGCTTCAAACATTCCTGTCCCACTCAGTCCCCCTCTCCCCAGCTGGCCTTTGCTGCAATGATAGCCTGCCAGCTATCAGAGGAGAAATACAACCCTGCTGCCCCTTCTCATCTCCTATTTTTTTGCTTCAGGAGTGACAAGCAGCAACCTGAAAGAATCCCTTCTGCTGGTGGGATCATGATTTTTGCATTGAGATGACAGAAGCACCCAGAACTCTAGCTTTGAAGCCTCTCATTGTGGTGCTGACCCTAGATTCCTCTTGCAGCCCAAAGGACAACATCTTGGTGAAGTCAGAGGTAACCATTTCCCTCAGGACTGATGTCTCTCTGGTGTAGCACTAGCAGTCCTTGCCTCACTGGGCACCGAAGTCACATGTCAACGAAAGGCTTTTCACCTGGGACAAATCTCCAAGGCCAGCAGTCTCAGGGAGAATTACCTTGCCTTTTAACATCTAAAAGAGTTTGACTGGGTCCAATATAATGGACAGCAGAGACATCCAAAACATTGGGTGTTCCACTCTCCAACTCTTGGAACAGTAGAAAGCAGTGTAAGAAAGAAGGAGGAGTTACAGAGATGGCTACCCCTGCTGGGTGAAAAGGAAGGAGTGTGCTAGAGGCAAGGTAGCACGGCAGGGTGGGTTCCCACTGCCTGCCAGCCCCTCCCACAATGGCAGTGATGGGCTTGGGACACCACATGCTGCCTGGGGATGAACCTAGGGCACAGGAACCATTCTTATGTCTGATCCAAGCTGTGATTACTGCACGTTTTGTCCATGTGTATATGCAGTATCAGGATTTCTCACTGACAGGGTGTGAAGTGAATGCACTCTGGGTGCAGACCATTCTCCCCAAACCAATATGCTGTTGTCGCTGCTGTCACCTTCAGAGGCCAAACCATGAAGCCACATTGAAGGTAACACAGCCAAGAACTACAGGGACAGATAGCCAGAGCCTAACACTTCACCAGTGAGGAGTGAAATTCAGTGGAAAAAGATCACTCTGGGCTTTGCAACTTACCCTTTCAATGCCGAACTCATGACCCTTTCCTGAAGCCTCCTGTCTCAGGGAGAAAAGCTGAGTAGGGACTTCAACTTCAGACCAAAGAGAAAGAATTGCTCTTCTTCCCCATTATCCCATCCACTGTGGAGAGCAGCTCAGTCCTGCACCATCAACACCCCCCCATACACATCCACTTCTTGCCTGCTTAGTGCTTAGCCTGAAATGAGGAGGAAAACTTGGGAAAAAGCTGTAGGTTTGCTATAGACACAAGGTCAGAGGGGAACTGAAACTTTGCTGCTGCCCCTCTGTGCCCTGCCACTCCAGTCTCTTTAAGGAAATTCTCTGCTCTGGGATCCTTTTAATTTCTTAGAACTCATAGTTTTGGACTTCGTGTTGAATGTGGATTTTATAGGTTTCCCAAATGTCTTGTACAGGAGCTGCTAAGAAAGAAAAACTTGAGGGAGAGGTTGGAGGACAGACCAGCAACTGTGGGAAAACAGTGGGGCACAGAGAGGAAGATGCTGGGTGTACTTTGGAATGAAAGTGAGGCTGCCCAGTGGGAAACTCCAACATGCTTTCCGGCCAAACCCTCTTTATTTGTCTTCCCTCAGGGCAGAACTTTCTGCTCCCTGGACGACTCTGCTTCCATTTCAGATGACTCTGATCCCAGAATGCCTGGAGCATACTCTGCCATCAACCACAGAACAGCCACAAACACCACTTTAACCCAAATGTTTCATTTTTAACCACAGAGGCAATACATTTTTCAAGGAATGAATGAACATGCCAGTGACACAGCCCTGTAACAACAAACCTCTTTCGGGGAATGCTTCCTCTAGCAAAAGTACTCTTTTCTACTCCCCCTGCACTCCATACTTTACTCCCCTACTCAACAACAGTGGGCTGCCCTGGGGGGTAACATACCATGCAGCACAGTGAGCCCAAACCCTCTGCTTTCTAGCAGCATCCACTGGTTAGAAATACAGAAAGGAGCTAAGACCAATCTTCTGCAAATGCCAGGGAAATCTCTGCGGTCCAACAAATAAAGGGGGCATCAGAAAAGCAGCCCTGATGTGTCTGCTGCTGGAGTGGAAAATCACAATGTTACACATGTTGTAGCAAGCACTCCTAACATTTTACAGCGGTGAAGCACCAGCAAGGCAATAATAACAAGCAGCTGTCCAGGAAAAGCAAGGCAGTCCCTGCATACTCACTAAGCTGTCGCTTCCCTGCCAGTCTGCGCCTCTTGTCTCAGGGGGCAGCTCTCCTGGCGTCTCGGACCCTGGACGGAAGAAGAGGGACCTTTTATTTATTAGCATCGATCAGTGACTCCTCCCCTCTCCCACCCCCAGGATACCATCAGAACCACCTTCTGCCCACAGCCAGCAAGCCAGCAACATCAAAGAACTGAGCCAAAAGGGAGAGAGACAGAGCACACACCAGGGACTAGTGGGGACACAGCCACATCCAGGTTGCCTTTCTGTGCCTGGGTGCAGTGACTGGACAGAAATATGAGAACAAGCTCCAGTCTCCCTCTTTGTTGCAAGACCCCCCCTCTTTCACCCCCTCCTTTTCTGGCTGGGCTCTATCTCAAGCTACACTGCTAGCCAGGGCACTTGTTCTTCCTCAGGGAACAGGACCCTTCTCCCATCTCATTTCATGCTGCTTTTACAACTGATCCCTCCTCTTAATGGCAGGCTAATATCAGACAGAAAACTCACACAACAAAGGTGTCAGCTCCAAAACCCCCAAAAGTCACATACCCTATGAGGCAAAGAGTTGGCTTACACAAACCCAAATCCCTGAGGTGCACCCTCTGTTCACACCAGACCCACAGCAGTGCTGGGCAGCCCAGGACACATGCTTGCTGAACTGTGCTTTGGGCTTCTGGCCCAAAATGATAGCAGATCCATGGAGATGAAGAAACACCACTGTTCAGACAGGGAACAGTGAGCACCTCCTGTCCAAGGGTTTTATCTTTAGCTCCTACAGTGCTCTTTGAGTTTGGGGAAAGTTCAGACTTATCTGTGGCAGTGAGGTAGTGTGTTACTTGTGTCCTCGTACAAGCAGCTGTTGGTCCTTGGAGCCTGAGAACAGCAATCTTGAGCTGTCCTCAAGGCATAGGGCCTGTGCCTCAAGGCATCAGGAACCACCTCTGAAAAGCAGTGCAAACAGGAGGTCATTTCTTGCCCTTGTCTGCCACCCTTCAGGGTCATCTAAGTTTGCAGCCCTATGACATGCTGAACACTGAAAGAAATCAGGGCTCTGATGACCTGGTCACCGTCGTCTGCCTAGATACTGAAAAATCATTGGCCTCAGTACCATCTGGCAAACTCTTAGTTAAGTAGGAGAAAATGGGTATTAAAACCAAAACAGCAAAGATGGTAGGGAAACAGACAAATGGGGCAAAAACTTAAGCAGTGGAAAGGAGAAATGATGAGAGATTGCCAATTGACTTTCTCTTGCAACAAGTTTTACTTTACTTCTGTTAATAACTGGCTCTAAAAAGGAATACTTGTTGAGGAATTTTGTCAATAACACAAAGCAAGAAAACAACAGCAGTGAAAAGGAGATCTGAGAGCCCATACAGGAGGAAAAGGATGACCTTTAAAGCTTTATTAACAGAAACAGGATAATATGCAATAGGGCAAATGCAAGGTCTGCCATCAGGATCAGCAGTAAGAATCCTGCTGTAAATTAAAAGCTCATAAGCTAAAAGTAAATGGGGAACAAAAAGAAGAACTATGAGCCAACAGTCATAAAGATGATGATTCTAAGATGTCTACTGAGAATGTGCCAGCAGAGATGGGCACCTGTCAGTGCCACTGGGTAAGTTACCAGGGAGACCTCAGCAGGATTCCTCTGTGTGGCCCAGGTTGCTCATGTTCATGGAATAATAATTCTGGCAGGAAGTGCTATAGATGAGGACTAAAAAGACAATGTGATTTGCACTCACACCCAAAAGGACAGACCTTTTCACCATAGCTTGTGGGAATGTTGCATTCTGCAACATTCTGCATAGTTGCAGAGCCCCTCCATCCCTGCACTGAATTCAAGGCTTTTCCAGCAGGACAATGGACTAGCAGTTAGGTTTTGCTTCCAGTACCCGCCAGGGGCTGTTTCAGAGTCCACATCTCTCATGATTAGGAGAAGTCCCATTTCCAGCCTCTGTGTCTTTAAAGCCATGATCCACAGTTATGTCTCCCTCACTGAGTGCCCAGCTCATTCTAGAAAGGCTTCAGCAGAGTAGCTGAGCACTCCAGTAGGGGAATAAACTCTATCAGCACTGCAACAGAGCAGGGTTTCCAAACCCAGGTTTCCCAGAGTAACTGGACTCACCAATCGGGACAGTCCTTTTCAAGCTTGCTCCTGTGTTTCAGGATGTAAGTTAGTCAACCACCACATGGTCCATGGCTTACGAAGAGATTTCTCAACATGATAAACAAGTGCTTTTTAGAACAACTAGTTCTACAGCACATGAGAAAACAAGACTTTATTTTTACTTTTCCATTTCGTCCTAAGTAATACCTAGGAACTGATCCAAGAAGCAAGAATAATTGAGCTACTAAGTAAGAGTGTTTGAGTGTCCACAATATAATTAAAGTCAACAACCTCATGGAATAAATCGTGCTGAAAACTAGCATGCTGACACTAAGCTTTAGAAAGGGAGATGTTTTTTAAACACAGAAGCCAGTCAAAAGACTATGAAATAAAAATAAACAGAACACATTTCAGACATTTAAAGAACTTGATATACATATCTCAACGTGTGTTAGCTCTGGCAGCAAACTCACTCAGCTACACAAAATTAAAACTAAAACTAGTTCAACTTCTAGTTCAACCTGGGAAAAAAAACCATTTCAAAACTAGATTTAAAAATTTCCAAAGATTGAAAGAGAAGGGGAGCACATAAACAGGAAAATCTAGTTTCAAATCCATCAAACAATTTTTTTCAAAATAACTGAAATGACTAATATCCATTTCCATGATGGAATGGGGGAAAAAGAGTAATTTCATAACAAATAAGTGGGTTTTTTTTCCTCAAAAGTATTTAAACACATCTTTGAAATCTGTCTTGACCTTTCCCCTGAGAAAAATTTTGCCCCCAGCATTACAACTTCCTGCAAAAATAAAAGTTTTTAGTGTGAAAGTACATATTGGTTCTAACAATGTGCATCCATGTGTAGTCCTAGGACTGTTGTAAAAACCACCATCTGAAGCTCACAGACAATGTCAATTTTCTGTGGGTGGGGAAGGCTCCCACACCATCTCACAGCTATTTTCTTTCATGCTTCCTCCAACATTTTGGGCACTTTAGAAGCTTCCTTTTCCATCTTACGTAATAAATTTCAGCAACTTTCTCCTGCCCATGGATGTGGAGTACACCTGCATGTCTAACCTGAAGGATGTCTCTCTGGATTCTTGGACAAATGGTTGCTCAGTATCCCAAGGCTAAGGAGCAGGACTGAAAATAAACATCATAAAAAGGCCCAGATCCTTCCTACTTGAACAAATTCAGAGGGCGAGAGGATAATTCTTCTTCCACTTGCAGCGACTTACAGAATTTGGGCCTGTCTGCACATTAATCACGACCATAAAGAGAAGTTTACAGTTGGTGAGCTCTGGGGGTTGGTTGGCCGGTTGGTTGGTTGGTTGGTAAACTGGGGAATTTTTAGCCACTGTATTATGTTGGTGGTGGCAAATGTTTAATCTACTGAAATTCAGAGATTAGTGTCCAGACACAATCTCTGTGCAGCTGTGATACTCGAAGTTACTACTTGTAATCCATCAAACTTCAAAACAAAGCCTAGTGTCCTAGAAAAACCGCAGTCTGGCTATGAATACAGGAGCATTTGGAGCCAGCAGCACAGCCTAATGGGAGCCCACTCCTCTCCAGTTCTGCTTGTTGGAAAAAAGTGAGCCTGGCTCAAGCCTTCAATTCCAATACTCAGCACACTCCATGGGATATCACTGAGTTACCTCAAAGACTAACTATCTCTGTTTGGTCAGGACTTCCCAGAACAGCTGTGTTCGGCTGGTAATAGGAGGTTCATGAGCCGAGAAGACTAAAATTTCACAGAAGTCAGACCAAGGTTATTCAGTTCACTGAATAAAGCAATGAAAACATTTCAGGGCTAAGAGCTAACTCTGTTGCTTCCTTTGGCTTCACCCCCACCCACACATGTCCACATATACTGATCAGCATATTTCTCTTTCAGTCTGGGAAGGAAGGAAGAGACAGGATAATATTAATATTATTTGGATGTTGAAAAAATTGGCAGAGGCTCTTGTGTAGAGAATAAATAATGCATATAAGAAACTTGCATTGCTTGTACTTCAAGAATCCTATGAAAAACTGAGCAAGAAAATGTTCAAATTTTGTCTATATAAAGAGAGCATGCTTCTGGGTTGCACTCTCATGGGAGAAGGGAACAGAAATCTCTCTTCTTTTCCACATCCATCCCCCTTGCTTCACCACATGAACACAAAAATGTCCTGACCTGATTCATTCTTTGGGATCAGATGAGATTTACCCGCCTTATTTCCTGTACAGACCTGGAAGGAGATAAGAAAGCAGCTGTGGTTTCACTCTTCTCATCCATCTGGTAAATAAAAAAATAACAATAATGCTTCTTTTTTCTTTAACAACACACTTAGATAGCATCTTAGATCCCAAATCTGCCAGCCCTTGTGAAGCCAAGGTTGGACTGAAACATTTATGTTCTGTCTGTCTTGAGTGCAGGAGGCCACTGAAGTACCTACAAGCATCCCTGTAGTATTATACATGTTTCTTTGTTCTATCTCAGTTCAGTATCTAAAGGATCATAAATGTTGTCTTTAGTAAATAAATAACTTTTTCTGTGGCACATCAAGCCCCTGGTCTTGGCCTCTCTTGTTAATATCAGATAGAGTACAAAGGAATGCTAGGGAGTGGAGGGAAATACACAATAGCCAGCTAATTGTGAAATGCTGTCTGTGGCAAGAACAAAGACATCCTTATTTATTGAGTTATGAAATCTGATTACTCTTATCTTCTTGTGCATAACTACAAATTATATTAATGTTCCTAACATCACATGCTAGTCAAATCATTTGACTTGATGACCTTTCTTGGTAACTAATTTCACACTGCTTATATGCTCTTTGGATACATATTTATTGTTTATTTGTATTAAACTTGACAACCGATTATTTTTATCAAGAAATTTTGTGTTCTCATAAAGCAGGAAAGAATTTTAAAAGGAGAAGGAAAGATAAAAGGAATTCAAGAAGTGTTTAGACAATGTTCTCAGGCTTATGGTGTGATGCCTAGGGTTTTCTGCTCAGGGCCATGAGTTGGACTCGATGATCCTGATAGGTTCCCTCTGACTCAGTATATTCTATGTTTCTGTGATAAATCAGATCTTTTAGATCAGTTTTTCCTTCTTCGTAAAATGTCACTGCACTCCAAAAGCCACCACTCTGCCAGACGTGTCTTTGTCATTAATGGTCCCAATTTTCTTTAAATTATAAAAGAAACAATAAAATAACATAAATTGAGAACAAAGAAGAGGTCTGTGTGTGGAAGCACTGGGAAGAAAGGCATAAGAACGGCTACAAGAACAGCATATACTGATGGCAGCTGGATTAGCAGATCATTAAGATCCCAGCATGTTGACACAGATCCTCTGGATATCCAGACTGGGGGAAAAAAATAAATCACAGTTTAAAACCAGGCAACTCCTAAAACAAGGGACAGAGTACACCTAAGACTTAATGAAAGAAAAAAAAATAAGATCTCTGGAGATGATGGTGCTAAGATAAAGAACAAGATTGAGCTCTGAGATACTTATATGAGGAGACAAAGGCAGATGAGTTCTAATGACACTCAGAGGTGGGAAAAGGTGGAGGCACAAAAGACAACAGTTACTGCCAATTTCTGCAGGATGCAAAAGGTGCATCTAAAATGAGCATATGGTGGCCAAACTAAGAGAAACACAGGAGACATAATGAGAGCTCCAGAGCCCATGAATTGAATCTTCTACATGGTTGCAAGAAAACTGAATAGTATGAACAAATGCCTACTGGTGCCTATGAATATGTGGTTATGAGAGTGTTAGTCTGAGTGAGTGAAATCAGTGTGGTTTGAAATAAAATAACCTTTCCTTTCTCTAGTGTCTCACATTGCCCTCTGTTACTTCAATATTGCAAAAATAATCACTGAAAAATGAAGTATCAGAAGGCAGTATAAAGACTTCTTATGATGTCCTCAGTATGGAAAACTCTTTATTCAAACCCATCTGAAGTTGTTCTGCATCTTGGGCAGTTGTCTGCTTGGTAATATGTTTCTTTCAGAGCTCTTTGTCTCATTTTGTCTCATGAACCTTTTTAGCCAGTGCTGCAGGCATGAGTTGACAGTTTTGGATTCATCATTCCCTCTCATTTGCTCAGACAAAGCTGGTTGGGGTCTTCTCAGCTGAAGTTATCTGCCCTTTTTTGTCTACCTACATGGTAAAGGATGTCATTTTAAGACTCGCTACAAGTGTCAAAAATCCCATAAGAAGACACGTATGACTTATAACATGTATCAGTCATAGAAGTTACATTTTACTGTTTTTCACAGTAGAATCTTTCTTTAAAGACTTTTGCCAACAAAGACACTTTCATCCTTCCTGTGCTTTAACCAATGTTTTTTTCCACTCTGTTCCAGTACTAGGATCTGCTTACAGTACTTCCTGGCACCAGCTGGATTGTATTATTTGGGATTTCTTTTCACTTCTTTTCCCACCTACAGCCATGGCTTCACTGGAAAATGTTACTGTACATTTATCAAGAAAATACACTGCATGAGTCACATATTGGGTACACAAGTAGTTACAACCTTGCTGGTTGGCTAAGCCTAACATTAGTGACAATGTTGTTTAATACCATACATTTTCATACAGCAGACACTGAATGCGAATCTCTGCTGTGCAAATACTATATACCAAACATCTGTACACATCTGTAGAACACAGCTTCCCCTGTGTTACTTGGCCAAGCATCTGTCTGTCACTTCTTCTTCGAGGTAGGTGCCTGTCTTTCTTGATGACTATTTCACTAGTAAACTGGAGGAGGAACCAGTGAACCTGCTGGAGGATCCAGTAAATAGAATAGCAATACTACACAATAAGTGAGATATACTCACTAGCTCCTAAAAAGACCCTTGTCTATTTTGAGACCTGAGTGCATACCTGAAATGAACAGTAAGGACTGCAGTCAGACGGTCATTTCATTAAAATCTCCCAGGGACCTCATTAGGATTAAGATCCTGTTTGTGCTAAGTGCTGTACAAGCCCCAGAAGGGAGAGATGTGTGGTTATGTGCCTGTCCTCACCCCTCCATAGGAGAAGAGGCCTGCCTGGCAGGAGCACCTCCCTCAGCCAAGGGCCCTGTTATCACTGCCTGGCCTTCCCAAGCCCGGGGCTTGGTGATGACAGATGATATGCAGGTGTCCCAAGTTCACTCTTTTTCAGCCCCTGGAGCTCTTCTGCATTATCTGATCTCTCTGGGCTCTCTGTGCTATCACTCTAACAATGATCTGTTGCTGACCCCTATCCACTATTGCAGGCACTGGATTGCTGAACAGAAATCTCTGTCATTACCTTATCTGGGGAGATCTTGAGTAAGTAAGAACAGAAGAAAATAATTTATCACACTGGGTTTGCACTTCGAGAAAGGGACATCATCAGTAAAACAGCAGCAGGAGTGCTCTGAGGAGCTCTGTACTGCCACTGAAGAGAGATCTGCAAGGATGGCATGGCAGCTGAGAGCTTGGCTACAGCTCCTTCTCTCCTGCCTGACAGCAAGCACCTGAAATCTCAGATCAGGTTTCTGCCTTCTCCATGTAACACTTTGCACCGAGGCACAAAGATTACCTTAAGCTGCTCCTGAGAAAAAGGTTCCTGATGTCTTGCTGCTGAAGCTGCTTCCTGCCTATCCCTGCCTGCCTGGTGGCTGTCCTTCATTCTGCTGAATTGTGCGAGCTCCCTGAAAAGTTACTGGGCCCCAAGAAGTATTTCTTCTGCACTTCTGCAACTATTCCTGTGGTAATGTGAAATGCCCCCCCCACCCAAGCTGATGTCCAACAGTTGCAGTGGAGAAAATTGTCTCAGGAGATGAGGGAAAAGTGCACAGGGACTTTCTTGACAGCCATCATGTTGGTATGACTGCCATAAGCTAACTCATACATATGTGATCAAACTGCCCTGGATTTCAGCAGGCTGTGATTTTCTTAGGAAATTACGTTGCTAAACAGGAATCAAGTAACGACGTATACTTGTGGGCCTGAACAGGTAGCAGAAGACATGGATTCCAGTTAAATAGCTGAATTCCAGCTACGTCTGAATCAATGTATCAAGGTCTCCCAGATATGGGAGGGAAAGAAGATGTAAGCAAGACACTGAGGGCTGCAAGCAGCAACAGGACTGCTCCTCAGGCTAGGGCAAACTGCATTCCCAGGGTGGAAGGAAGATCAGCCCCAGCAGTGCCTTGTGTTTACAGCAAATACAAAACTAGGTGAACATCCAGATCAGTAGTTCTGAGCATGGCAGGGATGCTAATTCCAGCCCCGCGGCGCACCT
>NW_008238664.1:7730475-7753494 GCF_000691975.1 Corvus brachyrhynchos
CGGGGACCAGCTCATCCACCCAGCCTCCAGAACAGATGTGCCCATGACCTGACCCATGAGGGGGCCTGCCTCACCTGTCACACTGCAAGTCCCCTGCGCCCCCTGCCATTACTCACTCAAGCACCCCAGCTTCTCTCACAATAGCTGCATGCCTGTGTGTCCCCTCAGCATGCATTTCTTCTACCTAATCCGCCTTGCTGTCCAGAAACTGAATCAAAAGGCAGAGGGACATCCAGGGTGTACCTCCAGCCCTTTTCTCTGTGTAGGGCTGCTGGTGTTCATGTGAAGTTGAGTCTATGACTTGTGCTGGCTCCAGGACTGGGTTTCCAACACTGCAGGAAGCACAGTCATAACACAGGAACAGCAGCCCTGGGGAGGAGAGAGGTCAGGCTTCTCACTCTGCACCTGCCCACCATGCTTCAGCCATAGGGTTGAGCAACAGCAGTCATAAAACAGCCCACAGCCAGCCTCAGCTCCCCCCATGCCACTCTACTTCCAATCCTCTCTATGTTTGCTCCACTTGGCCAGTGGGACACACTATAGCACCAGCCCCACCCTGTACTCCAGGGACTCCCTGTCCCCTTCGCAACAGATACGGCACTGCCACCTCCCACCTGCTCCAGGCCCTGTTTGGCCCTGGAGAAGAGTCTGCAGGAGGGTGCCACAGAAAGGGAAGCTTCACACAGAGGGGTCCCAGCTGCTGGGGAGAGGAGCAGGGGGAACATGCACAACCAAGCCCAAGTGACAGAACAAAGTAGATGCCAATAGCAGCTCCACAACCAATGAAGAAGCAAATGGAGGTCTCTGTACCCTGGGTCCAAGCTCAGGACCCCGGTGTCTCCACTCTCCATCTGGCAGCATTTTAGGGCAGGTAACTTTGCCTTTCTTCCCAGTCCCCTCCTCCTTGTTTTTAGTGGGAGCTTTTGCTGGTTTTGTCAGTGATCTGGGGAATGGGCTCCCTGGGATTTCTCTAAGTGGGTGGTGATCTTGGGGAGAAGCAGAGGAGGATAGTACTGTCCAGAAACAGAGTGCTCTCTCCCACACATGTTGCCCATCCCTGACACGCACGTTTGTTGCAAAGAAATTCATGGAGACAGATTAAATATATTAAACGTAAATAAAGCAGTGCCAAGCCTTTGGCTGATGTCACAGCTAGAAATAGAAGCCAACTACTTCAGGAGCTTAGGATTTGCATGCCTGATGGATTCCCAGCATAAGGACAGACATTCAGATAAACCCAGCCCAAACTGAAGTAAACAACCCTGCATGAATTTCCAAGAAGGTGGCACTGAAGTGAGTCGGAGAACATCGGTACCATTCAAGGCAATGGGCAAGGAGCAAGGAGCAGCTCCCAAGCAGCTTGTCCTGGAGGGCTTGAGGGTCCCAGCAAGGGTGTGAGGGCATGTTATGAGCAGGACTACAGTACCCCTGGCATGAAAAGCTAATGAGGAAGTTTTGGGACTTTCCCCATCTGCCCAACACATAGTCTCACAAAACCAGTAGCACCATAATACCTTAGAGACCACTGCCCTACTGTCAGGTACATCTGATCATTTGAAAGCGGGGACAGGACAAGCAGACACACAGACCACCTCATTTCTGTAGGAACAGCCAAAGAAAGAATCCCAACCTATTTTGTAAAATGCTGGTAAAGCAGTTTCTTAAGTTTGAAATGTCCTGAATGCAGTTATCTTTATTGTTAAAAGAAGGGTTTGTTTTATTGTCCTAGATCACAAAACCAGACTTGCCAAGAAGGACTCCACTGAAATACCAGTCTCAGGACTCCAAGACCAAACAGAAACCTCCGAACAGGGCCCCCAGGCAAAGTGCTAATCCATTTGCTTGTGTTGCTTAAGTCTTTCTTCATCACCACTCTGACAGAGGGTGCCTGGTGGGTTCTCTCTGTTCTCCTTTTGCCTAGGATATTTGTTGTTTTTAAAAGGGAATGCCTGGGGCACATGCAATAAGGCAGGCACTTTTCCCTGGGAGCAGCAGTGTTGTGTTTGAGGCAGACCTCCCTCCAGAGCTTGGGTATGGGCAAAAAGAGAAATAAAATAATTCCAGGGTCAGAGGATCCATCACTCACGCAGCGACAGGGAGCCAGCAGGGAGGAGGAGGGTGCAGTTAGAGCCGGCACTAGGCTGGAGACTGAGAGGGGACATGTGGAGTACCTTGTTCTCTCAAGTCTCTGTGCTGCTTGCAGATAGCAAGGCAGAAAGAAGAGACCCTGGTTTGGGATACTGAGAACAACCTTAACTGGGTGATTCTTAGGTCGCCCTACTTCTGCCTGCTCCTCTGTGGGAGCAGTGCATCTTTCCAGAGTGGTTTGTGTCTCTGTGGTGGTGAGTGATCCAGTCACAGCAGAGACACCAAAGATGTGCTGTTTCCATGCTAGAGACCTGCAAGACGGAAGCACATGAAAGACCCATTAACCATGGCAGCATCCAGACCCCTGGATGACAGAACAGGTCTGGGAAAAGAAGATTGATGAACATTTAAAGACAGTTGATCATTTGATATAAGCATTACTACCTCAGCTGTAGCATGAGAAACTGCCTTTCGCTTTAACAATACCTTCCTTTCTGCTGCTGTCTTGCCACGACTAAAATGTACCAAGCAAGGACTCATTCACATTTTCTTCTCACCGGCCACTTATACTTCTTGATTATGCAAATATACCTTCTTAATATCTTTGTAATTAAATATTTAAAATACTTTACTAAATATTTTAAATAATATTTAAATATTTTCATATTATTTAAAATAATATTAAAATATTTACTACACAAATATATCTTCTTAATATCTGCTTAACATAATATTTTCTCTACTGCTAGAATCTCACCAGAGCGAAAAACCTGAAAATGTTGCTACAAGATGGGGTCTGAAACCCAGGATGCCCAGGGATCCAAGAAAGCACAGCAACTACTTGGAGAAAGTCGTGTGGAAAGGAAGTACATTCACCATCAGACCCCAAAAGAATGAAGCAGCTTGTCCAGGAGGAAAGGTCTCACTGGGAAGGAGTGAGAAATGGAGGGAAAACAACGATCCAGATCTGTTCAGCTTCAGCTGTGCCAAACAAGCAACCAAACAAGACAGCCTTCTACTCCTGGTGAAAGACTGCCACTTCAACTTAAGAAAAGAGCCATTGGGAGTCACAGGGAGAGGGAAGGTGAAGAGAAAGTGTGGCCATATAGCTTGCATTCAGGAGATCTGGATGCAGAAGGTCTGGGCTCTGTCTCCAGCTCTGCCTACAGGCTTCATCAACAGTCTGGGGTAAGTTACTGTCTGTCTCTTCTGTTTCTCAGCCAAAAACCAGAAAAAATTGGCCAAGGAAAATAAAGTCCTGATTGCAATGGGAAGTCATGATACCTCCAGGATCAACACCCACACTGAATTACAAAATGCCAAAGAATACTCTGAGCACAACAGATTTATATTGAAAATATCACATCTGTATTTTAAAACACAATCTTTCGGGCATACAGCCCTCTATAATTCAGTGGAGAAGAAAACAGATGAACCTTTTTTCTTGGGGTGATTATTCTATTCCTTCCAGTGATTAACAGCAACAGAACAAAAAACCAGGAAAACTGCAAGTTCCCATCCTGCTCTTCTGATAACTGACTAGAACACCCAAGGACTTGACATTTGTCTGCAGTTGCCCACGCAGATAAAGGAACCAGAACTGGCCTGCACCCATGCTGTGTCTTCTGGCACCTATGGAAGTAATGATGTGGTGTACTAGGCCAGACTGAGAAAGTTACAGATAGCAATACCACCTGTGCCTCATCTACTAGATAAAAGGCAAGAAATTATGTCGGTGATGTAGACATACAAAACACATGACATGGGTGGCATAGAATCACACTAAGTCCCTAACAAGATGATGAAATGTGGGCTCTGACCTAGGAAGAGAGGAAGGTGGGAGACATGAAGAATATAGAATACTCATAACACAGGGATAGGGAGAAATGTGGAGTGCTCCCACAGCCCATGTGTTTAGACTGGAAACTGGATGGGGCTGGCATTTCAACCTGTGTGTGGACAGGATATGGGGCTCTCCGGGGGCTGTTGTCATCCACGGTGGATTCAACGCCTTGAGCCCTGGTGAGCGTGTGGGGAGGAGGACACAGCGCCGTTTGCAGCTGTGGTACAGAGGGCTGTGATACATAGCTGCCATATGCGGAGGCCTGGTGCAGGTAGGAATGCAGGCATCCACGGGCCTTTCCTCTAATCTGGAGAAAAATGCCGCGTTAGAGATCACGCAGCTAGCCTGCCCACCTGCCTGGATTTGCAGGTACTTTAGCAGAGAAGGGAGAAACTCAAATGAGAGAACAAGTACTCTCTTATTCAATGTGCATCTTGTGGTTTTGCAGGTTTTTCCACTGAAAATGTCCTCTGAAGTTTCCTTAGTGACTAGGCCAAGATGTGTCAAAGAGGTATTTGATTCACAGCCTTAGAAAAAGCACTTCTGTGTTTTCTTCTCCACCATTATCAGTTCTCTGTGGTATCCACCTTCCCTCACTGACTCCTACCTGTTGCTGGCCACATCACTCCTTGGGCAAGTCCTCACCTCCTCTCCAAACAGCTTTTGGTTCTTCCTTCCCCCCCTCTTTCACGGTCCTGCAAACCACTGTCCCAGCTGTATCCTTCAGACAATATTTCCTCCTCCTGTGTCAACTGTCCCTACCTCTTTGCCAGCCCATGGGCTGCCATTTGTGGTACTGAGAGGAAGCCATCCTGTGTGGAGGTGACTAAGAGTGACTCAGTCCTGTGATCTGTCCACCAGCAAGAGAGAGTTTGTTTCTAATATTTCTGCCCAGATTTATTGGTTCAGCTTCCTTCCAGATGAACTCCCCTTGGCCCCTCAGCACAAGAGAGACATGGAGTTCCTGGAGCAAGTCCAGCAGAGGACAACAAAGATGATGAGGGGACTGGAACACTTCACTTATGAGGAAAGGCTGAGGCAGCTGGGTCTGTTCAGCCTTGAGAAGACTGAAAGAGGACCTCATCATTGTCTGTAAGTATCTGAAGGGGGTGTGCCAAGAGGATGGATCCAGGCTCCTCTCAGTGGTGCCAAGCAACAGGACAAGAGACAATGGGCAGAAACTGATGCACAGGGAATTTTATCTGAATATAAGGAAGAATTTCTTTACAGTGCGGGTGAATGAGCAGATTTCCCAGAGAGTCTGTGGAGTCTCCCTCACTGGAGATACTCAAGAACCATCTGGACACGATCCTGTGCCATGTGCTCTGGGATGACCCTGCTTGAGCAGGGAGCTTGGACCAGATGACTCACTGTGGTGCCTTCCACCAGACCCATTCTGTGATTCTGTGAACAGAGGTGTCAGACAGCCATGCCCTCCCTCCATTTATGATAAGGAGAGCAATGGTTCCTACCCTATGTTGCTCTAATCATCGCTATCTCAGGCGCAGCTCAGTGCTGGACTGTGCATGAGATGGGATCTGACTTAGGCACCATGAAGTTCATCCTGTGACAGCTATTCTGGGAAATATCTGAGAGATTTTAAAAAATTTTTCTTCAAAATTGGCAGGATCCCTAGCAGAAAGGAAGAAGTTTCAGCCCTGCCTTGCTGTGCTGGTGGTTGACCTCTGCATGCATAAGGCACCAGGGCTGCATGGCCTGGGAGATGTCTCTTCCCTTCATGCTGGCAGTCAGAGGCCTCTCAGCACCTCCCAGCCAATGCCAAGAGCAGGAGCAATGCTGACAAAGCAGACTCACATGCAGAAACCCATGCCTGCTCTTCTTCTTCAGGGTAGGTGCAAAGGTTGTTCAGTCCTTCTGCAGCCAGACTCTCTGCAGCTCAGCAGCCCCTCACAGCCTGATTCATAACTCTACGTGCAGTGGGACTGAAGTGACAAAGCTGAGGCACAGACTTTCATATGCAAAGTCTTGGTTCAACCTGCAGCAGATGGGGGCTAGTTCACCTCTAAGCAATACTTTGTTGTTTAATGTCACACACAACGGTTCAGGGGAATGAAATAAAAAAATGTTAGTCCCCTTGCTGAACCTCCAGGTCTGTGTAACATTCTGCTTCTGGGGATATTCAAATCCTTTCTCACCAAAGATGGATATGAAATTGCATCTTCCATCACACGACCGAATACCCTGTTCCCTGGGCTAAAGACAGCAGCTCTGACATGCCTCTGCAGCCTCACTTTCCTGTTAGGCAAATTGAGCTTTCATCATAGATATTTTGAACGTCCTTTGAGTTCAGATGCTGCTGCAGAGCAGGGGTTCTCATACCACAATATGCCCACAATGCTGAGGTGAAAGGGAACCCCTTCATCCTGCCCTCTATCCATTTGCATCTAGCACTTCCTCCCTTTGAAAACCAAACCAGCCTCCCCAGACAGCTCAAAACATCTGGGCCACGTACATCACAAGTTCAGACCAGAGATGACACAACGAAGCACAAAACCCAAGAATAAAACAAACAAGAGATTGACCCATGCACGTGATTCTGCCTCTGGTTTCTACCTCAAATGCCCTATGGCAGTGGCTAAGCCCACCAAAGCTGCATTGCAGAAGCCTTTGAGCACAGGGATTAAGGCAGACCCCCTGACTCCACCTCCACCGGATCTGTGTACAGGGCATCCTGTGTGCAGCACCCCCGGGCTGTCTGTGCTCTCTAAGTCCTGCAAAGTACTGCAGAACCGCTGGAGGAGGAGGAGGAGGCCTTTCCTGTTTCTTGCTTGTGGCTCCCAAGTTTGTTGGTAAGATGCAGAGCTCTGTAAGGTGCAGAGGGAATTAAACTCCCCAGTGTACATAAGGAAGCTCCTGAAAAGCTATACCTATAATTAGCTGTGTGCACAGCAAACACAGTCACTGGGGACACTGCTTTTACTCCCAGGCTTGTTTGCAGAACCAGAGATTCATTCATGTCCTATTTTGTTTCCCTGCAGCCCTGAGGAAGAGTCACATCGCTGTGCCCGGTTCCTGCAGCTGGCCAAGACAGACTTCAGACACTCGTGCAGCAGGTCAGTGCCCCCACACTGTGGTCTGGACCACAGATGTGCACGACACTGGAAACACCTACAATGCAAAGACTATTCACAGAGGTCTCCCCAGAAGACCTTCCCTCTCTTCCATACTGCAGAGAAAGGAATAAACCCTTCCTAGGTAGGAGCAAGCTATAGCCATAAAAAGGAGCAGTTTTCCAGCTGAGGGAAAGTGAGCAGCGGTCTTGGCAGGAGATACAGCCCTGCACATTCTGGGACTGGCATAAACCAGGAATTCAAAACCACACACACCACTGACATGAGGATCCTGGAAGGCAGGTGTGAGTTTGCTCTGCCTCGGTTCTGGGCCAGTGTAAGGTGAGCCATTTCTTATCCTCAAAGCTGTAGTGTGACAGGGTCTAGGATGGGACCCTCTGGCTCCCCAGTACTTCAGAGGGGCTGATCCCTGTGCTCACACCTTCACACAGATCAACACCAACGCTGCTTCATTCAGTCTTCCAGTCCAGTGCTACAATCTCTGCCCATACCCAGGGCAAAAGCAGCAAGGTATTCTGGCACCTTAGACCCTTCTCCTCCCTCTGGGGCTCAGCCTCCAGCTCTTAGCATCTATCCTGTACTTCTGTAGTCCTTTTTCAATGCACAAAAGCCACAAGAGCATCCAGCAGAAGTCAGGCATACATTTTTATACTTTACCTCTGTACACACACTCATTCAAGAGATCATCTGATGCAGACAGTTCTCTTCCCTGGCCCCATGGATGGTGAGAGCATGACTTGCTCTGACCAACAACTGCATCTTCTGGGTAAGCTCACTGACTACAACATCCAAGGCTCATTCATTTTTGCTGCACCATCTCAGACCTGCTTACCTCATGCTGTTCTGATCCCAAAGCTTCACAGATATCTCCTATCCTGGTGGAAATATCTATTGATGATGGGTCCATTTCCATAGGGAATGATTCTTAGCAATCAACCTGACTGGTTAGGCATTGCATTGGTTAAACTCAGAGAAAGGAGATTTTTTGAGCTTACTTACTTATAAATACAGAGACTTTGTCCTTAAATGAAAGAAAAGGGGAGTGGGAAATAACATATTTGCATAAAAATTCAGGCTATTCACTTACTGCTTTATTTAGTAAAATAAATGGAGAATTTCATGTGACATGAAGCAACAAATCTGTTCGTAGTATCAGGAAAGGCTGACAGTGGATCCCAGCATGGCACCAAAAACCAAAAGAATGAGGGAAACAGATTCCTGGGAACTACTAGCTTTACCTCTAATATTGCCATTTCACTATGTCACCTTTTGTTCCAACAGAGTGGCATGGAAGGACACACTGTAGGGCAATACCAGAGGTCCTGGAGTACTGAAAAAAGAGTTCTGGAGCCAACAAATGAGAAGAGATAAGAGAGAAGATATTCCTGGAGAGGACAGAAGGCATAAATGTACATAGAATGACGATGGGAATCCATGACTGACTTGGCTCAGGAATTGCTGAGCTGTAGGGCAGGGTGAACTCCTCATACACCAGAAGCAGATGACTCTGGCTACAGTCATCCTCTTGGCTGAGAAAGAATCAGAGTTCTTCATTGAGGGGCTTCTCCTCAGATTTGTCTTCTTTCTAAAACACATTAGAGGCATGAAATCAGTTTTGACATTGCTTGGCTTGTCCGCATAGAGATAAAGAAAACAAAATAACTCAAATGCCTCCCTCTGCTGTCTATGCCACTGCCCTATCTCATTTCCATCACACAACACAAAGCCTCTGTGCTACAGGAGGATGAATTTTGACAGAGAGAGAACCCTTAACACTGAATGAACATGGATATTTAATTGTCCCTCTCCCAGCAGAGACCTCTGGTAGAGTCCTAAGGCCTTATCTGTACACTCTGTTTTGTACTCTTCCTGATAGATTTAATTCCTATCCATGCCACTGTCTCTCTGACCTGCTCTCATACACTGCCATCCACCACCTCCATTCTCAGCATCCAAAAGCACCCTTCACTTTTTCTCCCTAGCTGCTGTCCCCAAAAGATAGATGCTTCACAGAGACCTTCAGACAGCTGCAGAGACCAGTGAGTTCTTGCTGTAGACTAGAAGGTAGAGGTCAATGAAGACAGAGGCTCTGCAAAGACATCCATCTCTGCTCTGCCCTAAATCTAATGTTTTTCTGATATTCAGGTGCAAATGTACATGAAAGAGGAAGTGACAGGGATGGGGAGGAGTTCAAGGAACTGAAGTCACCTTCTTCAAGAGCCTGGTAAACAACAGCATCAGGACCCCCCATTACCTTTTGCATTCTTTGAAGGAAACGATTACAGAAGTCCTGTACACGCTCAATGGAGATTTCATCCAGAGTCAACACATCGTGCTCATCATCTGGTGTGTGGAATACAGCCAGAGCTGGCAGCTGGGACTTCTTCAGCTGGAAGTATGACACTACTCGTTCATTGCTCTTCAAATTGGTGTCTAACAGGACAAAGAGAATCTGTGGTGGAAATAGGAAAGGAGCTGTGAGAAAAACAGAAGCTGAGAGAGAGAACAGATCACCAAAGAGTGATAATATGAAGATTTACAGTGATATTTTTATAAAGAGTTTGAGAAAACCATCCATACTCTGTTAGGACACCACTTTCCTTGGCCACTATCTAGCAGCTCCATGAAGCGCATTTGTCTGTATTTTATCAAGTCCAGACTTACACTACCAAACAAAATGTCTTCTTTCACCTTCTTTAAAAATACATCTACAGTATAACATGTCTTTTATCTTAACAGCAAATGTCAAAGAAGCTGAATCCTTTATTTGAATATTATTTGGATGAGATGCTCACATCCATGCAAGACCCAGAGTAAAAAGGGGTTTTGATGTGGGAAGAATCAAACTCAATTGCAAGAGTGTGGGAATGAAGTACAGGGCATCAGGAGCCTGCAAGGATAAGGACGTGAGAGTACCAAAACCAAAGGACATATTTAAGTGAGCTGCAGTGAGCACAAATGAAGACACAATGATTTGGGAAACAGAAGTTGTTGGCAAGGCACCAATGTCCACACAGCCCAGCTCGGTGGAGCCTTGTTAAGACCTGGGGAGAGAAGCTCAACAAGGAATAAGCCAGGATGAGAATGACCTACAGCTCTCTGTGCTTCCGAAAACTCTTGGAGAGCAAGATCAAACCAAGGATTAGGATTCTGCTGGGATGATCAGAAGACAGACTTTGGTGACAAACTCTATGATTTTATTTTTAAGAGCTAAGTTTCAATTTAGATCTTAAAGGTGCAGTAGGAATAGGTATGAATTTTAAATTCTGGAATCTGAAAGATTATCAATAAAATATATAGCTACTTCTAAAAATTTTTGTTGATTTATACATTAATATTAAATACAAACATCATGTATAAAATTCATAAAAGAAAATTAACACAGCAATTAAATAATTTACTCAGTGACCTGATTAAATAGAATCCCTCAATAGATGAGATCCAAGTCATTGAAATAAACATCCAGCCAGCATGTGTCATTTTATCTTCTTTTTACCCTGTGCAATCTACTGGGCCTAGCATATTCAGTGTACATATGGACAAGGCTATGGCTTCACTTGCACAGGAAGAATTTAAAAAAAAGAAGCACTATAATGTGAAGATTATGTGCCCAGTTCCCAGGCTGTGACTCATGTTTTTCTTTCTTTTCAATGAAGAACACTCAAGTTAGTTCCAAACTTGTTTTCTTCTCTAAAAATAAACTTAATCAATCCTAAATTCTTTACTTATTAAAGTTATGTTCTATAAAAAACCAAATATATCTGGAAACTTTACTAGGCAACAGCCTATGGGAAGGAGGATAGTTAGGCTGCTGTAAGGTTTAACTTCAGTTATATAGTGAAATACAGAAACAGGAATGGCATTTTCACTGGATATATGGTATTTACCATTTGTAATTTCTCTTCCAAAAGTCAACTGTGCCCCAAGAGCAAAAAGCTAGTGAGACAGGTTGTGGGGTAATTGTCCCAGAGTGCTTAATTCATCTTTTTGCAGGATAAAACATCAAGCTAGAGAAGGGTCACGAGATTAAGGTTAACAGGTTTAGGGACTTGATCTAAGAGGCTTTAAGATGGAACAGCAATATTTAATGCTTTAGGGCTTGCCTTCCAACTAGCAAGCTGGAAACAGAGGCCAGAGTTGGAGGGAAGCACTTTCAGAGTGTCAGTACAGGAAATGTACATTTTCACCAGTTCATCTCTTATAGAGATTCACTAGACAGCAGTGTTTTTTTAATCAAATGTTAAAGAAGTAGTCATGAATTTTTTTTAAAGTATTGTTAAGTTGTGTCACTTTTTATATAAAATCTCTGCTACATTTAAAACAGATGAATAGCATTTTAAAATGGTGATAGGAATAAATGTTAGTCAACATTCTTCACTTCATCAAGCTTCCAGACTTTGTTAAAACCACCAAAACTAAAAAGGTGTATGTATTTTATCCATGAACACAAAGAATAGAGTAAGAATAAAAGAGTAAAAGGAGTAAAAAGGTTGGGGTTTAGAACTCCAAATGCCTTCTTCCTCACAAGAACAAACAGAAACACACAAACTGGCCCCTCAGCTAGAAAGGCTGAGATATCATCATCATTCAGAGTTACTGACTTGGATTTCTCTAATGACTCCCATTTGGCTCACAGAGTTAGAGCGTGCCAAAATACAGCAAAGTTTCCATTTCCACCTATATTCAAAAAATACAGGAAAGAGAGCAATTGCATTTGGTCACTGTAGCTCAAAAGAAGACACCTTAATGCCTATCAGGATGATGCCTTCCTGGGAAGTGCTGTGACATGGGATGGAACCTCCTTCAGCAGAAGGGCTCGACATGCATCCTGTGCTGGTTGTGCTGCAGGAGTCCTGCCAAGGCCTGTGTGGCCTCAAGGTCACACCTGTGGGGCAGAATGTAGGATGTGTTGGCCCAGAAGCCACAAGCACTGGAAGCCTGATCTCCACAGCAGCTGAAAACCAAGAAAGTTTCTCAGTTGGCACATTTCCATGATGGATGCCATCTCATGCAACTGGCATTTTCTCATGAGGAATTTATTTTGTTCTGAGATTCCCAGTCAGCTCCAATCATAAAGAATGAATGCAGTAACCATGGAAAACTATATTGACCATGAGGCAGGATTCACACTGCCTAACTTCTGCCGTTCAGATCCCAGTCTTGTCTCAGCCAGTCATCTACGTAACCTCTACAATAAACAGTAACAGGAACTTCATTCCACCTATTTTAGAAGGGAAGGCAGCATATGCCTGTCCTTCTCTTTCAGTGCTGAGAAGAGCCTAAAACCTTTACTCAGATCCTTACCAAAGCTGCAATTCACCAAAACAAATCCCACTTATAATGGCAATTCTCATGTCACTGCTAGAAATCAGTTAGCTCCATACCGAACAAAAAGTTCACTTTCTGTTTCATACTATCTTGTACAATAGCTGGTTGGGGTTTTTTCATTCTGAAATTATTTCCATGAAATTTTTTCATTTTGTAGCAATCTTCTTGCCTATGTTCAGATGTGCTGCTTCAGGCAGTGAAGGATATCCTGCATGCATGAGGAACTCCTGACACAAAATCTCCCCTTCACACATGATATTATCTGTGCACTGTCACCTGCAATAAGGTGCCTTTCAGAAAATTTTGTATACTGGTGTTGTCTTGGTATTTTGACAACTTGATTCCTAGCCCAGTGCTTTTAGAACATCAAGTTCCTGGTAGATAGTGAGATATGGAATGATGTTATTGCCCAAAGAAATAAAGTTAATTGAAAATAGCACTGCAATGATAGAAACCAATTTGACATTGCTTAGTTTTTCCTCTAACAAACAGAAAGGGTGGTCAAGCCTTATATCCAAGGTTTGAGCTTCAGAGAGCTGCAGTCTTCATTGTTCTGTATAAGCTAAAAGACCAAATTCTGAAGTTTGAGTAATTTCTTACATCAAAAAAAAATCAGTCCTGAATTTAAAAAAAAAGACAGCTATAAAAACAACTCTACTGCAGGTATCTATTAAGTGACATTAAAAGTCCATATTTATGGGCTCCTCTGTTTATGGCTAAAAGAGGCATCTCTAAATACTATCTCTTTCAGTTCTGGAGCCATCAGTGTCTGACAAGAAAAGTTAAAATTGTGCAAATGACTATTTGCAAGAGAAAAGGCATTAGGTTTTAATTTCCATAGAAGAACTCTTGAAGGACACCAAGAGTTTCTTAGAAAGCATTTCTAAATGGACCTACATGTAAATTTAAAGGGAGTTTACAAACATCCCTACCCAAATAATTTTGATATTGGAAACCAGTTACGTCAGATGCAAAAAAAGTTGCTCTTGTTATTTCCAGCATGACCTTACTGAGACTTCTGCAAACACCCGTGAGTTACACCAGCTGTAATTATCATGTTCTACTCTGATACTGTGGAAAGAAAACTAAGTATGACTATGCTAGTTTGGCTCAGCAGTGCAAACCCTGACATTTCCTTTCCAGTGCATTTCCATTCCTTGCCTGGACTCTTGGCAGTACTTTCTCAAATAAGCACATATTTTATTGAAGATCCAAGAAGGCTGGTGGATTTACTCTTGCAGCTGCAGTGCTCTGAACTCTGTTTACCATTATCCACCCACAATTGTTTCTCAAAATCTGCTAGAAAACTACCATATTTCTTCTTATTGTTGTCAGCCTATGCTGGCTCAGCATCATCTACCATTTGTATTTTTCCTTCCAACATCTTATAGTGCTCAGGTTCCACAATAAAATCTAGAAACATCTAGAGTGCCTCCAGGCAGTCACTGCTGCTCCAGGTGCAGTTCAGGCTGTTTTCAAATTACAGTCCTCACCATACTGCCTCATGGACTCTCCAGCTGAAAATCTCAGCTACCCCTCAGGCAGAAGTGAAAATATCATAAACCAGAGATGAAAGGACCATAATCCAGAAACTGGCAGGTTAATCACTTCCTCATGATCCATTAACGGTTGGACTCAATCATCTTAGGGGTGTTTTACAAGCTAAATTATTTCACAATTCTATGGTTTTCTTCACTCTTTGGAGCCAGTCGCTCAGCAGCAGCAGCAGCTCCTTTTCATTTCTCCATCCAAGTAACAAGTTTCTCCTTTCCCTCCCACTAGTGATGACAACGACAAGGACTGCTCTTCCATCAGCGTGCAGCAGAGGTGTGTGATAGGATTGGTACCCCTTCTCCTGCTTGGGAACCCTTTCAAGGCTCTGTGTTTTGCACTGGCTTGTAGAAATGTTGCAACATACACCAAGTATCCCCACTCGGTTCTGACACTCTGCAGTCACTGTAAAGCAGTGCTGGATGCAGTGGTACGTGCTCACAGGGAGCCTGAACACCTCTCCACTGCACAGCAATGATTCCTTGCTCAAACCACTGACAGCATTAACCCCTCAGCACAAAAAAGCCTTTCACCACAGGACAGGAATTATTCACTGGTAATGCTGAATAAAATTCAGGTCAAGAATCTTGCATTTATTCTCAGACAATCTGCAAGCCACTAAAAGGCAAAATCTAATCAATACTTTACTTATTTTGAAGCAAACCTCAGTTAACAGAAATTCACATAGCAAAATTAGCCAACAGGGATTTTCATGGTATCGTGCAGTGGCCGCCACTGATACCCAAACTAATTCAGGTCTTTCTATACAACAGAGAAATGGAGACGAACCTAAGTGGGCTTATCACTCTGCTTACTCCTTACTATCCAGACCTAAAAGCCAAAGAGAGGGATCCTAGCACTCTCTGGCTGCTTTCTAGGAGGGCAGTCTAAAACACAGTTTATTCCTCAGAGTGCCACTCCTTCAGGAAAAACAACTTATTAGACTCTAAGTCACTTCATCTCTGTGTTCTCAAGTACCAAAGCAGTGAAGTGGAAATAATTAGTCAAATCCCCACATCCTTAATGTTTATATTTTACTCTGGCAAACTTGTAGACTGATTTGGTTGGAAACTTGCCTGCAGAAATAAAAAAAATTAAATTTGGCTTGCTAAGAATTCATAAATTGTCTGAACTTCAGTACAACAATTTATCCAATGTTTTGTGAAGTATTTCTAGGAAAATTATAGCCATTTTCTCAGATCTAGACAAGTCACATGAAGACTAGATGCAGCTGCATCAGCAAAGGACACTGATGCTAAACAGCATCATGTTAGAAGAGACAGCTGCTAGGTGGAGACCTGTATCAGACTCTGCTTCTCAGGGAGAACAGTTTTAATTGGTGTCACTTTAACATACATCTTACAATAGATAAATGGAATTTTACAGATAAATGAGTTTTCTTTTATAACTACATATACATCAAAGCAAAACACTTTTGAAGTGACCTTTTGATTTTGATGCATAGTTTCTGCCCAGGCTCTTGCCAATGGGTAGGAAAGACATAAAGGTCCAAAGTAGTCCTGCCATAAGCAGTCTCAAGACTTTCGAAAGTGCATGGTTCTGAGGTGGTCCCTGAATTTGAAGCTGAGGGTATACTTGATTTCTAATCTGTCTCTTCAATACCAAAACCAGGTGCATGCAGATGTTCTAGTTATCAAATCACAGCTCTTTCCAGCTCCACACTTCTCAGAGGAAGATCTCTTCATGCCTCTCAGCTTATCCTTCCCCACTTCTATGATATTCTGCCCCCTCCCATCTGCTGTTCTCCCTTGCCATAAATGCCTTCCTGTTGCTCCCAATCCTCCTTTGCTTCTGTCGCTTGGACACAAATTCCACTGTAATCCAGCTGCTGGCAGAGAAGCAGACATAGGATGATTTACTATTTGGGGAGCTCTGTTCACAGAAGGATGGGATTCAAGCAAAATTTCTCTGAAACACCTCATCTATCTCATCACCTTAGTGTAGAAAATCTAAGCAATTAATCTGCAGCTCCTTTAAAATAGCCATTTCCCCAGGACCCAACCAGAAGTCTAAGGGTTAAGATGTGCTGACATTATTTGCTATCTGGTCACTTATATAAGGCTCCTTGGCATCCTTCAGGCTGTAGATACAAATTCACCTATCACATCAGTGCAACGCAACTGTTGCCAGACTGAAGTGCAGCAGCTGTGTGTCATCTGCCAGTGCAAGGGAACACGACTGGACTAAAAGAAACACGATGTTTCACCAAGAGAGCAGAGGAGCAGGATACAGAGGATATTTTCCCCGTGAGGCGGCAAACTGGCAAAAGGTGAACAGAACCAACCCCTCCATTTAATTATCCAGATAATCCTCTTCTCCTGCTACTTGACCTTTGCTCTCATAATTCACAGAGGAGATTATGCACTCACCATTCATGGCAGAATTCACTGTTCTTTCTTCCTCCCTAACAGTCCTGACAGTCCTAACTCCCTAAATCTTTCTCTCTGTTTGGGCTTACCTTCCCCTTGTAGAGCTCTGCCGCTGCCCGAAACTTGCGCATTCGCTCAGGGTGCTTTGGGGACATCTTGTCTGTGATCAGGAGGAGGTTAAACTCGAGTGAACTCTGCATCACACCTATGGCGGTCTGGCCAGCACAGAGAGAAACACACACAGGCAAGGTGATTGAGAACATTCAATTTGCATTGGATGCAGTGTCAGAGGGACATAAGTCCACATGGCTCAGCTGTGGTTTCTTTGCAAATCAGCATCACAAGCAGGATGGGGTTTTTTAAAGCAGGGGAGATCCAGTCTGGGCTCTTTGCAGAAGCACTTAACCTCCTGGCTTTGCTTATTCCCCAGACAAGAGTCTGAAGACCACAAAGGTCCCTCACTGGCCTCAAGACAGTTACTAGGCAAGAGGAGTAGGGCTAGGGCAGAATACAGCAAGCTGAAAACTAGAACAAGGATGCGAAGAGCAAGGCCGGCAAACACTGAATATAAGGGTGTCCTAAATTGCTGAAGCCTAGCATCTGCCTGAAATGTGAGCAAGTAAGTGGGAAGGATTTGTGGTGTAAAGGTTGTCCTTATTATCTTTCTTTAGTGTTACACTGTGTGTAGGATGGGAATGAGTCCAGAGCCTCAGCAACCCGATGGCCTTCACACTCCTGGGTGCTGAGGGTTAAAATTACCTCTGCAGTCCCACAGTGAGAGAAGACCCTGGGCAAGGGCCAAGAGGGCACTACACACTGGCCCTCTGTGAGGAGACAGGGCTGGCACTGCCCAAGAAGCCACGGCATCATCTCCATGAACTCGCTCATTCGTCATCTCACTTCTCTTTCTGCCTGCTTCCTGCAGGCCTGCAGCCTCTCCCTCAAATTAAACAGTAGCGGGGCCAGACCTGCTGCCTCCCCCGTGCCACCAAAACCACAGAGGCACAGACTGTGCAGCTCCCTGCCAGTGGGACCAGAAAGTTTCCACATGCTCCAGGAGCAACAAGGAAGGGGTCAGGGAGTGCATGCTGGCCAGGGTGGGGCATAACAGAGCATCCAGCTTTTGGCAGACGGGACTCTGCTGTTAGCTTAATGTTTATCAGATATTTTATATCCCTTCACTTTTCTGATGGTGTGCAGCTGAGACAGGCGACAGTAGAGGGGTTGCAAGCTAAGCTGGAGAACATTAGAAGACCTCATAGGAGAGGATGAGGCTGAAGGTGAGGGTGAAGCCAGCCGGCACCAAGCCCCATAACAAGCCTGGAGTGAGAGCGGACAGGGCTGGAGCAGCAGTTCCTCCAGCAGCTGCATGCAAAGGTGTGCCTGTCCACACAACCTTGTGTGAGAGCGATCAGCAGAGCTCATCAGCACGGCTGGGCCACATCTGACTGTCCTGAAAAGCCCACAGGGTAAAACTTGCCTAAAAACTCCTGAAGTATGTGGGAGAAACAGTTAGGGCCCCAGAATGGGGAGAGAAACCCTTGGCAGCACTTGGTGCGAGCCATGTGACCCCATTATCTGCTGACCTGCAGCATTTTTGGATGCAAATAGCATATGCACTGGGAATAAATATTTATGAAAAACCAAGCTACCTTAGGGAAGCTGGGAGGGCTTTGGGCCAGGGACTGCAGGAGGCACTGTTAATTGCAGCACCTTGATAGCACTCCAGAGGGTCTGGAAAAAAACTGCAACAACATCTGTACTGACAGTCAGGGCAGAGGGGACCAGCTGAACAGCTGAGGAATTCTCAGTCAGGGAGACAGACAGCCTGGGTGCCAAACAGAACACCATGCAATTAGAACCCAAAGCATCAGCAGAAATGCATAAAGAAAGAGACGTGGTCCCATGAATTGCAAAAGGATGCAATAGGGGCTCCCTTTAGGATGAATAGGGAAGGTCTGGGAAATTACAAAGATAAGAAGAATATCCCTGCTGATGTGACTTGGATGTTCTTAAAGGGCTGTTAGGCCAGTGGGGCAGGATAGAGCAGTCCCCAGAAATATTCTGTGATTTCAAAATGTATTTTTCCCTTTTGAAGATGAAAAACAATTTTTTTTTTCTTTTTTGTTACAGAAAAAAAAAAAAACTCCTACCATATTTCATTGTGGAAAAAAAAAGTTAAATTTCAAAACAAAATACTCTCTACTGGTGGGCTGCGACTGAACTGACTGAATGTGTCAGTTCTCTTAGATGATCCTTGGGTTTATCTTGATAAGGTTTAGCTCTGAAACAGGTTGGGTCATTCTTCTCTGATGTAAGCTGAGCCTGGTCAGCACTGCTGTAGCTATCCAGAAGGCCACAGAATACCCTATCAGCAATGATAAAGTCTCAGCCTTGCAGCAACTGGGGCTTCTAAGACCCACTGACTTCACAGCAATGAGCCCAGGGAACTGCTGAGATTTCAGAGGAACCTAAATCTTCGGTCAACCTCTACAGCAGGGAGGAGCACTGGGACCCTGCCACTGCCAGTCAGATGGGTGAGCCAATGAAGATGGCCAACATGGAAGCACTCTAAGCCTGATTTTGTATGTGGTTTGTTTGATTGAGTGTTTGTTTGTTTGTTTTGGTGGCGATTGTTGTTGTTGAGCTGATGAATTCTGGAGGAATGGATGGAAGGGATGGGAAAGATTTTGCTTGGGAAGTTCCCAAGCTGCTCTTGAATATGTGTTCAAATTTCTTGGCTCACATCAAGCCCAGTGTCTGAGTGATGCAGAAAAGCCTGCCTTCTGAGAGCAGGTCATCTGAGCTTCCATGTTTCTCAAGGTTTGTCAAGGAGAGGGCGTTCTGGCTGAGCTGGCTCTGCAGGCATGGCACAACACGGCAAATATCCGTGGGAGGAAGCAGAGCTGTGCACAAGAGTAGTAAGAAATGGAGTTCTCTGCCCCTCAACACTCCAAATTTACTGGAGAGCTAAAGAAATTGTGATGACTCCCTCTCCCACCACACTCATGCCCCAGCAAATCTGCTTCCAGTCCACACGTGGAGAAGCAGCGAAGAGCTGTGTGGCTCCCTCAGTCCCATCTACACCATTGCTCCAACCCCCACACACATCTGGATATGCAAACTGGGGCCAGAGGACACCGTGAGGAGGAGGCCAAGCGCAAGGGTGAGGAATGCAGGGAGCTGGTAATTACCACAGGGTTGTACTCAGTCACCAGGCGGAGCTCGTTCATCCGAACGAAACGAGTCAGCTTCTTGGCATCAACATCTCTGTTGTTCATATCCAGATCCCTCCGGTCATTGTCTACCTGAAGACATGCAAAGACACCTACAGTGACAGCTGTCCTCTCATCTCAGCACCTCCTCCAGAGGCACTGGTTGCACTCCCTCACAGAGATACCCACCCCCTGGGGCACCACCACCCTCTCTCCCCCACTATGTAATCCCCACCTCTTCCCATCACCACTTCTGGAGGTCTAGAACCTACAAGGGCCAGCCTGAGATAAGAATCTCCCAGCATTCTCCAGCCTCCCACGGACAAGGCAAACTCATGGTATAACAGAAGTCTCTTAGGACTCCAGACATCCCTACACTATCAGCTCTCAATGCACTGGAGACAGGGAGAATTAGCTGACAAACTATTCTAGGCATTGTGCAGAGAGGTCATTAAATAGTCTAACTCCTCACATCAATATTGGCTTTATGTCCCTTTTAAAAATCTTCATCTGCTTATTCTGTTTCTTCTACAAGTAATAAACATTGGCATCATCTGGTATGGAATTCCTGGAAACATTGTGCAAGCAGGAAATCTCTCCAATAAAAAGAGGATTTTTCTTCCAGCACAGCAGGGAAAAAAAAGAAAGAAAAAAAGAAAAAAATAAAGCCCAGCATATTTCAGCTTTAGAGGAAAATCCATCCTGCCACACATCTTCCCACACTTCATCCCCTCAAAGTGATGTGATTTTATTGAGATGTTCATGACCTGGTAAACAGAAAAAAAGCAGGCAACCATTGAATGATAGCAACACACCAGAGTTTAAGGGCAGAGTTCCTGTGCAGTACCACCACAGGATGTGACTGAGTTAAGCCACAGGAACAGTGGTCTCTGACATGAAGTAGGATCGAAGTTTTGGATTTGAAGGCCATTGATACACATGTTGAATGAGGTTCTTGGGGCTGAGGAGCGGTCCACATGCACATCCCAGATTTTGTTCTCTGCATCTGGACAACCTCTGAAAGTGCTTGTGTTAGTTTTTCCAGTGGTGTGCAAACATCTAAAGTCATTTTTGCTGTTCTGTGGTCATTGGCAAGGTGTTTGATACCAGCCACCCACCCTGTCTGACAACACAAGCTGGTGCTTTTCAGACTGTGTGGCCCAACTCCTCTCACAGATTTTCCTCCTCCATAACATGAAAGGGCAGTTCTGCCTAAGTAAAGAAGATGAGGACAGTGCAACACCTGGGTAGGTGAGATCAGACAGGCCTTGGGAACCGATCTAAAGCAGCCTGGACTCTTCTCTTGAAAGACTCTTCTCTTGAAAGACTCTCTCTCATGAAAGTCTTCTCTTGACTTTCATGGGCTTCTGAAAACATCTGATTTCCATTTGGGGATAATAACATCTTGAATCTGCACTCAACATTTATGTTTTTAAGAAAATAAGGCTGGAAAATAGCCTGCATTTAATAGTTGAAGCTCTAGTCAAAATGTCTTTATCACTCCATATAATTAGGTTGTTAGCATCTGTTAATTATGTTCTTTTTAGGTCTATCAGGAATTCTTACTAGAATAAATCAGTGTCTTTCCATTATATACAAAGAAGTCTCACCGGTTGACACAGTCCCTCCTACTACTGTAATTATGGTTTAAACTTCTAAGCATTATATATGTTTCATACACTGCAAAGGCAAAGAAAAAATTAATTTATGCCTCTGATTCACTTCTATCCTGGTGACGCATCTTTGTATCCTTCAAATGAGTATTTGATTCCAAGTTCCTGTATCCGTTCTTTTAAAATTCCTTTTTATCTCTGACCCCTTACTCCTACACATTATTCAGCACAGGATAAAAGGAAAAATAATGTGTCTGGCAATTTAAGAAAAACTGACAATCAGACAAGTGAATTGTCAACCACATTTGAACCTGACTGGTGTATTATTTTCTTGACTGTTTTCTTCTCTATTGAACTAGAGTTCAGTTGCAAAAACTGGACTCCGAACAAAGAATATTCAATATAATACAAATTCCAACAATCCAAACACTATCTTTTATCAAACTCTCTCCCAGTGCAGTCATCCTCACTATCTGCCACAGTTCAAAAACAAAGGATCTTTTCAATATTTTTGGAAGAAAACCACAATGACTAAGAACCAAAATTGAAATGGGTGTTGCTTGAAATTGCAACATCTAGCAAATAAAAGGTTAAATAAAAGGACCTGCCTACTTATTGCTCACTCTTAGATCATTCTTTTTTTAATTATTTGGATAATATTAGTGGTAAACATGGTGCAGGAAATGATGAGGGGGAAAAAAAGAGAACAAACTGTCTTTATCCAATCTTTGTACAGCCTGGATCTAGAACTTAGCCAAGCTGCCATATTTAGTTTCCCCAGAACATTTCTCCCCACCTCGAGCACTTAGAGGTTTGGTGTCACAACACTTCAGTGGTTTTTAGGACAGCTTGTGCTGTCTGGGGCCCCTTTCCTCTTCAGACACACCTATCTCTGCAGTTTTCAACTGCCATGCTTGTGTGAGAAGGGGCAACATGAGGAAATTGATGTAACTAGTAAAACACTTGCTCTTAGCTTTTCTTGGTACTCTTGCAGCAAATACATGGTTCTTCCCAGTATCATCTGCTTAAATTTCAGCAAACGTAGCTACACTGAGGCACCAGCACTTAGAGCTGGAGTCAACAGAGATTTGATCTTGCACAGCATCCATCCCTAAGAAACTCCAAAGCAAGATTTCTAATGCCTAAAGGATATTTAGGAAATGAGTCTGCAGACCAAAGTGTAGGGTGGCACAGCATCTCTCACCTGCACAGACCTAGTCTGGATTTGTTTTCTGTCATGATGGAAAAGTTTTGTACCCTAGGAGACAGCTTTGCCTGCCTGAAGTGACACTTGCCAAGTTCTGATATCAAGCCTGCTGTGTTGATCCATGGTAACATGGACCTAGATGCTTTTCACGTGTCTCAGGATCCTTTCCAAAACCACAGAAGCTCAATCCAAGCTAATGCCAGGCTCCGGGCAGGTCATGTAGAAACACAGGCATTGCTCCTTGCAGAGCACTGGGTGCTGAACCAGATCCACAGGGCAAACACCTGAACAGGAGACTCTTACCAGGTGTAATTAACACTCCATGTCTCGGTGACAGGCACTCTGCAACTGGAAAGCAAAAGCCCTCTTTGGGGCAGGAAGGGGGGTGTACTTCGAGGTGGGCAGGCAGCCTGACTGCCAATGACAACCCTGTTTTTGGCTTGCCCTAAGGAGAGATGAGTTTTACGCTTTTTACCGTTGTAAGCACTCGTCCTAGAGCCTCTCCCACCCACACCAGCGGGCTGGGGGACCCGGAACCAGACGCTTATGCTGGAGATGCAGGTTTTTGCCTGGCAGCGTATTCCCGGGGAGGGAGCTGCTCGTGATGCCCCCCACGCCGCGCCGCGGGCCCACGCACCGTGCGGAACAGCGCGACAGTGTTCGCCGAGGCGCCGTAGTGAGACAGGACGGCG
>NW_008238664.1:7753792-7765577 GCF_000691975.1 Corvus brachyrhynchos
CCCTACCCGCCCGCTGCCGGCGACAAGCAGAGCTCCGCTTCTGAGCCACAGTCGCCACTCAGTTATGGCAGGGTGGGCACCCTGCCCTGCTTACCCACATGCCCAGGGGGAGCACGCCAGGGTGGTGCTGAGCCCTTGGGCACTCAGAAAGAAGGGGACAAACCCAGAATATAGATTAGCACGTTTAAACACACACACACACACACACACACACAGGCGTGTGTGTTTATGTATATATGTGTGTGTATATAAAATAAATATATAAACGTCACAATTTTTAAACTAATCCTTATTCTAGAGCCAGGAGGTTACAATTTTGAACACCCTGCATTATCAGTACCCCGGCTCCTTTTAAAAGAATATCTTAGCTACATCCTGTAAAAAGCTAATTCAGGTGTATCAAAGGATAGAAATGTGCGATTTCTCAGCAATTTGAGGTCCATTCTCTTTCCTGCAGAGAGAGCATTAACTACTACTAGCCTTTGCCTGTATTAAAGCCTCCCTTGCTATTCTGATTCCCAACTTTTCAGTGATGTATTTTTGATACTTCTATTTAATGGACATAGACATAGTGTCTGCTTGGAAATTGGTTTGTTTTTCTTTTTAGTTTGAACTGTCAGCTCAGCTGTTTGTGAGCCCAGAGAGAATGGAAAACAGAATTCTTTGTTCAAAGAAAATTCTTTTTCCAAAGAAAAACATCTCTCATGACCCGTTTTGGAAATGCCAGTGCATCAACATTGCTCTGGTGAGAGCACTAAAGCCTAGGATGGGAACAATCTCACTGAGTTTTGGAGCATTCCTGAGAAACCTGGGGTTTAATCAGGCCAAGCGTGGCCCTTTCTCACAGACACACGGGGTTTCTGGAGCAGTGTGCTGTGTTTCCATCACGGCATGCTGTTCCCAGTCAGGGAGGCCGTGCTCATTATACAGGAAGCTTGCTGAGCCGCGTACAGCAGTGAATTGAAAGGCTGCAGCAGAGAAATAATTCATGGTGAGCAGAGAACATGGACTTTATTTGGATGAATATACTTTCAGGCAGAGAGCCAAGCCTTCATGGCACACATACGTCTTTATCTACTTTATCTTATTCAAACGCAGCCCTGCCATGCTTCAGGCACTGAATGCCCGACATGTCTCTGGCTGCTGCCTCGTGCCCTGGCAGCTGGGGCTGCACGGCAGCAGCCTCCTGTCTGGCTCTGAAGAATGAAATCCTGCAGCAGGAGATCACTGTGGCACAAGAGAAAAGGAACCATGTGCCTGCTGCAGCTCAGGAAGAGGCTCTGGGTACAGCTCTGCCAGCTACCCTCGGGGAAGGAGGCGTCTCAGCACTTTCATTCTGCGTGTGCAGATTGCCTGGCTGGTTTGTACAGCTTTAGCGCTGCAAGAGCAACCCCCAAGGAGCTCCAATTGCCTGCAGGCACCGAAGTGGAGGCGGCTGGTGCTCTGTGATCAGTGCTTACAAAACTCCTGGGGCATAAGCCTCCTTCACTCCCAGACTTGTTGCTGCCTGCACTGCACAGGCAGCACCATCGATCCTCACTTTGTGGTGGGCTGTGAGATGCCACTGCCCTGTACCAAGAGCATGATGCCCTCCCTAGACTGCCCTCCAGCCCCAGGCACAGGGCAGAAGGAGGAAGGTGCTTGCAGAAGGATGTGTTTTTGAAAGTCTTAAGCCTTCTCTGACATGAGGCAGTGTGTGGGCAGCAGAGGAGCAGAACGGAGCTCAAAAAACACATGGAAAAAGGTGCAAGGAAAAATACTCATGCCATTTTGAGGCCAAGGGACTTGTACCTGTCACTCACCGTTGAATTCAATGGAATTTAGACAAAAAGAGACAGAGATCTCAAGGATATCTACTCTGGGGAACAAAGCAGTGAGACACAGCCCATGCCTACACCCTCCCTACGAGGAGGCTGCAGCCTGAGCCCAAACTCCTTTGGACTTCAGCGGACCTGTGCTATCACTTCTCCCTGAGACTTCGCTTCCTCAGCCCTATCACACAGGCAGTGCCGTACTGTCTTTGCTGACTACAGCACATAACTGATGTTCCCACTCACCCCTCACCAACATTGTTTCTCTACCATGCACATTTCTGTTTTGCTTCCCCTGCAGCATTTCCCTTTCTCCTGCACCAGGGCTCCTACAGTCTCTTTCATCTTCCTCTCTGTCTCCATCTCCTTTTCCATTCCCAGACCAAATTCCCTGTACTCTCTCTGTGACCCATCACCTAATCCCTCCACGTGCCTGTCACAGCCTCAGCACCTTTTGGGACAACAGCTGCCTTCGGCAGATGTTTGCATCACATCCAGCCTCATGCTCTCATCAGGGTGGGATAGGGCTCACGACTGGCAGAGGGGAGGTGCTGTGAACACACCTGGAAGAATCCAATGACTGCCACCTCTGCACCGCTGACGAAGGCTTCAGCATCTTCAATGTTGTTTAACAGGACAGGTTTCTCTGTGGTGCTGGCTGTGCCTGCAGAGCAAAGGTCAGGGTTGGGCAGAGTGTACACACAGAGCAGCTCAAAGAGGATGCCCCCAACACAAGCATCCCAACCTCACCCGTACACCTCTCCTGCAAGCTCAACACAATGTCTGTGCAGCATACCTTGGATAAGGAGGACTCCCTGCAGCAGACCCAGCCTTTCCCCGAAGCAGGAAGAAAGCTCACTTACTGTGGGATGCAGAGTCATCACCTCCAGCACACCCCACTCGGGAGCATCTGGTAAGCAGGATAACAAGGAGGAATGGGAAGACAAATGTGGCCACGGTACCAGCTTGCCTTTTCCTCGCCATGCCACCCTGCTCCGGTCCTCTCCTTGGCAAGAGACACGTCAGCTGCCGTGAGGACTCACAACCTCTCCTGAGGTGGTGGGAAGGGAGCAGCTGGCCCAGGCCAAAGCCTTCAGCTCCTGAGATAACTGCCTGGCTGGAGAAAGCCCCTCCCTGCTGTGCAGGAACAGCCTTGGAGAGCTGCACCAACACTGCCCTTGGTGTGTCCTCACTCACAGTACTGGACATCTCAGCTGCCCTGCACCTTTCTGACCAGGCACCCCAGCTAGGTTAAAAACATCCCTCTCCAGGTGCTGGATCCCAGAGGCTGATGTTCCACTGTGCTTGGCCAGCAGGCTAGCCACGGGAACATGCAGGTCTGCCATTAGCTCTGAGGAACAGCTGCTACGGTGTTAAAACATCAGAAGGGTATGTTATAGCTCCCTGGCTCATTCAGCTGCCATCTGGGATGAGAGGTGGGGGCTGTCTACCCCTGGAGTCTATCCCCATCACAGCCCAGACTTTGAGCTTCAAAGGATTCATGAAATTCCTGAAGGAAACAGTTCTGAAATAATTTGCTTACAGAGTAAGGCTGATGTTTTGAAGGAGGAGGGCTATTTCCCTGCTGAAATATGCTCTCAAGCCTTCCTATAATGCATTCTTCACATACACATCACTGAAAAACATGCTCTAGAAAAGAATGTGACACTCATGCAGAAAAGAAGAAAGAAACTGGTTTTATTCTTGGACACTGAAGTCTTGTTACGGCATCTAGCTGCATTCCCCCTGACTGGCTTTGCCTGCACAAGGATGGATTTTAACAGGGTAGGGCACCAGATACAGACCAGGAGACCATCACGGGAGGTAAGTAACCATTTACAATGAGTCAGAGCACATGGCAAGTGTAACTCAAGATTGGGATTTTCCAGGGACCAGTCCGCCCTGCCAGGTGATCTTGTTTCCTCGAAAAGGCACTTCCGGGACCAGAGTTGGTACAGGAGAGATGGGGACAACAGAAGGAAGTACTGGGGCAGAGGGAGAGAGATGCTTCCCAATTTAACCCATTATGGTGTCATGATGGGGCGGTGGTGAGAACGGTTGGGTCATTTTCAGTGTATCAGAAGAAGCAGCAAAGGCCACCTGCAGGGCTGGGCATCGAGCAAGGCTGGCACAGAGCCCCAGCACCTCCGGGAAGGGCTGCCAGGGCTGCGGCCAGTGATGCTGGCAGGAAGGAGCAGTGGTGGGCATGGCCCACCTGGAGACTGGTGCAGGAGGCAAGGGGATGGGAAGGGGGAAGGCAAACTGGGTAAACTCATTCTGTCCATTCCTTCTTGATGGACAGGTTCCACTCCCAGGTGAGATGGTCATGCTTGTCATCATCCGTGAAGAAGGATTTGTTGTGATAGGTGCCTCGAGCCAGCATACCCTTAGGAGCCTCTTCAATAGGTGTCAGGAACTCGTACTCCTCTGGCCGTGGTCCGTAGCTGCCAACCATGAATGTGGCTTTGTCCACTAGGAGAAAACAATCCACAGGGAATAAAGCCCCTTAGGTGGGGAATGATAAGGGAGAGAGGAAGCCATGAGCAAAAGAGCAGAAAGGAGATGGGGGAGAAAGGGACAGTCCATGTCAGCAAAGGAGAGCAGAATCAGTGGAAAAAGTGGGTTAGTGAAGCATAAGGACGGCTGGAAGGATAACATGGATGGATGGGCTGGTGAACAGGCAACTCAGCCCATACACTCTCACATGCATGTGCTGCTAGAAGGGTGTGAGTACATCCAGCATATGGCTCAAGGTAGAAAATCAAGGTAGATTTCCCACTACTTCTCTTTCCTGGTATAAAGACACCAGTTATGTGTGCTGAACAGGATGCTGAAGCCCTAGAGGTGGTTGCATGAAAATGCCTGTGGGATGTGTGTGTGCAAAATGGGGCTTTCCTCTGCCTTGTCCAAGCAGAGCAGCACTGAGGAGAACCCATGGGCAAATACAGGGCCCTGCACACAACGAGAAGCTTCAAAGAGCAGGTCTGAATTTCACCAAGTGCTTCTGAAGAGCTTTCAGAGGGTGGGAAGCTCCACACAAGTTAAACCACTGCACAGGGGATGGAGAAGAGGAAAAGAGCTCTGCATGGAGAGGCAATTCCTGGCAAGCACTGTCTAAGCAGAGTCTCTGTGGACTTTGCTGCAGACAGCGGTGCAGCATACAGATCCCAGAGCTGGCTCATACTGAGTTTGCACAAAACAAGAAATAGCTGTCTTGGGTGAAGCAGGCTTATGCACTCTGCTGAGAAGTCACCTCCTGCATGCTAGCACAGGGTGGGACTTGGGACCAAGGGAGTCTCTGTCCCAGTCCAGAGCTGCAGGAACACTTCTTTGAGAAGAGGGATCACACAGGTAGGAGCAGAGGGGTGCAGGGCATGCAGGGCTCTTACCCTTCACCCCTGTCCGGTAGGTGTGCTGCACATATTTCAGTCCCGACACAATGTCCCTGTTTACCTGCAAGAAGTAACCAGAAGTAAGTGTTAAGAGGAGAGTGTTGGTTCTGTATCTGATGATTTTCCTCCTCCTTAGGGACATACCCATCTTGGCTCCCTACACCAGGGAGCCTCAAGTCCCTAAAACAATTTCTCCACAGGTACCTGGAGACCTACAGCAGCCTCTGTGCATCTCCTGCACTTCCCCATCCTTTGCCCAACTTTGAAGCTGACTGGAGCACATCAGTCAGGTTCTCAAGACATGCTGATGAGGACAAAGAGAAGTGAAGCAGGGAGTTCCTGTTTAATAATTTTCATATTGAAAACCATACATTGGTAACTAGTCATCCCTTCCGCCTAAATGGGTAGGCACGATCAGCTGAACACTTCCAGCTGCCCTCTAGCCTCCATGGGGAGCTGGCAAGTCTCTTCTCAAAAGACAGAGGGACAGTTTTCATAATCTTTTCTCAAATCTCCCATGGATAGCTTGGATGTCTCCACTGCTGCTCCCCTCCAGCATACACTGCCTTCCTGCAGTGTACACTACTCAATCTGAAAACAAGATGGACAGATGCTCTTACATCCCAGGGTAGAATTCACACAGTATGAGCCCTTACCAGCCATGGAACTGAGGGAGGGAGTTAGAAAAACCTGTCTGGCTTCAGGTATCTCCTGTCAACAGGGCGCAGATACAGGTGGAAATGTTTCACAGCACAAAAGAGAGCTGGTGTCTTGGGGAGAGCACTGGGGGACAATCATCTCTGAGACAGCAAGCCTCAGAGAAAAAGGGAAATCTGCCCTACAGAACCCACAATATTAACATCCTCCCTCATCTGTCTCAGGAGAATTATCTTCCTTTCCTTCCTGCCTTCTCTTCCAAGCCCAGCTTTGAAGCAAGCACTTGTGGAGATCATCAGTTCAGTGCTGGATGCCACATTGCAGCATGGCCAAGCTTCATTTTCAGCTGTAAACAGAAGAAATGGCTGACCCACAGGTTCATGGGAGTGCGGGAGAAATGAGCCCATTTGGTTATATCACAACTTGAAGAATTCAGGTATCTTCAGCCAAATGCTGCAATATTACATCTTTTTTATGTGTACATGAAGCCCAGTAATACTGATTGAATCAGTACTTCATGAATAGCCATTCTCTCTTCTCCTCCCTGTTCATTTCCACTTAGTGTGAAGTAAAGATTTTCCAGTGGCTAAAAAGCAAAACCCAACTCAGCCAAAACTACCCATCTGGCTTTTAAACCACTTGCTGTTTATCAGTGTGAGCAAACAGAAGTCAACTTCCTCCAAGGGGTGAGCAAGCAGAAGTGATTTCCTGGAAAAAGCTCATCCCTTGTTGGGTAGAACAACACCTGAAGCCAGAGGAACTTTACAAGTGCTCAGCTTTTGGGCAAGCATGCTGCCTGGCTCTAGTTATCTGATAGACTGCCACTGACTGGCCTCAGTAACTGACAAGAAGCAACTGGGAGGAAAATAACTCACTCTGAAGTGGATCTTAACTCTGTATTCCACACCTTCCTTTAATACGAAGGTCTCTTTCTTGAGTGCTTCGAGGTCACCTGCAAGGAGAGGATCAAGCTGTCAGCTAGAGATGTCACAGTGGGGAGACACCATGCACAGGGGGAAGATGGGGGTGGGGCTGCTGTCAGAGGTGAGCATCCCTTTGAAGGATGACACCTGTAAAAGGAGTACACAGACATCTGTACAAAATACACAGAAATGCCTGGATGTACACATCTATCTGTGCCCACAGAAGATAATGCCTAAACAGACACAGGTCTGGGCACATACACATAAAGATGTTTATGCACAGACTGGTTGAGCATATGCAGGAGTGTGTGTATGCTCCATCCATGCCCAGCCCTGGCTTGGGTGAAAGGAGCATGTTTCACAGCTCCTGCCCAGCTTGGAAGGCTGCCTGGGCCCTGCAGGGTTCTGTGTGGTTTTGGGTGAACAGGAAACTTCTCTGCCTCTCCAGGCCCAGCTTCCTCTCTCTGCAGAAAAGCCCATATAAGGTTTTCTCCCCATGTCCCCAGGAGCGGAACTGCAGTATTGCTTGATTCTGAAGTTTCAATTCAGCCTGTTACCCAAATGCATGCACATCCCCTGTGCTCATGAAGTCTCATTGAAAGGAAGTAAGCAGAGATGGCAGGAGAAAGCCAGGAGCTCCTGGAGCAGTCTAGATGAAGAAAAAAACCCTTAACATTTTTTTCTGTTACATCTCCTTTTGTATTCATATGTGTATACCTTAAAATAAGAAACAAGGCTAAGATGCCTTCAGAGTTCCTCTAAAACCCACTCTAGCACCCCAAGGACAAACCCTCTTGGAGCATGCCAGGGCCTTTGCTTGTTCCCCTTTGTGATCAAGGGCAGAGCCTGTGCCTACCTGTAAGGTCCATAGTGATCGGTCCTGGAGCAGAGTCACATACCAGAGTGAGTCGGGTGACCACCACATTGGGAGCTGTTGGGTCTGCAGGTAGGAAAAGTCAGGAGGAAGCTGTCAGCTCACAAAATTAAATGCAATCGGAGGGGAATTACTCCGAAGAAACAGGGATGCCTTCCTACACAGAAACTGCATTTCATGAAACACCCAGTAATGCCAGGCTTCATTAGCACAATAGGACCACACGTCTACCCAGTCCTTCCACATGGATCCCTCTGGCCTCCATCACAATACCTAGAGGTGGTCTTTCCGCTACAGAAAACTTTCTTCTTAAGATCATTCTGAGCAACAAGACCACCTTTCAGCATAGGCTGATCCCTTCATGTTCCTCACCCCTCAAAAGTCCTCCGAGACGCACACATCTCCCACCACAAGTCCTTTTCTGATGCCAGCACTCCCCAGTAATGTTCCTAACTCCTAGCACTCAGAGCATCTTTCATGCTTACTTTACATCCATCTTTCCACCTGCCCATCCCCAGTCCTCCAGCACAAGCAGTGCATGTCCCTGGTCAAACAAGATCCCTCTTCTTTGAAGCTACCTACCTTACCTCATCCCCACAGCACTCTGTCGCAGTACATCTCCCCAGTCCCTCCCCATCAGTGTACCCCAGCCTACCTACTACCACAGGTCCATCTCCCAGCAGGGATTTCTTGTACTTAGCGAGGCTTTCATCATCTTTGTCCAACTCTTGCAGCTCCTGCAGTGTTTTCTGGGGAGGAGGTTTGTAATTGAGTTTCCCATCCAGCTCATCATCATCATCCTCCACATGAGGTTCTTGGGTCTTCTCAGTCATGGTGACTTGGTCTGGGTAACAGAGGAAGGGACGGTCAATGAGATTGCTCTGGATGGGGGTAGTGTCCCTGGGGGCTCTCACTCCAGGCACAGTGTGTCTCAGTCCCCCTGACAGGCAGGCACCCACCCAGTGCCAAAGGCAGCAGGATTCCTACAGGCAAATGGCGACGGTGATCGGCTGCAATCCCGACACTGCTGTGCTGATATTCTGGCTCAAACACAATCCCCCTCTACCCCCACTCCTCTCTCCCTGCAGGCACCACGCGCACACGCAGACCTACACCATTCTTCCCTCCCAGGGAGGAGGTGCAGGAGCAGAGGCTGAAACCAGAGTGATTTACAGCCACTCTGCAGCACAGTTGTGGCCAGCAACCCTGCAATTACAAGCCATTGTACAAGGCTTCAGTGCTCGCCTGCTATCTCGCACAAAGAGCCACTGCTACACACTGGAGCACAGAGAAACACGAATAAAGCCAAGGACAGATGTTTCATTCGCCCTCTCATAATGGGTTAAAAGCCACATTTCATAGAAAGATGGAATACCTGACAGCCACTTCCTTAGATTAGCACGTCAGCTGAAGCTCTCAAGGAAGTGGGCAGGATAGTCTATCTGCTGGCATTCCGTGTGCTCCCACTAACAGCTCACTTCAGGCACTGATCAGGACTCCTTCCCACTGAGGAAAGAAGCATGGTGGTGACCACAGAACAGCCATGCATAACCGTGCTGCTCCAGTGGGGCTTCTGGGAGTGGAGAGGCAGGACAGTGGGAGCCGCAGTCAGCACGGCTGGGACATGCACCGCTGAACGGCAGAAGGGCAGCGAAACTGCTTGGGTGGCAACCCAAATGGGAGCCAGAGCAGGGAAATATCAACCAGTGGGCAGCCAGAGCATGGGGTGGGGGAACAGGAGACAGGCAGGAGAGGTAAGCAGTGCTGCGCCAGGTCCCCTCTAGTCAGCTGCCTGCCTCACGGAGCCAGCCACATGGTCCCAGCCACCTTCCTACTCTTCAGAGGAAGGCTGAAAAACAGAGCAGTGTCCTGGTACAGTGGCAGTTGCCACAAATGGCCAAGCCATTCCTTGTTCTTTGGCAGCAAGAGGATTTGGTCAAGCTACACAGATTATTCAGTTCACTTCCTCTTATGCTTCTTTGAGAGTGTCCCTACTAAAAAGTCCCCTTTTGCTTGCTTATTTGCAATTTTCCAAACAAATCATTTGTCCTTCTCTGCAGCTGTGGCCTTAACATTTGCCCCTGGTCCCAAAAGTTAAACCGGGAGCTAATGGGATAGTTTTTTCATTCATTAAAACAGAAAGGAAATACAAAAGAAAAAAAAAGAAAGAAAAAGAAAAAACAATTGTTCAAGATGAATCAGCAAGTGGTATCAGGCAACACTGAGTAGTATGCAGACTTCTCAGAGCAATTCCAGTGCTGGGAAGAAAAATAATCAACGAATGGTACATTGGCGTGCTACAAAGGGACAGAGAAGGACTGAGCAGCGCACAAACAACAAGATTCAGTCAGGTATTCTAATTGGAAATGGTCATCTCAAGACGACTTTGCAATTTTGTGGTGAGTGAGGAACTAGTACAGAGTGGGCAACTGGGAAATAAAAGGGAATTTCAATCCAAATAAGCAGGAAAAAAAGCAGGTCCTAGCAGCTGAATAACCCTGGCTCAGTTCATGCCCCAGCTCTAGGAGTGTGAAGTACCCAAATACCATAGGAAAGGCCTGTAGGACAGGCCCTTGAGCTTGTCCTCACGAGAAAGGAAACCAAAAGCTCCCTCCTGAAAGCAACAATTACACATGTCCCACCACCCTGTGGCCCCAGCACAGTCACCTTAGAAATCCTCACAATCCCCTCAGTGCTACATTTGGCACAGGAAGAGGCTGTGATTAGCCATGACAGCGACTGCCAAGTCTTGCCTTCCACTTGGGCTCCAGCTGCAGGTCTGAGCACTGTCCCAAGCTCTCTCACAATACCAGGCTGCATCTACCACCAATACAAGCACATACCAGAGGTGCCTGCCTGCCTCCATCCTCCTGTGTCCACCTCTTGTGGTTTATCACAGGAGAGGGTCAGACACAGGAGATGGAAAGAGACATCTCTGTCCACAAGCACAGAAAAGGCAGAGTGAGGACTGGACCAGCTGGTTGCTCCTCATCCCTCAGCCCTGCCCTTTGCATCACACATGCCGCAGAAACTGTCCCTGCCAGCCCAAAGGGGGGGGTTCACTTGAGGGGGAATGCTTTTAGGTTCCGAAAACCTCCCTGTAAGGTGGAAAGACAACCTGCTGTGCCAACAGCAAGAGCCTGCAGGGAACAGGACCAGCCAGGCTGTCTGGGATGAACAACCCCTGACTCACAGGCGTCTCAGGATGGCACCGATCAGACCAAGTTCTGGCATTTTTCCCCAAGCCGTGGACCTTACATTGCCTTCCTGCCAAATTCCAAGGCAGGCGGTGACCAAGAGGAAAGCTCCCATCTCAGCGGCTCCTGCCCCTGCTTGCTCCAGCTTTGGAGCTGGTCTCCTTTGCAAGCTGAGACACATTCCTGAGCTCAGGCACCACTGCTTCCCCAGAGATACCATGCTGCTGTCGGGTTCCTGAGCTTCTGTGCCACTGCCCAGGCGAAGGGCCAATATAGAGCCCCCCACCGAGACCAACAGCCTCACTAAAATGAGAGAATTAACCCTGTATTGCTCTAGGCAAGGAGAAATCTGTGTGGCTTGTGTCTTGCCCTGCCACATTTTTCTTGCGTTCCTGTAGCCCCAGCCCACAGTCCTGCATCACATGCACCTATGAGGCCTGGCAGCACCCCTGAAACAGCAGGGAGAGGGCAAGGGCAGGGTTAGGGACCCCTGTTAGAGAGAGATGGCTGCAGGAGGCAAAGAAGGAATCACGCCTTAGCGAGAGGTGCGAGGGTTTTGCAGCTGAGCTCTGCCTGTGCTGTGGGTGGACGGCTGCCCTCGCACCTGCAGCAGGAGGGGGCAGTGACAAGGTGGAGGGTAGGAACCTCCTCGCCCCCCCATGCCTCCACGGGTTACACAAAGGGGTGTCAGAGGGGCAGCATTTTACTTGCCCTCCGTCTGCTCATCACTTCTCCAAACCAACCCCTGGCCGAGGGCTTATCTCCAGGAAGCGGGTTTAGCAGGGAGGAAGTAATTTTCCGTGATGGGGGAGAAACACACCGGACTCAGCAGCGCCCCCAGCCCTGGCCTCCCCATCCCAAGCCCCGGGGTGCGGGGACAGAAGGGTAGCCCTTTGCCCGGGGAGAGCCGGGTACCACGCCGCACGGATAC
>NW_008238664.1:7765956-7769643 GCF_000691975.1 Corvus brachyrhynchos
CGCTTTGTCTGCGCTGCCGCCCGCCCGGCGCCGCGCTGCGCTCTTTTTGCGCAGAGGTGCACAGGGCTTTGTCTGCGAAGCTGAGCCCGGCCAGGGACGCGGGAGTGCTCGCCGTGCGCGGCTTCGGGCTCTCGGTGAGGGCTGCTGTGCCTGGGAGCGAGGGGGGTGATGTCTTTGTTTTTCTCCGCAGGCTTTTATTTTGTTTATTTTTCTGGTGTAATTAAGGTCGATTTCAAAAACTGGCGCTGATTTATACCGATTAAAATATGCGGAGGATCAGGTTGTGTATTCCCGCGTACGTGGGAAGATAAGGGGTATTGCAAATGGAGGTCATTATGAACCTTATTTTTCCTGCAACCTGCTGCACTTAATCAGCTTATTGTTCCCAACTCCCAGCCGTTCTCACACAAGCAGTTTCAAAGATCAGCTACCTCCGGAAGAAAAAGCTCTCGTTTCCCAGGGTTGTTTCATTGATCTGAAGGATTTTACACTGCTTACTTTCTGAAATATCAGCAGATTTCCTCTTTCTTTGCCACTCATGGAGTGCCCACTTAGTTCATCAGTCACATAAATCCTTCATGTACGTAGTCCTCAGTGCACAACAAATTAGATCATTGGTTTGCAAACAACAGTCTGGGCCTGTAATGACTGATAGACTGCTCTTAATGCATTTACAAAAGCAAAATAAGCAAAGCATATCTATTGCCAATGGGCTCACATTCACTGTCCCGGATCCACATGTCCATTAAAAAAATGTTTGTTGTACACAAATTTTTAAAGTTTGTAGACAGCTGAGGAAAAGGGCTCTTCTTCAGGGATGAGCAGATCTCAGAAGAGGGGGACTGATTTTTCCAGCCAGATGTTGCTTTCATTTAGGCTATGGGTGGCACAATGATTCTTACCTCATGCATTTCAAGGGAATAACAGAGCATATGTCTGTCTGGCAATGGATTCCAATTTATCAGGGGCTATAGCCTCAGAAACATTTCAAGCTTCCATGAATTACCTTCACCATCAAGAAAAATTATTTTATTCTCTACCCCTCTTTTTCACTGCTATACTAACCCACCCCTTGGGCCAGCACAAGGTACTTGACTTGAATACAGTACTGAGATGAGTTTAAATTGTAGCAGGGAAAAAAATATGTAAGCAAATGCATAAGTATATATTGGTGAGTTTTCAACCCAGATAGGTTTCCCCATACTTGTTCATAATGGACAAATGTGGCTAAACATTTATGCTAGCACCAGTGACTTAGTGGGATAGGGATGAGGAAAGGACAGAGCAAATTCTTTCAACTACAGTGCCACTTTATGGCAACCCATACTGCTTACGTAAGCAGTCCTGGCCTGGGAAAGCTGTGAAGAGTTGGATGTGTTAAGTATGGGAGGCTTTGAGGAAGCCTGTGTCTTGTACATCAGCTTCTTGTCTTGGTTTCTTTGCTGTCTGCACCAACTCTTTGGTTGCAGTTTCCCAGTTTATATGGAGAGACCAGAGCACAGTTTAGCTGGGAGGACATGTGGGTTGAGGTTACTGTTCACTCATGGCTTGGTTTGAAATTTCCTTGGCTTTAGCGACTGTGAACAGTGCAATTCGAGCTAGTGTTATTGCAACCATTCTTGCTGAGGAATAGTTGAGATTAGCTTGGTCTCTTTTGTGGGTTTCTTTTTAGTTAAACATCAGACTGTGTGTGCCTTTGCGCAGCTATTTGCACACTGTTTCTAAACGCATGTGAGTATAAGTTAAGATCAGTTTATCCACAAATATGCATAAAGGTATAGGGATCTATAGCTCTGTGCCACCATATGTATGCACATTCGGCCTACATGGGTTCATCTGCCTAGCATGCAGGGGAAACAGATTTTACTCCTAGATTAGAAATTAGTCATTATTAATCACGGGGACATCATGTAATTGCTCTGTGCTTCATGTTCCTATGGTAAGCAGTGTGAGAAGGAGCTGGAGATGTTGGAATCACACTATGCCAAGCAGATGGGAACTTAGAAACCAGGCATGATCCCTTGGGTCAGAATATCCGACATCCTGCTGGGGAACCAGGTCACTGCTCTGCTGGAAGAAAGGAAAGATTTGAACCATGATGGAGCAGAACATCACTGAAAGCAAATCTCTACCACCAAGTATGTAATCTCTGACAAACTGATGCCATGCCATGAAGATCATGTCTTGGCAGACAGTGTCCAGCCCCAGCTGATTCTTTTGCCTGGGACAGAGGGAGGCAGGGACAACAGCTAAAGTGTACCTGCTTTATTGCAAAAAACATGGTAAAATTTCAAAGGTGTTCTTAGTTGGAAAATAATATTTTTTACTTAAAATATTATTATTAGATCTTATTTAATTTTACCCCACTGATAACAGTTGGTTGTACAATTAATAGACCACATTAATAGGCGTGATCAACTGCTAGTGTCTGAGCTTATTTCAAATAGTTTATGCAAAACTTTGAACACATATCCTTCAACTACACAGCCTGTACTCCCAGCAGTCATATATGTCTGTAGCACCTTATTGGAAACAACAAACCTTGACTTTTTTTAGAACTGTAAGATCAAAAATTTAGGTGGTTTTTTTTTCTATTTGAATTTGGATTGTTGCCATTAGGTATCCAGTATTTCTGGATTTGAGTTTGTTACAGTGATGGTACATTGCAGCTTTGTGCTGCTAAATGTCATCTCCATCTTTTCAGAGCAGGTTGCTGCACTTGAGGAACAGAACTATTTTATTTAGAAGTGACTAATCCAGAAAAATTTCACCTGTTAGAATCTCTTCACCTACTTTTAATTTCCAAAACTATCTAATTTGGAGCTGAAATTTCCCAGGCTGGAAGCCCTGAGGGGAAAAATAAAAAGAGATTCAGTCCAGGAAGGGAATGCATTTTTGTAGTTTTAAGAGGCTCAACAGAGTAATACTTTTTTATGCTGCTCTTGTAAAGTGATTTGTTTTGGAACTACTCAGTACGTAGTGTTACTAACTTAGATTTCTCTCTAATGAACAATGGTGCTGAATCCTGTCACTGTCATGAGTTTTGCCTCCTCCTCAAGCTTTTTACAGTCTCCAGGAAGGCTAGAGGTGACATGCTGGGAAGACAACCTCACAGTACAGCAAATTCACGTCAGCAAGTGCTGCAAGGTAAGCGTCAGTTTTGGCCGTGGGTGTCCCCTAGATGGTGTCCCCAGATGGTGTCAATCACTATGTACAGAGATCCTCTTTCCTGCAGAGATGGGAGGAGGTAATCTGGTCCTGAGGCAGTCACAAGGAGATGGGAGCTGGGGAAGGTGACAGATCAGGGAGCTTAGACATGAGACCCGTCCCTGCCATGTCAGGGAGCATTCACTGCACCACGAGGTGCCACCTAACTCTTTGGTAATCCCAGCACTGCCTTCTCTGACTCTCAGTTAAGTGGGATAAACAGGATGATACAGCCAATGAAGCATGAGTTCATCTTGTATGAATAAAACACAGGCACAAGTTGCCCCAGGATTGGCTTTAAAATCAGCATCCTACGGTGGATCCTGTTGTGCCTAGGAGAAGTGGTGCCTGTTTTCTTCTTACTTGGTGCTATTCACCTGTTCTAAAGTGCTGCAGAGGGAAGGGAAGGGAAGGGAAGGGAAGGGAAGGGAAGGGAAGGGAAGGGAAGGGAAGGAAGCGAGGGTAAAGGACAGGGAAGGG
>NW_008238664.1:7770211-7779950 GCF_000691975.1 Corvus brachyrhynchos
AGGGAAGGGAAGGGAAGGGAAGGGAAGGGAAGGGAAGGGAAGGGAAGGGAAGGGAAGGAGGCTAGGTAAAATGCCAGGAAAGGGAGCAAATATTCAGCATGGAGACAGAAGGCACTTTGAGGTGCCAACACAGAGCCCCTGGTGAGGGTTTAACTGGGTTTCCCAACCCCAAATCCCATGGGAATCCCTTCAAACCACCCAGCCACCAGACTTGAGGGCTGTCAGCTGGATGAAGAGCTGATCCCTGAAAACATAACTGTGGGCTCAATTTCTCCAACTCCTCCAGAAGTGATTTCTTTGAAAGATGGAGAGATTGGAGATTTAATACTTGTCTAAGCAGCTTTCAGGCTTGTTAAAGTGCTAATCCCATAACCCCCATCACAAGCCTGAAGGTGTGCAAAGACTTCACATGTCACTTCTGGATGACTCAAATCCCCTGGGGGAGCAAGGAAAACAGGAAGACAGAGGAAGGAAAAGGATTTCTTTGGGGATGAGAGAATAGGGGCAAAACAGAGCCAGTTTCCTCCAGAGGCTAGCCTAAGAAAGGCTGAGGATGGACAGAGCAGCTGTGAAGGAGAGAGGGGGAGAGCTAAGTGGGAGGGAGGGGGGTGAGGGAGAAGACAGGGCTTGGTGAAGGGAAGATGGTCCCTGTCATTGGGAAGCAGGAGTGTCTTCTCTGCATCCCCTGCACTCCAGAGCCTAGCATGCAGGAAAGCAGCTTTTGCTCTCCATCCCTCACTAGGTGCTGTGGCAGAAGTCAGTGTTCTGCAGGTGAAGGTGTCCTGGAGAAGTTGCCCACCAGAGCTGGATTTAAAAGAGGACTGATTATTTTAGGACCTCTAAGAAAACAGGTGGTTATGTAAGGTCAAATCTCAGCAAGTGTAATCAAATCCCAGTTCTAAGCTGATCATCAGGCAGGGTGTTGGAGGTATTTATTCAAGCACTCCTCCCTGTGTTGTGACTTTCCTCTGAAACAGCCAGAGCTGAAGCTGGGACTAAATTAGGAGAGCTGTGGAATCCTCTCCTCCTCTGCTGACCTTGGGAAATCTCCCTTGCCAGCTGCACCCTGACATTCCTGTGCTAAACACTACTCTCAACAGGGAACTTGCTTTTATACTGGAATTTATGGCTTCTTGTCAGGTTTTGTCCAGCCTCTGACTAGCTCTTAGGTGCCTTATGTACCTTGGTGCTTTGCCTGTAGCTCAGGGCATGCTGCTCGCATGCCTCTCTCTATATAACCTCCCTCTGACCCCATGAGACAGTAACTAGCAGCCTCTCTGTGCCAACGTTTTTCCTTTATTGCACTTGTGCTGCTCACATGTTATTGCTCTCACAGCCCTGCCTCCGTAAACCCCCACAGCGTTATTATGGTAGATTCTCGTGGAAGAACTGGTGTGAGAATTGCTGTTCCTCCCACTCCTTCTATTTCTCTTGTATTGTAGACTTCAGTGTATAAAGGAGAAAAACAAATGTGGTGTTCAACAAAAGCACCAATGGCTATTTAAATTCTCGGTAAATATTATCCAATGTCATATATTCACGGAAGCTGAACAAGCAATGAATGTGCAGCATTTGCACATGATGAGTGTTCTCCTCTCAGATCTAATAGAAACACACCCAGAAAGAACCCATAGGAGTTTAAGTGGGTCTTGATGAAAAGTATATCATGCTAAGGGAAAGCAAGGCAAGAAATCATCATACTGGTCATTTTCACTGTCATCACCTGCACCACTGGAGAGAGTCCTCAGAGGAGGATGCTCCTATGGGACCCCATCACTGCCCTTGACATCTGGCCAGTGGAAAAAAATTCCCCTTTTTCTCTCTCTCCTTTTCCTTTATTTTCTTTTTCTTTCTAGAAATAATTTTCAGCATTACAGTCAAAGTATGCCAACAGCTGTCATTGTGCCACAAATAAATCTTCATGTATACAAAACTGTCAGAACATCCTTTGTGCAACATGTGCATGCCCCACATGCAATGATGATTACTAAACAATTCACTTAGTCTATGGTGTGTTTATGATGCCTGACTGGACCAGAAAGCAAGCTGCAATTCCAGGTTCTTGGCACAGAAATATCCTTAGCAGCCTCCCAGTAAGAAGCTTCAATGCACTTTGTAGAGGTGTGTACCTTCAGTGGGAAACAAGAGTGTAGAGGATCTAGATTAAAAAAAAAAGGTTGGAATCTGACAGTGAAAGGCCATTAAAAACAAAAACAAACAAACAAACATTACAACATTAAGCTCTACACTTGTGCAAGATCCTGAGGGGAAAACAGAAGACTTAGCACTAGCAGTACACCTAAGCAATAAAAGGAGAAAATAAAATTTAAAAAAAAAATTGATTCAGATTTTCATCCCCTGGCTTTTCTGCTTCCACAGTTATTTCCACCAGGGATCTGCTATCACATGGCAGCTAGAGCATTTAGCATCGATGTGTCTGGGAGCTGAGCAGCAACCCAAGAGACAAGATAATGGAGCAGGAAGAGCTGCCTCCTCTGCCCATTAGTCAAATGTTCCCAAGGAGAGTGTGAGATGCTCCCCAGAAGCAATCATTTCTTTCTGAAAGCCTCAACTGTTACATGAAAAAAATCATAATAATGGTGGCAAAGAGCTGATCTGAATGAGATTGCACAGAGGTGCTTTTATGTGGTAGGAGGAGGAAAGAAGAATATGTCTGTTGCATGGTGTGAAAGACATGGGAAGGTATGTGCCCCCCTAAGAAGAAGAAAGAAACATTTTACCAAAATGTTTAGAAGAGCCTTCCATTCTTGGGCTGCTGGTTGCCAAGGAGAAAGAATCGATCATTTAAAAAAAAAAAAAAAAAAAAAAAAATGATAAAAGGAGCTGTCAGGAAAGAAGACATCTGGAGCTGACTTGTGTACAGTTTCTTCTTCTTAGCCCAGTGACACTGAATCATTTGCTTCACTGTTTTAAACTGAATAAAACTCTGGGACTATCTGATTTCTATTTAAATAAAAACACACTCTTTTTTTAGCAAGGCAGTATTACTTCTCTGTTTAGTTCAATGCATGATCATTTTAGAGAGCACTAGCGTGTCATTTAATCACTGTTCACAGGTACATGGCATGTAGTTCATACAGAAGGAATCAATTATGAGAAAAGAAAAATCTGAATAAGACCCTTGAGACAATACTGTGGAAACTGTGTGATTCAGGTACATTTTTAAGAGCAACCACAAGCTCTGATTTATAGCAGTCACCTAGATAACCAGATTAACTACCTGGGTTTGATAAAAAAGGGAAAAATGCTAAGTTTTGGTTCAGTATATTAATGTTGAGCTTGTTCTGTAAATGTCATTCAGGAGAGAAATAATCTTATAAATTAAAAAGTGGATATTTTAATTGCGGGCAGAGTGAAAGCAAGAAAGAAAAGATGCTTTTTAAAATGATCTAACAAGCTCAGTGCTACTGTGTCATTACCAACAGCCTGGATGCAGACATCAAGCAAAGTTAGTGCCCAGAAAGAATGCTCACTAATGATACTGCTTTCTCATGGGACAGCTTTGCAATGAGCATGGGGATGCTCTTAAACAGTGAATCACAGAGCAGTTAGAAACAACTGAGCTTTTTGTGCTGCATGGCCAAGAACATCAGTCTCCACAGCAGATGCCTGCATGGCTGAGTCTCATCTGCAAGTCTGTGAACTTCCTCTCCAGCATCTCTTCTGTATTTACAAATAAGAACGGTAAAAATTTAGTTCTCTCTTTTGAGATCTGATGGTGAAAAGGGTTATCAAAAAAAGAGAGAGGGGAGAGGATTCCTTTTGGTTTTCCTTTTATTTATGCCAATCAGGGAAAAGTTTCTGTAAGTTACTAAAATCATGCTAACATAGCAGCCCTGTGAGTGTGAGATGCTAAGACTCAGTTATATGTTCCAAGAAAGGCCAGACTTTCTACTCAGAAGAAAACATAACTCTCTGGTAACTAATGAAGTGTAGGACAGACTACATGGTTTTGTATCATCTGCTATAAAAAGCCCCAGAATGTCCTAAAGCATTTGTGCCTGCATGCCTGGGGCCTGTAATGATGTTCTTACATGCACAAGTAGAGCGCCCTTGACTGAATGAGAAAAGCAGGGACTTCATTTTTCTTGAAGAAGCCTTGGCAGTGGCCATTTGGCTTGAGGACTTAGTCATGTTCCCAATGCCTAGTTTGTAGCACAGACAGGGCCATTGCTGATAGTTCAGCAGAACCTTATGACTTGATTTATATTTCCTCAAAGGACCCTTTTCTTCAGGTCGGTCATGGAAATCTCCCTCTAGAGCCCCGGTAGTGGAAAAACAGACCTCATCCTCTTCCATCTCTGCCCTGTTGCCAGAGAAGCCTCCAGGGCATAAGTGGAAATGAGTATCAAGATCAGGCTCTTCTGCGAGCTGAGCTTGGACGCACTGAACACAGCTTTTGTATCCAGCAGCAGGCACAGATTCCCAAAGTCAGCACACCCCGTTTATTGCAGGCTGTTATAGATGCTTAATCCTGACACCAAAATAACTGTGCATGATTTCCTGGATGAAAAATGATAAAACTATCCATGGGCGTGCTGTCTTCTGTGCATTTTTGATGGACTGATTTTCATGTATTCGAACAACCAAATATCTCTGCCAGGCAAAGCCCAATCCCCTGTATCTGTTTCTCTTTTCTACACTAGGACAAATGACATGAGGCATTGCAGGAGGAGGATTACAGCATGTGAGTCTTCTTTTACAGGCAACTTACTACATTGAGTTTCTCACCAAAATTCTGTTGACATGACAACCTCACTGATCTTCTATGAGACCAATTGACAATCCCATTCTAAATCCAGATCCTACCATGGTTCTCTCACCAGGGCTTCAGACTCAGTTAGTAGGCCGCTTATCTTCGGGAGTGAAACCAACATTTTACTGCGTGGTTGATTCTCTGCTCACTTCCAGTTAGGTGTATCTTTGTGGCAAGTGATAAATCTCTATCAATAAGGCACAAAATCTCCCAAGGATGTGGCACAAGCTTGTAGAGATAATTTTCAAAAGGTTTTGTGGCCCACACCAACCACAGCCCTTATCAGCCGCATCCCTGAGTCTGTGTCTCAGCTGGGATTTCCTCCCACAGTCCCATGAGCTCAGTCAGCCTGTGGAAAAATCACTGTCTTGTAAACTCGTGTTTTCTTTGTCATTCAAGTGATCTGCTATTTCTGGCATAACTACTGTTTCCATGGCTACACCAGCTCATAAATAGGGTCAGAAACCTTGGAGATGCTTTTTAAGTGATTCCTTGGAATAGAGTATAATCTGGCCAGAGGTGATGAAGCTCATGAGTTTTCCTTTGAGGCCATGAGGACTGAACTCCTGCTACCACTTGGTTTCTGGTGCAGCTTTGGTCTGGATCAAATCGCAACTGTTGTGGCCAAAAAAGTTGTCAGTGGCTTTCCTGGGACCAGGGGGGGAAAAGCCTGTGCAGGGAGGGACAGGGACTGGGTACTCAGTCCCTGGGCAGGACTTGTCATCCATGTGGTGTGGCAGCCAGGCATGAACATAAAGCCTCTTGCTCTGAAAAGAAGCTGTGCGCCTACAACTCTGAAAAGCAAATGCCACCCACTTCGTGAGGGGAAGGGAGAGAGAGAGGATGGATGGAGAGGGAGGACTGATAATCCTGGGAGATAAGAAAGAACATGAGAAGTGAGGCCCTTTAGGGAGTTTCTGTCATGTGTTGTCAGTGGTAAAAAAATATCTTTGTGTGACACCATGGAAATTTTTTTCCCACAGTCCACTTTTGTTAAAGAGAAACAAGACAGGTTTCATTGGGAAAACAGGAAAACAAAGGGAGTATTTTGAAAACAAACGGCCTGAATACATGTAAATTTTTAAGCTTCAGGAAAGAGTAGAGGGCTGTAGAGCTGATTTCCCCAGCAACTTTACCTACATAAGAGGAGGCAGAAGGGGAGGGGGAGCCCCTGGACACCTGTCTGCAGCAGATGGAGGCATGGGAATGAGCAGCAGGAATGGGAGTGAGTCTGCTGCCAGCAGGCTGCACCTCTTTATATCCACACAAGCAGGTCCCTGCCCACAGTAATCACTTCTGCTGTCAGAAGAGGATGAGTGCAATCAATCTCCACGCATTTGTATACGTGCTCTAGTTACCACAGGGAAGAAAGGATGCCAACACTATGCTGCCCCCGTCCTCTTTCCTGTGCCCAAAAATTACTGCACAAGCCTCTGAAAGCTGTGTGATTGTCTTAAATGTGTGGGAATGTAAGTGTGCTTGCTCCTTCTCTGCTAGATTAAAAGCCCCTCAGCTACATCTAGTATTTACTTCCTGGCTTCTCAGTGCCCACTCAAGGGCTAGGACCTTACTGATTTTTTTAATGTAAGCTAAGAGTCTCACTGAAGGATTTATCTTGTCTAACTTCAGCCATCTGAAAGGTCAGAGGCCTCAGCTATGGGACTCTTGCTCAGCAACAGCACAGTGCTGGACTGGTGTTTACTGCCAGGGTCTGTCACATCAGTGAGAGACTGTCCCTTCTTGGCCACACGTGGCCACACCCCTGGCTGGCATGGCTGCTCCAAAATCCCCTCCTCCAACCTCACCCAAAGACAAATCCCATCCATCATAAACAACCCACACTTTGGTGTCCTTCTGCCCCTCTGCTGCTCTCATGCTCCTGTTGCTCTCATTCTCCAGGATTATTTTCAGTCCTGCCAGCCCTTATCTCATGTTGTGAGGTGGGAGCTCAACAAGGGTGAGTGCAAGGTGCTTCACCAGAGCCAAGAGCCCCTGAGGTTTGTTAACCTTGTGGTTGTACCTCAAGCCAGACAGTTACAGGCCATGACTGAGTGTCATGGTTTAGCATAGTCTAGGTTTCTATCAGGGACAAGATCGGAGCAAGTTGTGGATAGGCAAATAGGCCTAGGGATGATTTATAAGTAAGTAATGGATATTTTGAACCAAACCACTACACTGAGGCACTGCTGCAGCCGAGGATGAGGATGATCTTCTAGCCCATTTTAGCAGGACTCTAGACCTTCTCTTTTCATCCTGAGACTCCACCAACTCTTTCCACATCTCTGACACTGATCTTCCAGGCAGTTACAACAGGCTATTACAACATATTGGAGATACCAAGCACTTGGTATAAAATAGTATGCATTACCATGCACGGAGTTTTGTTGGGTTGGAGTATGGGTTGAGCTCTACCTCCAAGGGCTCCTCACAGTAGCAATGCTACTGGTACCCAGATGTGACCTAGCTGTTACCTCAGCCCAACACCTGGGCTCTCAGGAGTGACTGGCTGGCCACCCACATGCAACACAAAGGTTCCCCATTCTCCCCCTGCCTTCCCATCTGCTTCACTAGAGCCCTAGCAGCATCTCAGCAGCATTCCCTGTGACTCCCTTGAGTGGACTCAGCTCTGTTGACACTGGTCTAACTGCGTGCATTGCTCTGTAAGATGTGTCTTTTCCCCTGCGGCACCTCTGAGAAGTTTACTGGGAACCCCTCCAGGCATTTGCCAGCACAGGAGAGGGATAGGGAATCCTCCCTTCCCTGACATGTGCAGACATGTGTGTTCCCAAGAAGCAGCATCACTTGAAGGGCAGGTTATTTCTTTATTTCTCTTTGCTTCTGCAGAGATGTCCTCCCAGAAGCTCCAGAGAAGCCACACCCTTCTTGCAGAAAGGGCCACATCACCCCTCAGAAGTGTGACGAGGCTCTGCTGCTCCTCCAGACCTTACTGGAGCTGTGCCTGCACAGCTCTGGTCTCACAGTGCTCCCCCCACTTCACCCCTGCCGTGTAGATGCCCGCCCACGATTGATGCCCTGATGTCACCTGGTGGCAGGGTATATCTGCAGGACAAAGGACACCTCGAGACTCTTTCTACGCAGGCTGGAGGACGGGAGTTGAATGATTTGCAAGAGGAGCCCTTGGCACTGTAAGTGTTCCCCAGGAGCTCAAAGTAATAGCAAGGGGGGGAAGTGGGATGCAAAAAGAACTGGGTGCAAAACCCAGGGGAGAGAAACATCCAGATAAAACTCCATGGAGGAAAAATTTGGATGTTTGTGCTTGGAGAGCATGAACAGATCCAGTATCTAGGGGAAGGAGTTGTGATTCTTGTGTGGTTGCTCACTGTTTCCTCTAACATTAGGGCAGGTGCTGCAGCAGTGGTTTGTCTCAAAGCTCCCTGGCTGTACGAGCTCGGTTTCTCATGCTGGGCATCCCTCAGCTGGGGCTCCCTGGAACCCCCTTGGCTTGTGTCCTCAACTGGCTGAGCCTGCATGTGAGGAGCCCCGGGGGACTGCCTAGGAGCAGCTGGGACAGGCAGCTGGGGGCTCCTGCCCCAGTGCCCAGCCGCACATGCAGGGCACTTCAATGAGGAGTTTATAACATGATGCTGTACCTCTGCTGTCACTGAATCCCTTCTTTCAACTGGGGTCTTTCCAGTGATCCCCATTTGGGAATATAGTTCTACTGGAAATGAGTTTCTGTCTTTTAGAGTGCATCCTCTTTCACCTGTTCTTGGTCTTAAAACTGCTGCTAGAATGAAGGATTTGAAATCCTTTGTAAGACACAGGAGCAGAAAGGGCTGAACCTGCGTGGACTTTTTCCCGCCACTATGATTAGCCACCTCAAGCAATTGAGACTGGAGCTATGAAACTCCTCAAAGGCACTGGATTCAATACTCCCTGACGAAAGCCTGAAAGGATGATGCTAGTGGCTTTCCTGAGGCCAAGATCTGAGCATGCAAGAAACCCATAAAAAGAATGTGAAAAGAAGGATATTTCCTCCTGGTTTCTCTCTACTCATGGAAGAGTATCTGCATGGAGGGCCACGGCTTATGGAGGTTCTGTGTCTGACACCCTGAGGCAGCGCAGGACAAATGCACACAGAAGAATCTGTATTTTTGAAAGTTTTGGATGAGGAAGACAAGTCCCTACACCAAAACTGTCTGAAGAAGATCAAGTGAGGTATCTACATTATCTGCCAGGGACATTTTCCATAGAGAGTCAGAGATTAAGGATGGGGCAGATTAAAGAGTCAGCATTTGTCAGTAGTATTCAAGCCCCTTTAAATTTAAATAAAACTAAAAGAAGGATGATTAACCTGGCCAACAACCCAGAGGTGGGATTTCTGACGAAACTGAGATAAGCCCATTAAAGAGTATTAGGTATAATTAGCATTCAGATGCAAGCAAAGCTCTTACCTAGAGGATTAAGCCCTTGACTGAGCAGAATTGCTGTCAGGGGCAATTAGGTAACACCTCATCAGAGGAGGGGGCAGAGGAAGTGCATGGCAGAGGATCTTATGCCTGAACAATCTTTACATGCACAGCCATCAGCTCTTGCCCAGGAGCTGCATGCTGGTGCTGGCAGAAGCAAAAGAGCTCTGGCAGACCAGGAAACACTGGGAAGAGGCAGCACAGCACTTGCAAAGATCTAGAGGAGACTCAAACGTTTGTCAAGCCACCTGTTTGATCTGGTACCAAGGACTAGCCAAGTAACCAAGTACGGTAAGACAGAAGGCTGTGAAATTCCCACGGGAAGAGCTGCTATTGGCATTTCTTCCATATCTGTGATCCTGAGGTGCTTGTCTGGCTGTGTGTAGGGGCAGTTTGTTCCCGAGGTGTGGGAACTGGAGCAGGTTCCATCCTGTGGGGCAGGGCCCACGCTGGCATGAATGGAGAATTTTTTGACTCTAATGATGGCAATTGAGTCTCACCAGTTCCGTGGTGGGAGGGCAGCTTGATTCCT
>NW_008238664.1:7780159-7815251 GCF_000691975.1 Corvus brachyrhynchos
TCCTGCTGCAAGATGGAAGTTGTTATGTGGCATTAAGGTTACTTTCCATCCTCGGTCATTTTTTTTTGTGAAGCATGGAGATAATAGAGGGAGGTTAGTAAGGAAAAAGTTAGAATTGTCCCTAATGTTAGAAATGTCCCTAACTAAAAGTTTCATTGAGTGCTCTTTGTTCAATTCATGCAGGTGAGAGAGGATGAAGTGTGATTTGGGCAGATCCTTTTTCCTACCAAATCCTGTGTTATTGAATACCTGGTAGATGGATACAACTACTTCAGATTGGGGCAAAAAGAAACTTCAAGGGCTCAATCTTTCTGTTAGCTATTCCTCTATTGAGTGAATGTCAGGGACAAAGTGTGGACTCAAGGATCTAAGAAGTTTTGACCCTCAAAGACGTATTGGTGGTTAAGGTGACATGCCAGTACACAGCAGAGGTTATTGAAGCAGGAATTCAGTTGGAGATGGAGCTCAAATACAGCTGTCAAGTTTTGGATGTCAGTCCTAAGGGATGGAAATCTGTTAGCCAGTTTGTTTTTTCTGTTGTACTTTTGGAAGTAGCCCTTGAGAGGTGTGCCAAGTAATTTAGGTGTCAGATTAACATGGTGCTTAAAAGTGGATGCGTGTCCCTTTTAGTTCAGGAGCAGGGTCTAGCACTGGGACAGACAACATGGTGATGAGAATTGCACCTGAGACAGAGGCATAATAATAGACTTTGGCACATTAGCAGACGTTACAGAGCAGCTTTCTGATGCGAAGCATTTTGTTGTAGGGCAGTATCATCTGAATTCCTCCCATCCTGAGTAACAGAGAGGCACCAAATTCTGTCTTTGTTTTGAGGCAAAATGCCTTCATCTCTCAGTTTGGCCCTAAAAATCTGTGAGTCAAAAGATTTCATCTCTCCTCCGAGCAGTGCAGTCCAGGTCATACCTATCACTGCACTTCCATTCTCATTCTGTAAAAGAAGAAGGTGGCAGTGTTTGCCTGTCCTGCCACCATGCTGTGAGGAAAAAGAAAAAGATGTAAATACTGGGCAACTGTTCAGGCACTGCAGAGATGGCAGCCAAATAAGTAACTTCCACGGTTTGAGCTGATCCCTGTGTTTGTGGGCACAGTGTGTGCTTAGGAAGCGTTGTGTTACACGCGGGGGAATAGCATCTGTGCATACTTCAGCTTCAGACACAACCATCTGCTGCTCCATTTGGGGCTGCTGGAACCTGTCCAGTCTCCTGCTTGGGATATCACAGCTGAGACAGAAGCCTGACCACAAGCGACAGAAGAGCTAGCCTGCCTCTAGGTACTATCATTTGGAACCATCCTACTGCCACCACAGATGGAAAGGTGTCCTGGGTGAAGTATTTCCAGACTGCCACAGATACAGAAATATGGCTTTTAACCTTGCATTGATGTGCAAGTGACACAGGAGGATTGCTTGGATGATCTTTCTCCTTGTATCTCAGGATTTGCTTTCCAGCGCTCTGGCTATTTCAGGACAAAGACATGAACTCTCTTTAGACTTGGGAAAAAAAATCTTTGATGACATTTATAGTTCTGAGATTAAAAATCCGGTGTGTCACGGTGATGTTGGGGATTAAACCAGAGTACTATGTGACCTAATGAGATTAGTCTTTAGAACCAAATCCTGAAGTTAATTCCATCAGCGATTACATCAGCCTGGATGCACAGGGATGAACACCTGGAGATAGGAGATGTATAACAGTCATGGGGAAGAACGTGACTTCAAGGAAGAAGGAAAAAAGTTGCATTTATTTTTATCCATAAATGCACTTGTTCAGACCATTCTAGCATACTAATTAGCACAAAATTTGACGAAGGACTGGAAGCTTCCCTTTGGGCACTGGTGAGAGTTACTGCTGTCCTCTCTGGGAAAGAAGCAAAAGGCTCAGACTGCAGCAGTTCTGCCCTCTAAGACAGAGGTCTCCCAAACAGAAATTGCTCTCTGATAACTATTTAGCCCCTGTGAAGTGGAGTTTGGCTCATGTACAGTGTGATGAAAAGGGGTCAGCATATGTAATACAATGCTCAGAAATACCAAAATGGGCACATCCCAGGGAAAGTTACAGGCTTTACTCTTCTAAATCCTGAGAAATTTGCAGAATTAACTTCTGCCTAAAAGACAGTCCCCAGTGCTTTGCCTTAGCCTTCTGTATAATCTTTCAATGATCTTGTACTATTTCCTGTAAGTTTGATATTGACAAACGTGGAGCCCTAACTGCAGCTCCACCCAGACAGAGGGCACATCTAGCTCAGCATCCCATGTCCATCAGTGTTCAAAAGGTAATGCTTAGGCACAAGTATGAGAAGAGGTGATTCCCAAGGATGGGCTATTTCTCTAAGCAATACATGTGTCTTCGTGGCTCCTGCAGCAATCAGGTCCTGAACCAGGAAGCAAAAACCTCAGCAATGCTATTCCAGGGCTAGCTAGAAAAAAAACCCCCAACATTGTAATTAAAGTTCCTATTTTACCTAAATTGTGGGGCAAGCTTCTGCAGCAACCTGTCTCCAAGAGTGCAACTGTGTTTGAGACAAAAGAAGGTGTTAGTCTCCGTGACTCTGCAGTCATTGCACCATGGGGTTAAATGTCTTTTTGGCCTTAGTTTGAGTGTCCTTTGTTTGGCATCTTAATTCTAGCATGCCAGATGAAATGCAGTGCTACCCTGCTTAATTTCTATGCATTACAATCTTTCTTTATCTTTAATAGCATTATCTTTAATCCTGCCACAATTGTATTTTCCATAATTCTGTCAACTGACTACTGATACCTAGAAAAGATAAGCAGAGTGTTGTGTCAGTCCTTGCTGTTATCTTGCAGACAGAGGGATCTGAGAGAGGCGCGTGCCTGCCGCTCACAGCCCAGCGATGAGCGAGACCCCAGCCGCCACCCTCAACACCGGAGATGCTCCAACTGGTCCCAGCACACCACGCAAGGGGCCTCCCAAGTTCAAGCAGAGACAGACAAGGCAGTTCAAGAGCAAGCCCCCCAAAAAAGGAGTAAGAGGGTAAGGGAATTTTGGAAAGAAAAGAAACCATGCTAGTTGAGTAGCTCCCCACTGCTCCATTGTGCTTCTGTGATACCATCTTCCCTTGGGCAAGGAGCCAGAAGGCTTTCCCCTGCCCCCGGGTCACAATCAGCTCTCCAACCTGGAGCTGCTTCTCTTCTGCTCCCTACCCACAATTCTCCTTCCTTGGCTGGGCGTTTAGGACATCTCCCCTTTCCTTGCTGCTGCCCCAAACACACTCCTTACCTGCTCTTTTCTCTCCTAGGTTTGGAGATGACATCCCAGGCATGGAGGGGCTGGGCACAGGTAAGCTCTGAAGGATGTTGTTGTCATGCCCTGCTTTAGCACTAGTGCAGACAAACTTCATCATGGGAAAGGATTCTGGGGTGGTCTTTGTTTCCCTGGCCTGTCTGCAGCTCTCAGGGTCACCAGAGAAGACTCGTTCTACCTCCCCAAGCTGCCACGTTCATGCTTATGCTTACATTCACTACAAGAAGGAAAGGCCATTTATGTATGCTTCAGCTTCAGACTACTTACATTGGGCTGCAGAAGTGCTTGTTTGTTTTCTGCTAATACTCTGGCTAAGAATTTCAGCAGCATGAGGTTCTCAAAGAAATGCTAAATGCTAAGCTATTAATACCAAAAAATCACAGAAACTAAATCCCAGATGGTTAAGTATTTGTGTTGTCATCAGAATCCTAATTTTAAGCATTTCATGTACCCATCTGGGATTGAGAAACATGCATTGGATGAGCTGTAGCCAGTCAGAACTTTGAAGTATTGATAATGAGAGAGTCACAGATCCTGAATATTGTAGCCCAAATTATTCAGCATCTGATTTAAAACTCCACATGTCTTCAAGGAGATCACAGTTTGGCTACAGGTAATTTATGAGAACAGGAGAAACCACATACCTGGAATGAATTTTTACACCAGTTTACATAGTCACTGAAGAGACTAGGAAATGCTGCCTTGCTTTTTCTCACTGAGAGAAAGTACACTGATATGGTTTGGTCTGACAGGTAGTACCAGATTTGTAATGCTCATCTGCCCATTTAACCTTCAAATGGAGTCTCATTCTTGTTAATGGCTCCTGAGTAAATCAGCCTTTCCATTAATAAAAAATAAATCCAAGGAGTGCATTGGCAAGAACCCATTTGTCTTTTTCTCTCTTTTGCAGATATCACTGTGATTTGCCCATGGGAAGCTTTCAGCCATCTGGAGCTGCACGAGCTGGCCCAGTTTGGGATCATCTAAGGTGTCAGCATCTCTTCTGGTGTCACCTGGTGACTCCACAGATCCCAGCATATTCTTCACCACCTTTGACACTTATTTTTGGCCCTTGCATCCACTTGCTTATGGGCAGGGTGGTTTTGTAAGAGCTAGTTATGAGAAACTTAACTTTGCAGATTAATTTGGCAAAGAAGTTATTTGAGACCCTGAGCAGGCCTCATGCTCCATGTGATGAAACTACTGAAAAATGTCTTAATGCCTCCCTGCACAATATTTTTTCTTCTCTCACTGTCATAGATCTTCAATGTTTATGGTGATACAGGGAGGCTGTATTTGAACTTTTTCCCTGTTTAGCTGAGATATTGTGTGCATGTATGTCCACACCTAATTAAATCAGCCCATTCTGTATTCTTCCTTCCTTCCCTCTCTTTCTTCGTCTTTCTATATAGAATTTCCATGGGTAGGTCCCCGTGTTATTTGGGCCACTAATTATTTGCTCAGAGTACATCTGTAGAAAACAGCATTAGAGTCACCAGTCCAGACATTAGGCTGCTTTCCATAGGAGATCCTTCCCCAGGGGTTCACCATAAGGAAGGTGCTGCTAAGATTTACCTCATCAGCAAATGGGGAAAAGGGCTTGCAAATGCTGTCTCTGCTGTACTGCCCACAGGCTACGAACCATGAGAGTCTGGCTGTTCTCATAATGTTAAATGAAAACGTGTGCGTCTGAGATCAATAGCTAAGTGAATTGATCCCATTATTCATTCCTTTGTGGTTGCAACTCCAAAGAAGCAGCTCTCCAAATGACGCTGCGTTTCCTCTCCTTTGATGGGAAGCCCCGTGTGACACTTGCACTGTCCCCATGCCCATACATATTTACATGAGACATTTGCTCCCCAGGACATGCTTGCTGCTGATTAAGACAGGGAATCCTTATGGTCTGTCACCAGACTGTGCCAGCAGTCCCGCCACATTCAGCAGAAAATGGTACTGCAGTAATTGCTCCCTCTTCCCTGTATTTAGCATAGGACAAGTCTCCCTTCATGCTGCCCCTCATAAGCAAGAAGGCTTTTCTCTCTTTACTCCCTGGCAATTTCAAGCTGTGGAGCTTGTTTGGACAAGCAGGCAAATGGTGTCCCCAGAGAAAAGTAACAACAGAGCAAGTGAGGAAGCAGGGGAAGGGTAGGATGTGTACATGCAGGCAAGCACAGAGAGAATCCACTTAACCCCATCGATCTGTGTCTCCTGGTCTCTGGCAGCCTGAGTGCTGCCGAGTGGTGAGGCACCCGTAACCACTTAAATGTTCGGGGAAGGCACCGAGATTCCCTACGGCCCTGGCATTAAGTGAGGGCTTTTGGCTTGTTTGCAGGCAAGGAGCAAGTTTATTGTAGCTACATAATATTCATAAGGGGAGGTGGAATTTTTAATCATTGCCTTTAGCTTGAGAAGCCTCATTGCATAAGAACTGCCTCCCCCTATCTTATCTTTCCTATGCTGAACATGTTCATGGGCCCAGGGAGCGATTGTGGAGAGGAGAGCAAATCCTGTCTAAACGATTGATCCCCACACATAAAGCATTGCTATAAATCCATGGCGGTGCTATAGTTATCTGCTACTGTTATTCCAGAAATAAAAGCTAGCAGTTTCCAGTTAAAATATAGCTTGAGCACCAAAAGCTAAAGGAAATTAATTCCTGTTGGCAGTCCAGAGTACAGCTTTTATTATTCAGCACTCCTGCCATTAGACACAGCAGTAAACCACGGAGTGGTTCAGAACCGCAGCACTATCACGGCGCAGAAGCCATGTACCATTTAGCTAATTGCAGCCCTCAGCTATTTCCTTGGGCAGAGGCAGTCTGTCCTTTCCACTTACTTCCAGTTTCTCCTGCCTTTCTCACCTTTTAATGCTTTTCTTCTTGCCCTAAGTGTTCTTTATGTAAATGACGTTTTATTTAGCTTTTACTATAGGGAACTGATTTCATTTTTTTCAAGCTCGTACTAGCCCTCTCCTTCTGTAGTTAAATGTGAATGTTCCTATGGCAATACTCTCGTGCTCTTGTTCACATTATGCCATCCTGTTACATATGATCCTCATCCCACCTTCTCAGTCTGTCCCCTTCTCTCTGGGAAAAGATCCACTAGACCCAGTTTTGAATCCTTCAAGCTGGCTGCCTCTATTATCATTGAGTTTTCCCTTTTTAAAGCTTTTTTAATAGGACAAAAACAAGAGAAGAAAATTTTATTTCGTCTTTTTGCTCCCTTTTCATCCCAGACCTTGGGAAAACAGTCCACAGACACTGAGACACTTTGTCAGAAAATACTGGGATAAAAGCAAAACTCTCCTTAGTCCAGGGACTGAAGTTTTAGCAAATCAGAAGGTCCTGGTGTAGTTCCATATCTGATTGCCATATCCCCAGTTCCCATCAGAGAACTACTCCATTCTTCTTCCTAGAGGAGTCCAACAGGAATGTACACATAAGCCAGCTCTCATGCCTGGCTGATGAGCTGTATCAGAAGAGGGATGCTTTGAGACAACACAATTTGTTAGTTATTTTAAAATAATTTCTGTGCATTAATAGGGATTACATTAGTTCCTTTACTTGTAAGGAATTTTGAGACTTAGAAGAAGAGTCTTAAAACACACTCACAGTTGTTTTGTCTGAGGTTCTGAGGTTTTTTTTATGAGCCGTAATTCCTGAAGCTTCCATTTTTCAGTGAGAGATGGCTATGGTGCAAGAAAGCAAATGTGTTAAAGCAGCTTGTTGAAGGACTTCAGTCTATATGCATTGTAATATGTTACTCTCTGTTCTTTTACTACAAAAACATGTCAAAAGGAATAAAAATTAATAGAAATTGTTTAAAAAATCTTAAGAGTGTAGTCTGACTTGCTTACAAAATACAACCAGGGAAAGGCAGATGACTTAGCTTTTCCTGAAATCCTTTCCTGGGGAAAGACCTGAAAGTCACTCATCACCTCTTGCTAGAGAAAAGCAGCTATTTATCTCCAAACAATAGACAATAAAGACCAACTGTGATATCATCTGAGAAGCAGTTTTTCCTGAGTGATGACTGGTATATTCTCCCAAAAGTGTTGCACATGATTTCTTTCAGGCTGAAATCTTTTGGCCAGTTACATCTTCTGGGGCTCTGTGCAAATGAATGTCAGTGTGTTTTCTACCCTATAGCAAAGAATTGCTGAGATGTGAATGCCACTTAGTTCCTTCTCATTGCCATGACTGCAAGACAGAGCTGCAAACACTCATCTCCTCTTGCTTCTTGCTGCGGCTGAACTTTCTAAATGTTCATAGGGGTTTCAAGATGGTCAAGTGCAATTGTGTTCTGGTGCTATGGTGTCAAATCTCAGCCTTAGAAGTGTTTTCTTTTGTGCCATCCTTGGCATTTTTTCTTGCAACTCATCACTGAGCGTCCACTTGAAAGTCTTTTGTCTTTGAATGTTGTCTATCCTGTGAGATATGAACATGAGTTGCCCAGGGCTCCTTTGTGAGGGCTTTTTCAAACCTTTTCTCAACTGCATTTTGAAAGCCATAAAAATATCTTCTCACATGGTTATGCCAATTTAAAGCAGTAACCAACTTTTGAGTCCCATCCTCACTGACCCCAGTTTCCGACTCTAGTGAGAAAGTTAATTAAACCCAAATCTCTTCAAGAAAAGAAGAATGAACCTTAGGAGAAGTGAGAAGCACTTGTCTTGCTTCTCCCCTTTCTGTCCCCCACAGTATCTAAATCACTTCAGGAATCTCAGTTAAAAATAAATAAAAGAAAAAATAATAATAAAAAAATTAAAGCCCCAAACCCTCAGTGTAAGTTGGATGCTTCAGGAGATCTGAAGAGCATTAGTACAAAATTACCATGCTCCAAAAGTTTTCAAATCAGCACCTCACTCAGTATCAAGCCACTGTCACATTTTCCTATGATATGGATCAATAAGGTGTAGGCTAAAAAATGACATTATCACTCTGTGTTTTGTGGGGCATTTTTCTATTTTATAAGTGGGTTTTTAGGAGTTAGGTAAATTAACAGTACTCACCACCTTTAGGTCTTCAATACCTGATTTTTCAGAGTATTTTACAGTTTATCTTGAAGTTTAAAATGCAGCTGTCATTAGCTGTGGTTGCATCTGTAAGTACTCATTAGTGAATCTCATTCTCTCTGAGCCAGATCTCACCCAGACAGTAAGATCCAGGGCCTCAGATTGGAGATCTGAGCAACAGGAAGTCTGTATTTTTGAGAGCATTTATGTAATGCTCCGTAGGGTGGGCAGGTTATTCCAGCCAACAGTCTGTTTCAGCATCACCACACCACTGTGATGCAAACCTAGACAGATCTGAAAAAAAAAAGAACAGAAGATTATGCGACTAAAATAAAAGATAGTATCACATGCTTATAAATGTGCTCAACTCTGGAATTTCCTCATACCAGACTGCTTAACTTTGAAACCTTATTCCCAGTCCCCATAGTGCTGTCAGGGCTGCTGAAGCTGGGACCAGTTTAGTACCCTAATGTCAGGCACCTGCCCCTCCAAAGTTTGTTCTGACAGCCCAAGGTAGGGAGCATCTATGGCTTTGAGCTTTTTCCACACCGACTGTGATCCACCTGGAGGGAGTGGGATGGCTGAAGCCTCTGTGCTGGGGGTATATAACAATTGAATTCTGTCAGTTGCAACTTACCTTTAACATGTTCTCTCACGATTTATGTTGTTCCTCTTCTTGAAGTTTAGCATAATTGTGGTGCGAATTTTGGTCGTTTCTGCTCCTGCTGGGTGAAAAGAATACCTTCTTTATCAAGGCTCATTGCCTTCAGGAATTTGCAAACACTTTCTTGCCTCTGGCATTTTTCTGAGGGCCTCTCACATTCCTCAAGCTGTAAATGAAGTGGCCAAGCATAGCAATGACCAGCACATACTCAACATACAGCAGACTGTCCAGATGGCAGAGCAGACAAGGGATATGACAGAAGTAAGTCACTACCCTAAGTAAGAACTACCCTATGAAGAGTAGGACTTTAGACAGGGGGGCACTGGGAGTGCTTTTGGTACCCTGAGAACTTGGTCAGGACAGTGGTCAGCACAGGAAAAGTGCACAGGAAGGAAAGATTCCTTCAAGAAGATGGAGACCACGGAGAAGGAACGTGGTGAAGCCCCAGGAAGCTGCCTGACAAAGCTGTACACAGGGCTTTGCCCTGTGGTCTGTGCCAGACTGCAGCTGGCCAAGGAGCACTTGCAGGAATTCTGAGCCTGTTATGATACTGAACAAGAGCATCCACACAAGGTACAAACTATTTACAAAGCACTGAGCAAGCTGAACTTGGTTCCTTACCAGAGACCTTGCTCTCTCTGGAAGACAGCAGCTGCACAACCATCCAGGAAGAAAGAGAGCTTGCAGAAAAACACATCAAAGTGTGGGAGCTCCAAACTACCACCACAATGACCTTGTAATCATGGGTGATAGAGTAGGTAAGCAGGAATAACATCAATGGGAAAATCTGTATCTTGTGCTATTAGGAGACCTCAATAAACCTGTGTTTTACTTCCCCTCACTTCTGGACAGGACACCAAAAGGAGCAACAGATAGAAATCCCAGGATCATTAAAAACACCACCCTTGCAGGCTGCTGGAACACATCTCTTGGAAGTGTGACCTAGGCAGGCTTACAGGGGCTGCAGAGGGGCACAGCAGCCTAGAGGCAGATGGGAGGCAAGGCCAGTTTCTCAGCCATGCAGAAGTTTCTGCCCCACCAGTGACCTGAGGCACAAACTCCCATTGCTTGATCAAAACACCACATTGGTTTCTCTAGGCACAAGGAGAAGGCAAACTCATTTGCTCATCTCACAAGAGCTATCTGGATTCAAGCCAGCTCAAATTTGTATCATCCAGACAGCTGGCATGCTGGCATGGGCATAACAATCTTGCATCTGTCTGCACCAGGGAACTGGCTGCAAGTCTGAAAGTAAGGGAAGAAAAATAACAGAAGGCCAATGTCGGCGACTGAGGCACAGACCCAGACAGGCAGGGAATCTGAATCGTTTATTCAAAGGAATGAGCTGGTTTTATACAATTTTCTAAGGCACAGTATTTCCTTACATGGCAATTCTCACTACGTGACCTATCCCGTGTTGCCACATCAGCAACACACTGCCTTCTATGGGGTGATCACTCGCTGTTCACTGTCCATCAGCTCCCGGCAGGCTCCTCTCCGTAGGGGTCTGCCCTGTGACACCTCCTCCCCCCCGGGTCCGGCGGAGACAAGACTCTGTGCGCTGCCATGTGCTCCTTTGTGCTGCCATGTGCCTCTGCAGGCAGCTTTTACAGCTCACAACTCAACTTTATTCCACCTCTTCCCACAGGCCAGCCATGTGGAAAACAGCAAGTTGTATTAGATCTGGCTTTAGCAACTGCAGTTTTACCAGAAACATTCTCTGGGATCAAGGTCTTTCCATGCTAAGCACTTCATAAGTACATCACTAACAAATCAGTTATAACCCTGTTCTCCAAGAGCGTTGCTCCAGCCTGTGGATACTGAACTTCACTAATAAGGGGGCACTGCAGAGATGCAGCACAGTCAATCTTGAAAATGTCCGTACGTGGCCAGGTCACATGTAGACAGCTGGGGTGAGGAACATGCAGATGGAGGCATCGGGGAAAGTCCTTTCAAACACAAACCTTAAGCTAGATGATCTGGTAAGCACCAGTCTCAGACAAGAGCGAAGGGAAAGCAAGTCAGCAATTACATTGGAATGAAATATGGTCAGCAAATGAAGCAATTGTGAACCAAAGCTGCCTATACTGAAAGAGTACCACAAGGAGCTATATTATGATAAATCTGAGAGGATCTTAACACCACTGCATCCCCATCCAGAAGGCTCCATTCAGTTCTAGGCATTTTGAGGACAGAAGGTGATGAACTGTTCTGTATTTTGAACTCATGTAGAAGGGGGATGAAGAGTAAACAAAAATGAAGAAAGGAGGAGTAAGGACTCCACAGGCATCAGGGAAGTTGTTCCAGCATGCACAGCCCCCTGAAATAGTCAAATGGAGTTATGATTCCCACCCAGAGGTAGTTGTAGGGTATAGATAACAACGGAGGACAAATATTAGCAAGGATGAAACAAGTAAAAACTATCTGAAAATAATATCAAAATATTAAGTAGCTGTTGTCAAGAAGTCCTGACAAATACCTTCCTTGGGAAAACTGGACTCTTGGCCCCATGGGAACTGGGAAGGCTCTGATACTTAGTACATTTGTGACTGCGTTGTAGAAAGTAACCAAGAATCCCCTGCAGAGAGTATCTGGCACAGAACAGGCATAGTTCCTGCAGGAGTCAGGGCAGTCACCCTGGGCCATCTCCACTGCTGTGTCTCTCAAGCTACACACTAGTGATGTATAGAAAATAAGTTTGCTTTTCATAGGAAATTCATGCATTACAATATCAAAGCTAAATACATAGGAAGCTCTGCTTAGCAGCCATCTGTAAGCTTCTGATAACAAGACACAAAGTAAGATGCTGTGTTCTTAGCTGCTAAAAAATAAATGTGACAAAACCAGCAAAAATCTCAAGCTCAAAACAAAGAGCGTGGAAGCACACAAGATATTTTCATTTCACTCTTCAGTGAGAACTGCTTCTTTGGAAAATACAGTAACATTTTAGTTCCACATCCCACCGATTTCTCACTTTGGAAGGCACAATGTGCACCTTGTTGTGTGTAATGCTATGATATGTAATTTTTTTTTTCTTTGCTTCAGTCTGGAACCATTTCCCTGAAAGGTGGCATAAAGCTTTGAAGCTTTATCCCAGCGATGTAAACTTTTTGCATTCATTCACAGTAATGCCTAATCCCATTTTAATCTTAATAAGCTCTTTAGTGCAATAATATCCTATGGCATTAAGGCATACAACTTAATTCCTTGAATTAAAGCCAGGATTCTCTTTGGAGTTTTTGCACTGACTTCCACAAGCTTTGGATCAGGTCAATCTCCAAAAAAAACCCAACCTGCTGCAAACCACTGAACTACCTGACAGAAAAGGCTTTATGGTTTTATATTATCTTACAATAGCTTTTCCATGTATATAGAATCTGCATTCATAAGAATTTCAGAGCTTCAAGCAGCATCTAACTGGAATAATTAGCTACCCTGATCCCAAGATGCTGTTGATAAACTCTTCAGGAAGAAACATTTCCTTACCCTCACTACTCTGGCCCAGGGCTGATACAGTGATCCAACATGAGAAGCTTGAAGCCTTTGGGTGCCTACTCTCAGAAGAACGTTATCTCTTGATCTATCTAAATGAGCCAATTATGAACTGGATTCCCAAGTTCCTTCAGACAAAAATGGTAGAGATAAATTTAATATGAACTAAATTGCAAACAGGAGGAAGTTGTTGCTTGTTATAATTATTTAGTTATAGAGGAAATTTTAAGTCACCTCTTTCAAAGGTCTGAGAAAAGTCATACTGTGGGCACCACCTGGAATTTCTCTCTGAACATCAAATAAATGTCCCAAGTATTCCCAATAGTACAAATCCTCTGGCTTGTTTTCAAACTGTAATTGTGGCCAGGAGCTATGTAACAGTGCAAAACCCATTCTCTGCCCTTCAAGTGTCTTCACTCTGACCTTACTTAAAAATGAGAAACCTGTCTCATAGCCCCTTCAGTCCCTCGAGCTTTGTGACAAGGCACTGAATGTACACAGAGAAGGCAAATCAGTCCTAAGCTCAGACACAAATCCAAATCAAGGGGGTTGCTTTAAAAGTTGCTGCTCACTGACTGGGTTAGAGAAGGTGACTTCTTTGGCTGCTCCAATTGTCAAATAAAATACAGTTCATGGTGACTTAGGCTTGCACATATCATCCCTGCTTGCAGCAAGCTCAGAGCACAAGCACTACTCATTGTTGCAGCTCAGCTGCTGAACAGTACTCAGTAACCCTAAACAGCTTCATTATATTTCATCAGGGTCCTTAACCCCTCTTTGGTTTACTAAAGAGATAGCCAAAAGGCCATTTGATCAAACCCAGAAATGTCTTCATGGGAACATAATTCTGATAGGAAATGAGTCTTTCTTACATGCAGCAGAAAAGTAAAATCATATCTGGTGGCTGGTTTGGCAGACTGAGATAAGAACCACATTGCTAATTTCTCACAGAGGCAATAATGAAATTCAGAAACAACTTTCCACATTATCTGTGCCTTGTAGGTCTTCAAACCAAGAGTGTGTGACAGGAAGGTGGATAGATATGCTGAGGGTAACATCTGTGGCTCAGGTATTTCAGACCTCCTGTGCAGGACCACTGGAGAAGCTTTCAAGTCAGGACTGTACAGGACATCATTAGGATGACACCAGCTATATTTGACAATCTAATACCCATGCTTACCCACTGGTGCACAGGTGGGATCCCATGAGCAAGAACTCATGTGTTTGGATGTGATAATCTGTATATTCATACAAAAGTATTTGGAAGAATGGAGATTGGCATGTATGTTAAACTAATGCCATTGAGCCTGACACAGGCACTGCAAAATTTCTAGCCTGTTGGTATCGAACAGGCAAAACAGGTCTTCACTAGACACTGTGTGTCGAATTTAAATGAGAAATGTCCAGAAAAGCACAAGAATTAAAAGTCTCTACCAAATCAGAAAAAAAGTCCCTCAGACCCAGTACTTTGCCTCCAGATGTAGCCAGTAATGGTTGCAAAGGACAAGATACAAATTATGTACATAACAGCATGTCACTAACATATCTAGTAGCTTCCAGTGATTTGCACTCAAGGACATCCTGAGCCAGAGCTGATGTCTTTGTGTACAATAGCACTTGGTAATTTTTTCCTTCATGATGCTTTGAGACACTTTCTGAACCTATAGAGACCTTCACTATCTGTGGTACCCTTAGTAAAGGAGTTCACACAATAAACCCTCATACCTAAAAGAGGAATAAATAGATCCATGACCTTTCTCTCTCAGAATGCATAAAAACCCCCACCTCATTTCACTTGCTGCTACCTGCAAGTTTCCTCAGTGCTTCCCTTGGAAGAGACAAGAATATTATATTGACAAAAGTAACCTATTCCTATTACTTTTGGTGCTCCAAAGCAGAGGATGTTGTGGTCATTCATTTTTTTGGCCAGTGGTAATCAGCTGCAAATGCTGGCTTCCAATTTAGAACATTGTTACTTGAAAACTATTAAAACGCCATATTATTTCTTACCTAGAGAGGTCGAGACACCTTCTATATTTAAATACAGTTACAAAATGCAGAGGGAGGGGGTTTTTCTTTTAAGTCAGTGTTACTTAAGAGCAGCATTTAAAAAATTCAGATAGGATATGGTGAAGATAAGTAGAAGTTACTGGAAGTTGGTTAAATAAATTTCCTGTGAACAGATAAAATAATCTTTACAATTACTCTGTTCCAGCAGTAGTTTCAAGATTAAAAAAATACAATTCACAGCCATTCTCTACACAAAAGATCAGAACCATAACTGCTGAAAATTGACCTTGTTCCCATAAGTCACCACATTTACTGCAGCTGGTCACAAGACCAACTTTCTGGGTCCTTGGGAGAAGCTCGGGTGGTCTTGTGTGCGCTGTTTCAAGGAACTGTGTTTTCTTCCAGCAAGTAGTCTCTTTCCACATTTTGTGTTTGAGGCATCACCACCCCAAGTGTCAACCTCCAGCTTCTCTAGAGTGTTGGCAGCTGATCCCACCGGTAAAACCCATCTAGGTTCATTGAAACAATGGGGCTGAGGGCTTTACTGTGGAAAGAGACATAAAGTTCTTAGCCTTCATTACATAATTAGCGAGAAGGAACATTTTAGAGAAGACGAGGTAGCAGCTGGTTAAATGTTTTAGCCATCTGTGGGAAACCAGAGGAGGAGACTGCCTCATGCTCACTAATATCTTAACTGAGCATATTACATTTTGTGGGTTATTCAAAACAAAGTTTAGGTGGGGAATTATTGCCTCAGAAAAGCTGGCAGGACACACCTAGGACAGAAACTGGGTGATTAACCCAACAGGTGCTCTGTCCAGCAGGCAGGGTCCAGACTTGGTATAACAGAAGCAGAGGGAGAACTGCAGATCCCCAAGGGATTCAAATGGAGAGATGCTACTAATTTATTTGTGGCAAATAAGGTTTCATTAACAAGAGGGTAGCTACGACACCCCCATTCCCTCAGAGCAAAGTCCAGCTGTAGAAGCAAGGCCATGTCTCAGATTTGCAGTGAGTAGTAGCCTTGCTCTTGTTCCAGTGCTAGAGGCAGCAAGGCTGCAGGTGTGGGAGGGGGCACCCTCTCCAATTCTCACTCCCCATGCCCTGCACTCAGCTGCCTCCTTTAAGCTCCCTTTGGAGGATGGTGGCAGTGGCTGCCAAGGCTGTTCTGCACTCTTGGGGCTCCCGATGTGCTTGTCCTGGTTCTGCCTGCTGTTCCTCCGAGGGTTACTGTGCCTGGCTTCCCCTCTGTACACAGTGCTGGGCACTCAGCTCCTGGCCATGCCAGACTTCAGAAGATGTCAACACAGAGATGTCCTTATCGAGGATGCAGCCTTGTATGGTTAGACAGAAATGTCAGTGGTGTATTGTGAGAACTGGAGCTATAAATACAGAAAATAAGGGTGACTTTGGTATGTTTTCCCATTAAAATTTTTATTGGACTTTTTAGAGCCAGAAATATCAGCAAGCTGCTTTAATGACAATGGCATTCTTCAAGAGTCTCTGCAAAAACTGAGCCCTAAAACTTCTGCACTACTAGCTCATGCTTCTCCAGCCTTGAGGCAAAATCATTCTGAGTCAGGTTGTGAGAAGTAAAAAACCTTTTGAGCTTCCCATTTCTGACTCTGAAACACAGGGAAGTTCCCCATCCATAGAAACATTTAGAGGCTTTTCCAAAGCTGATGAAAGAGGAATCATAGGATTAGTAGTACCTGACATCCGAATGCAGAGCATAAGGAGTCCAGCTGCCTCCCACAACCCATCCTGTCACGCAGAAGGGGAGCAATACTATAGTACCTGGTGCCAGGAGCAGCACAGAGGGGTCCATGATGCTCATCCACAATGACATCTTTGTATGTCAGGATAAATTCTCCCTACATGGAAGTATTTCCTAGAGTAGGAAAATGAGTAGTAAGCCCCTCCCCAGCTGCTGGGATGGACTTACTTGGAAAAAAGCAGTGTTATAACATGAGTTTCATCTTTTGGCAGCTGTTCCATAAATAAGAGCTTCCTCTTCCTGGAAGCAAAGACAAGGGGTTTTGTGAAAATATTTTGTACCTTTAACATTATCAAGTATTATTCAAGTATTTTCCAAAACTGCAGAAGAAAACAGCTGCTGGGTCCTGGTTTTGACCAGAGGAAGTCATAGTCAGGACTTGGAATTATACAAGCACAGAGATACAAATAGCTTGTTTTTATTTATTTTGTTTTCTGAAATCTATAAAAATAAACATCTTCAAGACTATGAGGCTTTGCCAAAATTTAAAAATATAACTGAAGAAGAAAGCAGCAGCCACAGACTGTTTCTAACCCAAATTTAACATTAAAAACCCCAGCCTAGCCACAGCGGAGGAACCAGTGCTTTCCACTGTACAAACTCACTTAGCTCTCACCTCACCTCACCAAGAAAATGTTTGAATGCAAAAAGAAATTAAGAACATAATTCATTATCATAATCTAAATGTCACATAGACCTTTTGTTGTCTATCAGGTGCTTTTTGTCATGCATGCTCCACTGTCTTGACCTGAAAACCACACTTTCTGTCTCAAATAACCTATTAAAGGTTATTAATTGTGAGGCAACACCCTGATTTTTCTGCTGAAGGGCATGCTGTGTCCCAGGAACATGCAAGGCACAAGCAAAGAGAATTATTAAATGATTTTCAGTCTGTGGTCTACAGTCTGCAGGGACTTCATGAACTATTTCTAAAGAATCCAGGAAAAACAATCAAGGCAAGCAAGATGCTTGTCACTATGCTTTGATTTCATGGTCAGCCCACTAGAAAAAAATTTTGAAATGTTTAGGGAAAAGATAGAAGAATTCATCCAAGGTTGGAGGCAGGCTAGAAAAGTCCATGAAGCCACATAAAGAGCAGGAACTTGTTTCATACATACTACTTTCTGGGCTATAAGTGTTTCAACTAGCTGAAACATGAACCTATGGTAATTTTATATAGCTTCTCAGCAGCATTTTGCAGTCCATGCAGAATTCTTGCTGCTGCACCAATTTTCTCAGCAGCATCCATGCCAGATAGCTTAAAGCTAGTGCAGTGGTTTCATCACCTTTCAGTGATACTTTATTTCAGCTGTTGTCATTTCAGTGAGCCAAGAGGCTTTGCTTTTACCTTAAAAGTAGGAACATTGTTGAACTTTTTGGTTTTTGCATTACAGATCTGCTATGCTGATTTACACAGCCAGCCCCAGATCTTCTTGACTCATTAAGCATCACCAGATCTACTCCATGTTGTCCTAATCTGGGTACAGCTATCTTGCAACAGAGAGACTAAAATAACCTCAGCTGTCTTAGTATTTGTCATGTTGTCTGTTATACCACAGCTCTGTTTGGTGCAGAAACAGGCAACAGAGCCTGGTGCAAAGGCTACAAAGTTAATGCCCAGCAAAATAGCTCTGCATTGAGAAACAGCCTATCACCTCAGCACAGTAGCCTGGTCAGCTAATTTTCCTGCAGAGAAAAGGAGTCACCAGTGAAACTGCTGTGCTGTTCTCTAGGTTCAGACTGCTATCTCAGCACAGCACTGCTCAGGCATTGCAGCTCTAACTGGAGCCAGCCCAGTACATCTGAGCTATGAACTACAGACATGACAGCCATGTGCCAGTCCAGAAATCACTGAAGGGATGCAGAGTATTTTACACAGACCACATCACCTCTACACAACAAGCTTCCACAAAGAAGTAAACGAGAAAATAACAAAATATTTTTCCATCTCTTGTGCTGTGGAAATTTAAATCCGAGTTCATGGTCTTTAAGATGCTATGCAATCAGGATAGCTGATCTCTAAAAGCTCCTGCTTATTGATGCAGTGCTGTAGGATCAGAGCTTGCCATCAGTAGGCACGTACTGCCTGCTCACCTTCCCTTTTGTAAAACAAAATTTTTCGCTCCCTAAAGCATCTTCCCCATCAGCTTTTCTCACTTCCTCCCCTGCCATTCTGGAAAGCTGGTCACTGTTCCTCCAGCACTGGTGTCATATTGTTGCTCACAATCAGACTGCATTCTACAATTTTGGGGTGTAACAGAGGGAAGGAAGACTTCTAGCTGCACTGTATCTTACAGAGATCTTTCTAAGACACAAGACCCTTCAGAACCTGGTTATCCCAGGGCTTCCATATCCTGGATGGCTGAGTATTAAATCAGAGGCAATCTTTGCTGCAAGTCACAAACTCAGACACTGTACTAATACTAAAACACATCAGCCCTGCTACCACTGCTCTTCCACCAGGCCCTAATCACCCCAGATGGCAATGCTTTCATTAACTTCTCTGTTCTCTGAGTACAGCCAATCTCTGTGGAGTTTATAGCTAAGGAAAAATTAATTATTATTTCATTTTAAAAAATCAGAAAAAGTAATTGAGTTATTAAGTAAACCCCAAGTTTACAAAACAGCCACACAGCCAGCGATGTCAAGTCAAGAGTGAGGAGGAAGGAGAAGGGATTAGACACATCAGCCCTAGACAGACTGCCACGTCCCTACCTTGTTCTTGTTCATGTACTTAGACCCCAAGGTAATCTCTCTGATTTAGAAAGGTTTTGAGTCAGACCTCTGAAGGCTGGAAGCACCACTGTGGGCTTGCCCTGAATCCTTCCCTAGGGTTCACTGTCGGAAGATAGCCGAAACACAACAAGAGTGTTGTGAAACCTTGGGGCTGGCCCTTATGTTCTAAGCTCTTTCAGAAGCTGAGGAAGGAATTTCTCTTACTCCTGCTGCCCCTGAAGTTAGAAAAAGACAAGTGAAAAATGTCCTGTGAAAAATCAGTGAAACCAGTAGAAAACTGGTAGTCTGGGTAGAAGACCGTGTGGACACAAGCATGGCACGGGCAACAGCAGCAGGGATTAGCCAAAGGGAAGGGGAGGACAGGGCAGGGAGGGAAAATGTGGCAGAGGGAAAAAGGGAGAGGAATTATTATCTGGAGCTCAAGTTCTGCCCTAGATGTGACCATCTCTGTGGACATGGTTATGACAGATTCACAGAACAGTAAAAATCTAGAGGAGCCGCTTTGCTGGATGGGGGGACAGCCCCTGCAGCCCCCAGCCCTCTGATGGGGGTTGGATTGAGCCCCCTTCACACATCATCTTCCTATGCTTGGTTACACAGGCAGCATGGTACAGGTCTCCAAGGACGGGATTCATCTCTCCTGGCTTTAGGTACCTACAGCATGACTGCCAAGGAGGATCTAGTCAACAAAACCGCTGGAGCTGAAAGACATATTCATCTAACCAAACACAGGCATCTGCTTCAGCATGAGATGAGTTGTGCTCTAGTCTCAGCAACACTGATTAACTCTTCACGAACAAGGGAAAAACCCTAAGGTGTCTAGCTCAGACACGGGCATTTGCATGTGATTAGAGGTCAGTGCCATACTCAGAATCCAAAAATAAAGTAGACTGGAATGCAGTGAGGACCAATCCTGGCAAAACAATGACAGTGATAGTCACTGTCACCAACACATAGCTGAGGAATGTGGATAAAAATAAAACCTGTGGGAACAAAACAAAATCTGAAAGCACTACAATAACTGTTGGTTAAATAGCACAATATTTACTGGCATTGCCATAACATCCAAAAACCTTTAGCAGGGTTCAAAGCTTTGCTGTGCTAAGCACTGCCCAACCATATACAAAAAGACACTCCTGATCCCTGGAGATCATGTGCAGGAGCAGTAAGATCCATGTGTGGTCACTGCCCATTTTCTGTGACTCCTTTTTTCCCCAACCATTTCCAAAAGTTTCTCAGCACTGCCCATTTCTCTCAAGGGATTGTGCTGGACTACAGTAACATGATATGGGCAAGCATTTGTGTTAAAACAGGGTTGCCTCAGAAAAAGGCATTTATTGTTGCTTGCAAACTTTCTGGCATTGCAAGGCCAGGTTCGTACCATGACATTTCAGATTTCCTTTCAGGGGATCTCACGTTGTTTCAACATGTCTCAAGAACTTCAGCCTAGACTTTAAAACAGATTGAAGTTACAAAGAAAAATATTAGAATTATTCCCCAAGTATGTGAGGAAACTTTTTTATATATACAAGAACCAGAAGATTTGGAGGAAAATAGGGAAGAAACATATTTACAGACCTCCTTTATAGCTCAGTAAACAGAGAAAGGAATTTAAACATTAAGACAGGCTCAAAGCAACTTGTTGAAGAAAGCAGAAAAATATTTTAAATTTTTTTTTACTTTTTCTGTACAGCAGGCTTGAGTTCAGGTGTGTGTCAAGTACCCAGCTCCACATATCTTCAAGAACTATTATGTTTAGTCTTTAAAATAAAGTCTTTTAAAATATTTTTAATCCACATAGAAGACTTTTAATACACAAGGGTTTCTTTGCACTTGCAAATGAAATCTTCAAAGAAAGCCCAGGAGGCTTATTAAAGTTGGAGCTGGAAAAAAAAAAGAAGAAACCTAAGCACGGACACAAGATCAGTATTGGCTGCTAGGGATGTCACGCTGTGAGATGGCCCGAGTGAATAAAATGTCTGCAAAGAGCAGAAAAGAACAAAGTAGAAATAACTGGATTTAATGGAGCTTGCCTGACATGGAGCTTCTCAAATACCTGTAAAAATTCATAGAGATTTACTAAATCCCTTAAGTAAGTCAGTCGTGTAAGTATCCAGAGAGTATATTATTTTTATTTAGCTAGAAGTATCTGGAATACATATATTCTTAAACAGTTTGCTTTCTGTAAAATGGAGGATGCACCTCTGAGACTTGTGCAATCAAAGCAAAACATGGAAATTAAGTCAGAAATAGGAAAATGTGTCAATGGTTGCATCAGAGAGGAACAAACTGAAACAAACTTTCAGTGCAGCATTTTATCTTTTCGTAAGCTATATTATAGCCAAAGGAAAACAGCAAAGAAAGGAATCGGGTCAATTCAAGACATGATTTATTTTGAACCTTCTCTGTAGCATGTTTAACATTAGCACGTTTCACTGTGCTGCTAAGAATAGTCCTATAGAAACCCAGAGAAATTTAAAGCATGTGTGCATGTTTGCACTGGGCGAAAGGCACCTCACACAAACCAAGTCTTCATTATTGCAACATAAAGTGACATTTAGACTCCTTCTTTGCCTCCAGGGACAGAGTCTTACTGAGTAATGAATAGGTATTTAAATCATTAGCACTGAGGAGAAAAATTTGCACAAAAGATGGACTTCATGGAAGAAAAGGCAGTTCAGACGGTTTGTTATGGCTCTCAGTAAGCAGATGGCCATGAAAGTTGGCTCAATACAAATACTGATACTGTTTTGCTGGCTTTGACATATTTAAACTGCATGCTGGAAGGTGTTTGAGCATTCACATCTGAGTGCCATGCCCAAATGAAACTGCTCTTATTTGCAGCACAACCAGCATTTGTACATAGAAATGCAACAAGAAATGCAGGGCTCGTCTTCCCTGCAGAGTTAAATTAACTTTGTAATGTTGTAAATTGAATGTTGCTTTTATATTAAGTCCTGCTGACACACAATAACCTCACTCAGGCACGACGTAGGACAGACACAAGATAGATTAGTGTTGTCAGCCCTCACGCACCTTCCCCTAAATTCCATGCATGAAAAAAGGATGAAATTCTGCCAGAATTCACAGTGAAATGGTTTACAGAACAATCTCTTGTATCTTTTCTGGTAATTGCAACCCAAAATGATCCTTGCAGTTCTCTGCCTCAGCAATCTGTCAGAAGCTCCCTTTCTCTTTTATCTTACAGCAGAAGCAGCAGAAGAAAAAACTTTGGTTTTTTCCCCCCAAAACTGTGTGTTTGTGCAATTAATAGGGGTTTGCACACTGACAGATCAGTATGCTGCAAAAGTTTAATCTTGATCACGTGTGGGCATATGACAGCATTTCTGTCAAATCAGACAGGGCACAGGATGGAGTTTTCACTGTCTTTTCCTATGAACATGAAGTTTATGTCAGGCAGGGGAGAGTGGATGACACCCGATCTCTCACAAAGCCGAGTGGTATGAATTTAACCCCTTATATTGCTCTGAACAGATCAAAGAGGGCAGAAGGAGTCTATGGCAGGTCAACACTCTGCAGCCTGGGGCTGTGCCATTCTGGATGCCATGAGGACAGCCCAAAAAGGAGGACTGAACGAGCCAGCCAAGGCCTCACAGCAGCACACAATCACAGATGTCAGCTTACACCGGCAATTTTAAAATGGATTTGCACTTGGCATCCTTCTTTGAGTCATGTCGCACCAGCCTGTGGTGCTACTCTTCATTGCTTTACCTCACACGAGATTACCTCAGAGCGAAATAATTCAAAACACAGTTCTGAAATAGCTCTGCTTGTACACCGCAAATGTTCCACCCTAAGGTACAAGGCACACAGGAAGCACTTGCCTCCCTGGATCAAGAAGGGAAGCTCAGAGCCATCTCCTGCCCTTCCCTGACAGACTGCTACCATCTCGTGGCCATTCTTGTTCTCTCTGTTGGCAACAGCACCCGACCTTTTTAAAAGCCAATTCTGTTTTCCCCTGTTCTCTTAGCTGTTCTACTAGAAATGAATGATTTTTAGGGAAAGGAGTAGCAAACCCAAAGCACTTTATGTGTACTGTGACACTGTAAAATGGATAAAATTAAAGAAAAACGTGCCAAAACCATTTTTCATAAAGTTTACACAAGGATCTGAAAATAGCACCTATCACTTCATTTTGCAAAAGCAAATAAAACTCTTATAAGGAAATATAACACAGATCCTTTAAAAACAAATAAATAGCTCATGAAGAACAATATCTTTAGTATCAAACAAAGCTTTAGTGCATTCACCCTAAACTCCTGCCACCCTTGATTCACTCAGAAACAAATTAAGACTTAGAGAGATAAACAGTTTTCAACATAAAGCTTAAAGAAAACATTTTAAATCAAGCTGCTACCAACATAAGCATTTCTTTCCAAGAAATAATACAAAAATTCTCACCAGAGGTACCCAAAGTTTCCTGGAGATCCCAGGCTAAAGTTTAGGCTGTGAAGTTTCCCCTGTCAGCAGCAAACTTTAGAGCTCATGTAAGGGATAATGCTGCCCAGTGGACAGGACAGATTTATGATATAGTTTTCATTGGCAGTTCTTCCACTCCAAACTCTGGGAAAAGTCATTCCTGTTTCCTATCTCTGTCATCTCTGCCTCTCCTTTTCACCTCTCTAGAAGAAGGGTAGACTCTTAGCAAAACACTGCACCTTACACATGATTCCAATTGAGATGATGATTTTTTAGTATCATGATGATAGAAATAAAATTGGATAATTGCAATATGAGCATATGACTGAGTTTATTTGGTTTGTGGTTAGATTACAGAAATTAATGTTTATACAAGGGAAGTAAACCTGATCATTTGACCGGCATTTTGGGAAAAGAAAAAACTAATTCTGGAAATCACAGGATATTGATCATTTAATATTAATTTTTATCCTGCAAAACATTTTAAGGCTTTTTCAGGATTTTTCCCCACTATTTGCTCATATTACAATGGTTTTCTTGCAGCACACAGTAGTACTGTAAATATAGTTATATTAAACACACAATTTTAGTTCATTTTAAGTAGGGGAGCATTATGGTTTGAGTATTTTTTTCTCAGTGACATAATTTATCTCGAACATTTTAGTAGCATGGCACAGATGTTCCACACCTGCTTCCCTCTCAGGGCCACCTTCACTACGGAGAGAAACACATCCGTTGCTTTCCAGTGCTGAAGGTGCAGAGTCTGACCCTAGAGGGGATTGTATAACCACATGTGGAGTGTGATAATGACAGGGAGGAAACAACTTTTCCACCTGTATGAAGAACCAATGGTCAGTCCCTCGTGTCATCTACAGACTGATGCAACCATAACAAACATTGCTGGTACAGAGGCCATGGCATTCGTCTTGTGGCAGTGAACAGCAGAACCCCCATGACTGTTTAGCCCTGGAGAGACTATTTGTGGAGCTCATAGGTGTTCTGTTACACCCATGATCAAAAGCACACAGGAACACGTTGAGCACTCTAAAGGGCAGGTTTGAGTTACCCCTCCTCTGCTCAGTAGAGAACACGCTTACCACCTACAGCCCCTTCTGTAGGCACATATCCCCTTCGTGACTTGCTTTGGCCAAGGTCCAGGGGGCTGGACTGTCATGCCTGCCTGCAATTCAGAGAAATCCTGGCCATGTATATTCACACATAACCAACTTGGACTCCCGTGTTAGCCAAGGAACTCACCATTGGTGCCTCTATAACCAGTGGAGGAAAAGCAGCTCTTCCAGAGAGCAAACCCAAGCAGATACAAAATTCGGTGTTTTGGATGGTTCCTCACGAGTATATATCTTCATGGACAACAGAGGAAGCTGGAAGAGTCCAGCCAGTTTGCTTAGATCGCTGTGACCTCCAACACCACAGTTATTCCTTAACTCCTGCACAAATTGACCTTTCTGTTGGGCCTTCATGGTATAACCCACCAGATTTTCCTGCTCATGCCTCCTCAAACAGCTGACAAGCACCCTGTCTCAGTTATACAGGGGCATGAGCACACTATCCAGGCATGGGATAATGACGGAGTACATGATTATGGACATTAGGCTTAATTCTTCTGCAGGCCATAAAATAGACCAAAAGAGGTAGCTCTTCTCTCTGAAAATAAACAAAATCAAGCTATCCTACTATCAACTTTCAATTTTATTTTAGTATTTAAATGTAATTAGCTTAGGATGAAGACCCCCCCCCCAGCTAATTTGTGACACAAGACAGTCGGCACTGTTCTTACATATTAAGACCCTTTCAATTATTCCCTTACATTTTCCCAGTAGAACCTCAGGGTGGAAGAAAAGACAAGGGAAAATACATTAATGATCACATTACTGTGAAGCTCTGAACAAAATTGGAGGTTGGTCTACTCATACTTAATGGTTCTTGACCTAGCTGAGTATTTATCTCAGTCTCACCTTGCAGCTCACCCTTAACCACCAGCTACTGAGCCAGCCATCCCTTGGAGTTAGGTATCCACTACAGTTTAAAAATGGGTTCATCAGTTTTGTGTTTAATTCCTTTACTTCTCATATATGATGTCATCTACACTTGAAACCAGATCCTTCAGATGAAGATCTTTTGTTTATTATGGGTTTTTGTCCGTTGTGAAGAGAATTAAATCTAGAAATAAGGCCTAAAGCAATGAGAATTTTTTTTCTAGTAAAAAATAAGTGCTACTGCTGCTGATATCTGATTCAGACCCAAAGCAAATACAAATTTGCATGAAAACAAACTTCTATCTTTTGGCCAGAATTGAGCAGATAGTAGGAAGGATGGGGAATGCTTTGAAAGCGGATCCTTTCATATCTATGATCCTATGACAAGTAATTAACTCTGAGCAATGTTGCAGTCAGTGCACAGTACCAGCAGTCCCAATCATCCAATTAATAGATTTTTTCCAAAGCCTTTTCTCTGCCTATCATTCAAGTGGCTTTTCCCAGCTTTGAAGAATTCCTGGCTGACAAGCAAGTAACCCCCCACCAACTTCAGATGTCTCTTTGTTACCCCTAAAACATGGTTTGTCCAGCTGTAGGCCTGCATTCCTACACAGAACACCTCCTTGCTGCTGTCTGTATAAGCCTGTGTTCGTACCACACAAAGGCAAACAAAATAAACTAAGTTAGCCACACATGTCAATTAGAGAAATTGCTATCACAGCTAAACTAAGTGAAACAAAGCTGCAGGCAGATAAAGTTCAGACTTTAGTCCTGAGGTCTTACAGATTCAGTGTAAATCTCATGTCCTGTTATTAGCAATGTCAACACTGTATTTCAGGGATATAGGGTTAAATATAAATGTCAGCTAATAAATAACTGCTTTTATGCAGTCTGTACAGAAGTCCTAGTGCAAGCCTATTCTGAGATAGTGAAAACTAAGGCAGTTTGTGTGCTTTATGTATACAACAAATTGCAATTCAGAAATAATAAAAAAATTTGAAATGCATAGAGGTGGGACTGAGACATCTGTGCCCTTATTCTGCTACCTTTTCCAGAGTGGATGCCCCCTACCCCTGAATCATTGTACCCTACAACAGGTTTGGAGACAGTGCTGCCATAGCAAACTCCTGAAAAAGGAGTTTTTATTTAGAACTGATTTATCTAGGAGATGGTGGGAACAGCCTAAGAAATCTTGCTGTCAGATGTAGATACATGAAGTACTTGCTGTGATCTCCTTTACAAATATCATTCAAAGCCTGATGAATCAATATGATTTTCTATGTTATTTTAAAGAGCACTTGGAAATAAATTATTTTCCTGTGGGCGGGGAAGGAAATTAGTTACACAGTTACATATCTGCCTCATCATCTTTAAGTTCTGTTTGTAATGTTACTTATCTCAGAAGCCCAGATCAGCTCAAGCCATTGTTCTCAGTGAAAAACAATATGAACCAGCTTAAAATTAGTTTGTTGAGAACATACGAACAAAGAAAGATAAGAGCCAAAAAAGTAAGTGAAAAATGAGAGATGTGTAACTGCAATATCAACACTGAAGTCAGTGTTGGAAGAATATTTTGTTTTATAAACAGAACCTGCTCAGACTGGATCAGTTCTTGAATACAGGCTTCTCTGTCTGTCAAGGATTCATTGGACAGAGCTGAAGGAAGTTAGTTGCCTTATTCTATTGTTGCTGGTTGAGTATCAGAGTTATTCATTCTTTCCTGTGTTTGCTAAGTTGATCCAGTTGCCTTGGATGAACTTGGAACTTCTGGCAGTTGTTGATTTTGGTCCTGGGATACTTTTACATGGATAAGAAAGGATTATAATAATTTTGCAATCCTAGGATAACTAGTTGTGGCCACAAAATGTTCAGAAGAACAAAACTGAAAGGGATCTGGTAACTTTCTTGAGGCCAACACAGTTAGTCAAGGTTTGCAATAGACAGAAAAAGCACTGGTACTCTTTGAGGTAAGTTTATTCAGAAATTAGCTACTTCTGCAGTATGGGCATATTACCTCTCACAAGTAGGTTGCTACGCTTGCTACCCAGGAAAACTGGTAACTGCTGTGCAGGAAGGAACCTCTGTCCTTTGCAACTGGACACACTAATTTATTGCAAGGGACAAGATGTGGAGGAACACTCTGAATCCCAGCTCCCTGCCTTTTTGTAAACAAGGACAGGGATTTCTCTTACAGTCTTTTAGTTGCTGTTCTTTAAAAATTCAACTTTCCATATTTTTTATTACTGACTTGAACTTCGTGCACAGGCAACTGGAAGTGATTTTTATTTCAGCCTGTACAGCTCTTCAGCAAAGGGGGTGTTGTAGTATTCTGGTTTTCAGGCTTCATTAATGAAACTTTCCAACCAGGGAGAAGAAAACTGATGCCTTTAAGTGTGGCCAGTTGACCCTCCTGCTCCTGAGGAATGACAGGCATGCAGTTAGCAATTCCTGAGATAGCAAGCATCAAGCTGCAGTAGAACATGAGTGCTTGCTTAGCACTAAATGTGTTCTCCAGGTGGTAATCATGTACAAAAACTCAAGACATTTCTTAAGCACCTCCTTTTAAAGCATAGTGTGGAGAATGCTTTTAGAAGCTCTAGTTATTACCAGAAGTTCTAATCAAGATACCAGTTGCATTACTGACATGTTTGGTGAGATTAGGCATCTTTTCCCAGCAGTTGCTTAGACTTTGATTTATAACAGTGTGAATCAGATTTGCACCTGATTCACTGTAGGGTGCTTTTTCATGGCAGTGCACATTATTTGACACTACCTCATACTACAGTGCTAACCAGCATCACACTGCCTGCTCTCTGCCTGCTAATGCTGTGTTTGAGTACTGGCTGACCCCACACCGACCTCCACACAAGCAGACACACAGTGGTACTACTTCCAAGCAAGCCATACGCAGGCAGGGATGCTGTAGTGCTTCGTTACTGTCAACTTTGCCAAGTAAACAGCCTGTACAAACATGGCTTGTGGCCACTGTTGTACTCAGAAACCAGTGCTAAGGAACAGCATGAGAAATGGCTGGTAGAGGACTGGAAATTAATCAAGTACTACCAAAACAGTGTGGGGCAAGACAGACATCAGTATTTCTCACTCACTTGGGTGTTCCAGTTCCTTGACCAAGACACCTGCTACTTTGTCCACTACTATTATTACACCTGCAAGAACCTGCAGGAGTACCTGATGACCATCTCTAAAGGTCCAGTGCTGTCCAAATTCTGCAAGATTCACATCTCATGCTGTTCACTGTGAAACACGGTGTATATTTTAACTATCACCATCACTACCCCCCTGCAAAAGTGGCAAGGGCACTGAGCAGAAGGCTGCAATACTGATAGTGAGGGTGCATCCAGGAGAAACTAACAATTCCTGGATAATGAAGGGCTTTATGGATTTTATTCTTGGTGACTCAGGCAAAGCTCAACTCCTGAGAGACAATATTGTCTTGAAAGTGGTACCAATGTTGAATCCAGATGGTGTGATTGTGGGAAATCACCACTGCTGTTTAACAGGCCAGGAGTTGTACTTCAGATACAGATCTATCATGATGAAATGTTCCCCTTCTCTCTGGTATACCCAAAACATGGTCAAAAGGTAATCTCATTTTCTTTCCCTTTAGAATACCCTATTCTCCTTTCCACTATATCTTTGTTAGTTTGATGTCTCTACGTCCCTTATTATTTTGGTATTGCTTACATCTTTGCACTGCACCCAAGTCTTTCTGACTGCTTTGTTTAGGTTAAGTTTCTTTTCAGAGTGGTTTATTTTGTTCTTCAGTATTGTGCAGGTTTTCTTTAATATATTTCTCCTTTCTGGTAATATCTTCAAAATAGAAGAATTTTCTTTAAAACATTTTCAGCATATTTCTCCCCATGTCTTCTGCAAAAATCTACTTATCAAACTCCCTATTTCTTTCATTTTCTTCTTTTCTGGCATACAACCACTTTCCAGAATGAAGTTAGGTTCAGAATAGATCCCAGATGTCCTTTTAACAGCAAAGATTGCCAAGTTTTGCTTGGCAATCTTTGTATGTTTGTATGTTTTGCTACAAATGGCTTTGATTTCTTATGCAGACTTCCACTCACAAAGGCATTGATACACTGGATATAAAATTAAATCTTCTGGTATTAAACTAAACCTTCAACTGGTAAACCAAATCCCCCCAGTTTTACTTCTATAACAAATTAACAAAAAAAAAAGACTCTTGTGCAGAAAGTCAGTGTCAGAATTAGTATATTTAATGTTTTTCATCTTGTTACAGCCTGTTTTTAATAATGTTTGTGTTCTTTCAAATGAATGTTTTGGCCTGTAGATCCCTAACTTACAGGAGACTGATGCTTCAGGCTGCAGACAAAACACCCATTTCAACATGAAGGACTTGGAGTCCATAGGACAGTATTTTCCCAATGTATTCTTGGACTACGGTGTAAACAACAAGCAGGTGAAGGAAGTTTCCCCTAGGCCTTTTTCCCTGCCTCATTAGTCCAGCTCTGAAAAACATAACAGTCTATAGGTTTATAGCAATAATAAAGTTGATATTGCCTTTCTTTAAGCAATACACTAAATTTGTGGTGTTTCTTATTATTATCTCTGCCTGAAGGAACATAAGAAGGTAGTGAAACAACAAGCCAGGGTGAATTCCAAGGTCCTGAATTCTGATGTGTTAAACTGGAATTCCAGGTCACTTAGAACTATTCAGATATGCCACAATTTATTATATGTTCTCTGTATCTCATAAAGAATGCCACAGTAAATGTTAGAAATGTTACTAAAATTAGACTTTTAAGAGTCACACTACTTAATTTAACAATTTTTAAAAGATTGCACACAAATTTTTTAGTCAAACCTTAACAGGCAGTTCATTGGAAGAAGCAAAGCTCTGTATCTACTCCAGGTGGCCTTCCTGAGGAGAGAAAAACTGTGTTGACACAGAGTTTGGTCTATTGCATCATTTAAATCAATATGCTTTTTTTTTGCAGCCTTACATTTTGCAGATCAATCTAGACACAATATAAGGTGTATTATTTGGTTTCGTGTAAACCTTATTTCATTAACCATGGAAGGCACTATTCTGATTCCTTTTAGCCAAAGTGGTTAAGTTCAGGATCTGCATGCTGACCAAACAATACACCTATTAAACAAGATCAGCTCCTCCTGTACAGACTGTGGATGACTTGGAGATCAGATGTGCAGGTGATTTAAGAGAGGTGGGCATTGTGTGTTATGAAGAGCTGTGCCCGTAATGTGGTCATTTATTAGGGAATAAATCTTTTGTACATTTTTGGGGGGGGAAACATTAATGGGTTGGATCTATCTCATTAAATTTAAGCTGTCCAGAGTATAGAAATCAAGATCTGAGCTTCACAACTGGTACTGAAATGCAAAGAAGCAAAAAGACACATGTATAAATTTAGATTAGATATAAGGAAAAAATTCTTCACTATGAGGGTGAAGACTCACCAGAACAGGCTGGTCAGAGAAGCTGTCGATGCTTTGTCCCTGGAAATGTTCAAGGCAGGTTGGATGGGACTTTGAGCAACCTGGCCTAGTGGAAGATGTCCCTGCCCATGGCAGGGGGGTTGGAACCAGATGATCTTTAATGTCTCTTCCAACCCTGACCACTCTATGATTCTGTGATGGTTCTATGACCTTGATGCATCATCAGAGGATTAGGTCAAATGAGAAGTGCAGACCAGTAGTATTCATTTTCCCTGTAGCTTAACCCCAATCATCTGAAGGCAGTTTTTGTTCCAAAGAAGGTGGCTTTCCACCTGTCAGCTTCTGCAGTACAGCTGAGCAAGCAGTCATAGGGTCAGGATGGGGAGGGCACCGGCGTTACGCAAGAAGTATCATGCCCATGTACTTTGGTGTCAGTCATACTTTGCAACACACAGTTCAGACTGTTCAGGAGTTGTGTTCTCCTCTCACACACGCTGAAAAGTCATCACACTGGCACTAAGGGCCCATTGCCTATATCTAAGCTCATAGACAAATGCAGCCTCAGATTTAAAAGAGTGATTTCACAGGAGGACAGTGAGACATTTTATTTTCCTGTAACCTTTATTTATTTGTTTTGCTGAGGAAAAAAAAAGGGTTGAAGCATGTTTTTCTCCTTGTTTACTTGGTGTTTGTTTTTTTGCCTGTGATTGACATACTGTTACTCAAGAGGTTTCCCATAAATACAGAAAGCAAACTCTTGTGAGTGAATGACTTTTGGAGAACTTGGGGATGAAATTTAGACAACAATAATAGTTCCTGTAAAATGTTGCTTCCTGTTTGTGACATAAATACAGTAAATAAACAACAGAAAAAGAGAAAACTTCGTAAAGGAGGAGATGTTCAGGACTGAACACCATTTTGGCCACCAAAGAGCCTGATCCTGTAAGGCTGTGCTTGCCAAGACCTATAAACACCAGTATACATGGCAAAACTATTAGTCAGGCCGAGCTTCACTAGGTCCTGTTCTGTAATTTTTGTGCTAAAATATAGGCAAAGACATCTTTCATGCAATGAAATTGTAGGGATTGCACTCATACATCTTTCATCTAATGAATTAAAGTTCTTTTTCTGGGTGTGTACCAGAAGCAAAACATGTCAGGGTGATTCTGTTACCGTGTAAAGCAAGTAACAACACTTTATCAAATGGATCACAATTCCTTCAAGAAACTTCTTAATTCTCTTCCTCTCATGATTATGTGCATTTTCCCATGTGGATCTACTTCAGTGACTAATTCAGTTTATTAGATCAAAAGACTTAACAAAATTTCTGCTGTTGATCTTGATCAAAGTTGTTAAAGGCATTTGAAAAAAGGTGAATAGCAAGGAATATCACAACTGCAGTAGAATTCTTGTCAGAAATTCATGCTGGAGCTGTACGTAGCCCTCACAGGCACTTTGCTGATGTTCGGCCCAGAAAATTATATGGCCCCAAGACATAGAATAGGAGCACTGTTACTGCTGCCTAGAGAAAGCAAACTGGTTTTGGGAAAAATGTCACATTGATGTTTCGATGGGTAATATTCTTTTTATGTACATAAACTTTATAATGCTGATCGCTTTATCAATGCTTTCATTGGTTCAATAGGTAGACCATTTCTCAAGCTTTTTGCATTTTATGCCAATTTTTCTTTTCAGAAGCCCAAACATATGAAAAACAGAGCAGTGGCAGTTAATACTGCTGAGAAAGCACAGCTGTCCAGGTTCCCAGACTAAAAATAAACAAGCCATAGTGAGTAGGAAGTAAGGTCCCTTGTCAGTATGATACGTTTGTATCCAGGTTCATAAATACTTACTGAAAAGAACAGCATAAGGAATTCACTCTTGAACAGCTTTCTTACATGTACTCCTTCTGGCATTGTGATTATCACGTTTATTTGCAATTGTTGGTTTGGTTTGTTGGGGCTTTTTAAACTTGTAACTGTAATATTCCCCTATGAATCAAAATGGTTACAAACTATTTTCTCTGCAGAAAAAAACCCCCTAAAATATCAGGAGAATATTTTCACAGCATTGCTAAGAACAGAAGTTATAAAAGCAGAAATACCCATATTTTTCATCCCAGGAAGAATATGCTGTGGCTATTTGGGTTTTTTCTGACCAGAGACTGATATATGACAATTCAATTTAACCACTGTAACTTTACATAAACAATTTTGTCACCAAAAGAAAAATACCAGCCTTTACATGGTCACTGTTTTCCCATTAGTTATTGAACTCTTACCAAGATTCCCGTGTGCCAGCCTGGTGTACACTCCCTGAACAGCCCCAAAAGTGGCTGACTGATAATGCCTTTTTGTCAACCAGTCTTTTGGAACTTGTAGTAATACATGCGGGTTGTCTTTTTTAGAAACTCAAGACACTACTCTGTTTCACAGGCTCAGGTGCTGATAATTACCCTAAGATATTTCAGGTACCTGAGCCAGTGAAAAAAGGCAAACATTACAGGTTTGTTTAATCCTTTAAACTCCAATAGGCCATTTTTTTTTATAATCTCAAACCTCAGTAAAGAGTATGTTCCACAAAGATAAGTATGGAGTTCTTTGGCTGGGATTTCACTCAGTCTCAGAATTTGGAAGATCTCATTTTTCTGCAATTTAAACTGTCTTCATCACATTACTACACTATGATTTACTGATTGACAACAATCTCACTGAAGAAAAAATAAACCCAAGGCAAATTCCAGAGAGGTGAAAAAATATTTTCCCTGTTGGCAGTAGGGTACATGCATTTGTAATAACATGCTCATTAGGTTAAATATTATTAATGAAATTCAGTATCAACTGTATAAGGCACCTCTTTGCTTAGAATAAAAGGAGCTTCAAAATGTTGTAAATCTTCTTTGTGCCCAAGGGACACACCACTCCATACACTGTCAGACCTGGTTCATCTCACCTGTTGACCACGGACCTCACCCAGTGGTTCTGTGAGGGGAGGTATTTGCAGTGCGGCACTAAAGCCAGCTGCAGCTAAGCTGGCCCGTGTCCAGCTGGTGAGACACATCTGCTGGGTCAGGTCACGCTGAGAGAGAGCCCAGGGGCCTGGCCTGCAGCACTGATTTGGACACTTGAGGAGATGCAGTCAGTGCGGGGGCTGTGCCTGTCACATCAGCCAAGGCACCGGAGATCCAGGTCTTGAGAAAAAAGACACATCAGTCACTCATAGCATGGAAGGGAGATGAAGTTAAAAGGGTGTGTGTCCCCTTCTCCCAGCCTCTGGGCACAGATCATTACAGCTGTAATAGTCTTCTGTGGGATAGGAGGTCCAGTTAAGTAGTGTTCAAGTACAGTTTAAGTATGGTACAGTTGAGTATATTGCAGTGTTATGATGCGTAAGAGCTTGCCTGCCAAAGAGGAGATTAATAAAGAATGTCTTTTTAAATGTTTTAAATGTTTTTGCAGTCTTGGCAGCTTCCCAGCTGCAGATACTCATTCCTAGATATCGTGTACCATACCCAAGTCTGCTAGTAGGACAAACAGTTCCAGATCTGCCCAGGACGACTAAAGGAAGGAGAGTTTTGCCCCTCACATCACTCAAGGTTTCAGCGGTTTCCTTGAGCAGCAGCCACCTTGCACTGTGCCTGCATAAACATGTTGGCTGCGGGCGAGGGAAGCTTGGGCGACGCTGTGTCTGGGAAGCAGAGGGAGGGGATCAGCGTCCCAAGTGCAAGAAGGGCCATGTTGTCAGCAACCTCTGGCAGTGCTGCGGTACCGGGGTCGGTGCTGGCACGGTCAGTCACCTCTAAAGAAGTGTCCATACAAAACAAAACAAATTCATCTAAGCCCTCATGGACACCCAAGCTACTCGAATTGCACAAAAGTCATGGATGAGCTTAGCCCGGTCACTTACTCGCGCTGCTCTGCACAGCAGGGAGAAGGAACGCAAACTTGACCCCGGCTCACATTGTGCAGCTGGGCTTGGTTTGCTTTCTTGCTCGTATTCAGCTGACTATCGGGAAAGAGCGCTGCCCTCAGAAGCGAAAGAGAAAGCAGATAACGATCCACACGTGACAGAACAGGGGCTGTGGTGCCAGCGCAGGACCGGCAGGAGCCAGAAACCCGCTCGGCACCTAGAACGGCACCACAGCCCTCTCCAGCGTGTTTCAGCTCCACACCCACGCAAATGGGCAGCCTGGAAGTATCCTCCACTGAGATACCCCCCCCCCCCTTCTTAT
>NW_008238664.1:7815324-7823943 GCF_000691975.1 Corvus brachyrhynchos
CCTTTTTAATGTCACTGGCATTGGGGAGAACTGCCAGAAGAAGTGGTGTTGCAGGGTGCAGATGTCTTGGAGGATCCTTCCCCTGCTGTAAAACACTTCGCGGGCAGTTCCCGCACAGTCTGCTCCATTTGCTGCTGGTTGGTTTCTGTTTACCGGCAATCCTTCACTTGTCAGTGGTCTTTCTTCAGCCATGGTTTCTCTGCAGCTAAGCCTGCCTGAGGGGGAAAGATGATCGGGATAGCTGGGGTGGGGAGATAGGGAGGTGGTGAAGGAAAAGTGTCACGTGCAAAGCTCGACACTTTCCCATCACTCTTGTACAGCATGTCTCCCCGCAGCAGCCAGGGAGAGGGGATGCAGGAAAGTCAAGCTGTCTGGGGCGCTCTTCAGTGCAAAAGGAAATGCCCATTCCCTCGTCCCTTTGCACTCAGCCCCACTGCAGCGGCATCCAATGGCTCCACAGAAATTCTCGTCCCTGCACAGAGGCCAGACACTGTATCAGAGCTGTGTTCCTTCCTGTCTCCTTTGCCCAGGCACTCTGCCAGCAGCTTGCTGGAGGAAGGCACAGCCCCAGCCTGGGAAGGCTGCCCACCTGCCTACGAGCAGCAGAGGAAAGGGCTGTGCAGTCCCAAAAGCACAGAAGGTGCCTAGAGCCTTATTTCCCACACAAAGACCTCAGGGAGCTCCTGAGCCATTCACATGGGGCCTCTCTCTGCCGGGGAGGCTGAGACACAAAGCTCTCCTATGGTGAAACCCAGTGTTTCCAGCAATGCCAGTCCAGGAACAAGGAGGCTGAATCCAGGCTGGGGCTCGCTGTGCTGTGTTCAGGTTCTCGCACCTTTGAGGAAGAGCCACAGAGATTCCCATCCAAAGGCATAGACACCTCCTTAGAGGCAGTGAGGCTGCAGCTGTCTGGGAAAAACCCAAGCTGTACACTGGGTGAGAGTTCTTTCCTGTTTGTCCCTTGCTTCTCAGACAGGCTGCTGCCCATCCTGCAGCAGTGATGAGCTGCAGAGCTCACAAATGTCATATCTGTGGCTGCACTGTGCCAGGTCTCAGCCTTCACTGTCTCCAGGCCAGTCATGTGTTCTCTATCCAGCTGGCACGGGACCATCCCAGGCATGTTTCTGGTCCTATCAGTCACACCTAGGGACAGGGATTTACCTACTGGGCTGGGCTGGGCTGGGCTGGGCTGGGCTGCAGAGCTCACAAATGTCATATCTGTGGCTGCACTGTGCCAGGTCTCAGCCTTCACTGTCTCCAGGCCAGTCATGTGTTCTCTATCCAGCTGGCACGGGACCATCCCAGGCATGTTTCTGGTCCTATCAGTCACACCTAGGGACAGGGATTTACCTACTGGGCTGGGCTGGGCTGGGCTGGGCTGGGCTGGGGAAGCAGCAGGAGGCTGAAGGGCAAAGATGCCAGCAATGTGGCAGTGAACAGAGGGACATCACTGGGAAAATACGTCCTTACACACATGAGCCACAAAACAGAGGAGAGGGCAGAGGTACTATGGGCTTTCCCCAGGTCCTCATATATGCAGAGATCACACAGCAGCACAGGGTCTCTGAGGGGGTTGTCCTCTATCCCTGCCATATATTTCCACAAACCTGATAGGAATTTAATTCTCCATCCCCCCTCTAGTTAACATGTGCAACTAGGGCAATTTTTAATTGCTTTTATATTTCATGGATGCCAAGGGAGTGAGAGTGAGATGATTGAACAAAAAGCCATGTTTCTAGAAGCCTGCCTTCCTTAGGAAACCAGTCTAAAGAAATACAGCAGCAAGGGTTTGTGGGTGGGCAGGGCCAGGAGTCGGCTGGGCTGTAGTGGTGTCCTAAGTTACAATGCAAGATGTGCCCACAAGCATGTATTCTATCACCATCTTCATGAGCTGTTAAAACCAGGTGGAGCAGTGCTCCCTGCCTCCTCCCTCAACACTGTGTCCTGTTAATGGCCCATCAGCGCCTTATCTCGAGTCATTCCATTGTGAGATGCTCCGCCCAGAGGGAGGAACCAAGCATCTCATCCTGCATATAAACTGGGATTTTTGAAGACTACAGGCAGCCTTTCCCACTGGATTTCCAGAGGACAAGAGCTACATACCTACCACTGGACCTTCTGAGGAAGACCAGATCTTTCTACTCAGGATCACTGCTTCAACAGAACCACATCTATTCACTTCAGGACGTCTGCAGCCACCACCTTATCGGACTGCTACCGCTACCCTGACTAACAGGGTCAGGTTGTATCTGACTGTCAGTTTAGATCAGTTTTTTCCCTGCCTTGTTTTATATATATATATTAGTAAAGAACTGTTATTCCTATTTCCCATATCTTTGCCTGAAAACCCCTTGATTTCAAAATTATAATAATTTGGAGGGAAGGGGGGTTGCATCTTCCATTCCAAGGGAGGCTCCTGCCTTCCTTAGCAGACACCTTTCTTTCAAACCAAGTGGTCACACCTCTGAGGTCTAACAGAAATCCCTGGAGACCTGGGATTCCAGCCAGCCAAGAGCTCCCTCCAAGTGCAGCTTGTTCTTCTTCTTGAGGACTGCAAGGCCTGACAGCAGGGAGAACAGTGAGTGGCATGAGCCCTTGAGGAACAGGGAGAGGGTGCCTGGGTACACAAGACCATGTGTAAAACAAACTAAGGAGCAATACCAGCGGCAAGACAAACCATGGTGAAATTACACGTGCTCGAGGTCTCATTCTGCAGCACTCTCTGTGCCCAAGCATAGATATTTTCCTGGTTGCTTGTGTCTTCATTGCAGATTCAGAACAATGGGCACCTTCCATGTGAACTTCCAGAAGCCTGTTGTGAAGAAGCCCTCCAAGGGAGACTACAAGAAGTGAGGGGAAAGTGACCAGGGAAGTGCTCAGGTTGGTGTCTGATGCTGTGACACACCCCCCCCCCCCCCTTCCATGGTATGTGTGTGTGCTGCTCCTGCGAGAAGTTTGGGACTGAGAAGCTTTGTCTTTGTGCTCATTAAACGGAGGTGCTCCACTTCCAAGTTTCCAGGGAGAGGAGTGGGAGGGGGACGCTGAGAGGTCTCTAGTCACCAGTACTGCCGCCAGCTGCTGAGTACAGATTGAGTGGAGTCTCTCCTGGCACTCTAAAAACTCAGAGGCTGTACCAAATTCACAATCAGCTTTGGGTGATGGTCTAGGAGGACATCCAGGGTATCACAGATTCACAGAATATTCTGAGTTGGAAGGGACAGAGTCTAATTCTTAAGTAAATGGGCCACAGAGGATTAAAGGATGATATATCACTGGGCAGTAGGCAGTGGAAGGGGACAGCAGGGCCAATGTGAACTTCTTGAAGGAAAGTGATAAATGATTCTCAACAGATAATGCTTGTCAAAGGGAAGAAAAAGTTATTTGCGAAGTCTCAAGCCTGAGGCTGAGCTTGAAGCCAAGGTCTGTGAGTCCTGTGTTTATGCCTCTCTGCAGACCTGGGTGGACAGTGCTTCAATGCCATGTGGCTCTGCAGCCAGTGATACCCTTTCCTGATGCCACTTCCCTGTTTTTCAGCGTGAAGCAGAAGCCTGCAAGACAGCACTGAGGACAGTACACATTCTTGGGAGAGCAGCAGAGCTGGGTTTGTCAACCAGTCTGAGACGGGAGCAAGGTGGATGGCAATCACAGGTGTGCCTCAGTAGCACCCATGTCCCTGGGCCTCAGAGGAAGGTGAGTGGCTGCAGGTGGTTCCAGGGTACCTCTCTGACCTGGGCACCTGCCTGTAGGGCACTGGTCCCCAAGCAACCAAGACAGAGGAGCACCATGTCTGCCAGCCTCAGTGGGTAGCAGAGGTATTCAGTCCTGCTGTGCTCAGGGATCTAAAAGCATGCAAGGACCTCAGGCGCTTGTGGAGTTCAGATGCTGGAAATGGGTGGTATCAATGGCACTGGGTTTCCCAGACCTATAGGACAAGGGCAGGGAGGCAAGGGGAGCCCTGCAGTTCAGATCCTGTCATGTCTGCATTTTACTCAGTAGTCCAAAGATCACAAGGGATGTCTCTGACTATAACTGAAAGAAAGCATTTTCCCAGAATAGCTCTTAACCCCCACTTCTTTTACTCAATAGTCCAAAGATCAACAAGGGATGTCCTTGTCTGATAAAAACTGAAAGAAAGGCATTATCCCTGAATAGCTCTTAACCTACTTGTTACCCAACAGCAGTTCTGCTCTCCTCCCAGCACTGCAGTTTGTTGACAAATGCCTCTTTTCCAGGGAGACCATGGTGCAAAGGGCATGTGTGGGGCTGAGTCATACTCTCCTCTCACTACTGGTCCAAACATGGGACATCATTAAACCACCTTTGCTGTGACCAAAAATGCACCAAATGTACCCCCCTTGGCCCAGTAACATATGTGCAGCAGAGTCCTAGGTGGGACAGGGACACTCCTGTTCTATTTGCAAGGGGAATCCCTAAACTCCAGCCATAAGGCTCAGAGTCCAACTTGGGAAGAGTGCCATAACAGGCAACAACTGAGGGGTCCCCCCTTCACGTTTTGCAACAGGCATCCCCACGGCAGCTTTTACCTTGGTAGCAAGAAAACTTGTGGGCACCATGATGGCTCTGCTGCGACCAAGGAGTGCCGAGAACCTGTTCTACGTGCTGACTTTACTGGAGACTGTTGGGACCTTGGCCTTGATGTCCTACGCACTGCTGTGGGAATTTGGAAACCTGGTAAACCTCCCAGACAAACGCATTGGCTTTTACAACTTCTGCCTGTGGAATGACACAGCTGGGGAGCTGCTGTGCCTGGGGAACGAACAGCTAGAGGAGATGGGCATCAATCTACTACAAATGGCATTAGCCAGGGTTTGTGTGTATAGCTGCCTGGTCTTCATCATGTTCCACCTCGTTTATGTTTTATTTATGCATTACACAGAGCAGAGAGAGGGATGGAAGATGATCCTCATCATACCCTTCAGCAAGATTATAATCCTGTCTGGAGGCCTGGCTATGTTTCTTTTACAAACCTCGCAGTGGATTAATCTCTCTGATTTCACTGATGGCTTCCTGGCACTGCTTGGGACTTGGGCTCTGCTACTGCTCCAGATTCTCACTGCCACTGTGTACCTCAGCTGGGCCAAGCTCAGGTACATATGAGTCAAAGCCCTTTAACTAAGGAGGCCCTGCCCTCTAAGATTTGACAGTGAAGAAGATACAAGAACTATCGTTACCATGATTTAATATAGTAATCCTAATACAGCTTTACTCCCTAGCAATAATTTGATCCCTAGTCCAAAGGCTCATGTCAAGCCATGCTCTGGCACATTGCTGTGTGCAGCACTCCTGCATCGAGCTAGTAGCAGACACCAACAGCCACAGCACAAGCACGGAAGCTTCCCAGGTACAACGGCATGTGACACCCCTCAGTTTGGGGCACAGCATCAAAGTGACAGCATTTCTGGCCCTGACCCAAAGAGCAGTGAAGGTAGCAGAACCAGCATACAGTGGACACAGCCTTCTGCCCACACCTAGTCTAAGTACAGGAAAACAGAGAAGCAAACAAGCTTTCTTTCTTGGAGTTGCCCAGAAAATCTGCTCCTTCTCCATCTCCTGGACTAACCAGAAATGCCTTCAAGGTAATTGTGACTTGAGGAGCTGTGGCTTCACGCTGCCATCACAGCAGTGGCACCCTCAGAGGTGCACTTGTACTTTACCTGCTGGAATAATATCTAGAGTGACTCTGACTTAGCTCATTAGGGTGATGTGCCCCACATGCACCCCAGCAGCAGCAGAGCACATGGAGGGAGGCAGCCTAACAACTCAAGGAACACAGCCCTAATTGAGGGTTTCCTTGAGAAAGCAGAGGATTTTGGTGCAGAGCTCCAGGTTTGTTCCCACTAATATTATGGGGCTGAGCCCAGCACTCCAACAGCCTTTGACACTCCAGGAGAAATGATTCTGTGTGAGGACAGCTTGCCACAAAGCCAGCTCAGCACATGCCGCGCAAGGGCAAGCTCAGGGCGCAGGGCCAGGGCTGCTGGGGTGCAGTGCCCCAGCTGGACCATTGTACCCAGAGCACTGGATGGGGTCTCCATGGCACGACAGCACACAGCAGTGCTCCCTGCATTTCTGTAACCTCGCACAAAGAAACGCCTGCTTTGCCCCCATCCCCTTTAGGGTGAAAGTAAGTTGCTAGTATCTCATAATATGTGGTTAAATCTAATTAACTAACAAAATGTTTTTAAGACCTTTTGCCCCACCACATAAGAGGATCTGTAGATTATGTTTAACTAGTAACTAACAAATGTTCAGGAAAATGTAACTAAGTAGGTAATTTCTTTGTAAGTAGACAGGATACAAATCGCTTAAAATAAATAAGCAGCCAATCAACAACCAACCTTCGAAGCTGTGAAGTAAGCCATCTAGAACGATAAGGAAATAACACCAGAAAGAACCGGTTTTGTAGTTTGAAAACAACACAACAGACTGCGCATGCACCAATTAAGAAAGTGCAATTGAAGGACAAGTGACGAAGACTACCAAACGACCACCAAAAGGATTGTAATAAACCCTAAAGGACACTAGATGGCAGAAAAGGCTTAAATAGTTGACTCCGGTTTTTATAATCACTTTTCAAAATAGGCATTTTGTTACTGAGATTTGTCTGTGTAATGAATATGTAACAGCCTTGTAAATAAAAACTGCATTAATTCACCCAGTGGTCGGGAGCACTTACGTAAATAAAGAATGCCTGCTTAACAGTGATATCCTTTGCTGTTGAGTGAATTTGTTTCAAGGGACATGAGGGTCTGTTTTCTGTTGGGGAGGATGAAAGTTTGGTAAGAAAGTTTCACAGGTATGTAGGCTTGGCAGAAAGATCTGCCAAGTAGAAACTGGGGATGAGATAGAAATGGAAGCAAGTTTTGATATAGAGTAAAAAATGTTTTGCTGAAACAGTGATTGATGAGTAACTGAGAAGGCAAAGGTTGGAGATGAGCTGGAAGGAGATTTTTAGGAATAAGACAAAAGTATGTGACTACAAACAAAGACATGTTTTCACCAAGTAAGTAAGTCTCAAGAAGAGCATAAGTAAATAGAAAACATGTCTTTACCAAAAAGAGAGATATCGCAGGCAAACAAGAAATGTTGATGTAGGAAGAAGAAAAGAGGTCTGAGAATTTTCCATTGTAAGCTTAAATTGTAACTTACTTACTCTTGTGATTGGATAATAATGATTATAATATGGTGATGGTAGTAGTTATGATAGGCTATAGGCAAATGTAAAGGTGTTGTGTACCGTGCTTATTGGTTGTTATGTATTAAGATACTCTGCAAAGAAAAGTATATAATGCTTTGTAACTTGAACAGAAAGCAGCTTCAGGTGTGCCTACAGCTGGAGCTGGCAGCTGTAGGGCTGGCTCTGGATACCCACTCCCTGAAATGCTGTAACTTCGCCTATGCAATAAACAGCTTTCAAGAGAGCCGCCTGAAGTGCAGACAGCCTTCGTGAAACTTTCTCCTATAGTTTTCCCTCTTGCTTCAGCCTTGGTGGGGATGAGGCTGGTGATGCTGGTTTGACTGATTCTTCATTTCAATACAGGCTCTCACACCTGGCCTCATGCAGTTTGTTCATCTCCCTTTTGGACTGGGAAGAGGATACTGAGCCATCTTCATCCCTTCCTAGACCCCCATGCAGGCTGCCATGGGACCAGCTCCCTCAGGGCAGTCCTGGCCCCTGTCAGTCTTCCTCAGCCGTGGGAGGACTGCTAGAGTCTGGTGGCAAAGTCAGCACCAGGTCCAATGGAGACAGCCTGCCAGGCCCCACTGCAGCTGTGACAGAGGGACCACAAGGACAAGGGAGCTCCCAAGGCTGAACCATGACGATGTAGCTCTGCCAGCAAAGGTACTCCAGGCCAGCACCTCCCTGCTCCCCTCCAGTCCCAACACTGACTCACCAAAGGGACGCTCACAGAAACCCGAATGTCCTCTTTAATCTGTCTATGCTCTGAGATGTGAAACAGAAACGAACACATCCGAATCTGGAGCCAAATCCTAGCAGAGTGGGAGAAGTGAGTACCTCCTCTTTCCCCCTCTGGCCTTCATGGGTATCCTACCAGCTAAACAGGGCCAACACAGTAGATGGATGCACAGCCCCCTCCAGGCCCTCCTCCCACCGTTTTCCGGGCTGTGGGAAGAGACACCCTCCCCATTGTGCCCTCTGCTCCTGGGGAGTCAGAGAGGAGATGTTAGCTGAAAAATATCTCCCTGACGTATTTCAGGACATCGTCCTCAGAGTCCTCCTCGCCTGTCCTCTCAGCGTCAGCACCAGGACCAGGAGGGGATGGAAGTGCCAGACTGTGGTCACTGCCTCCATCCGTGTTGGCCGTGCTTCCAGGAGCCTCGTCTGGTGTTGCTGGGAGCTCCTGGTCCTTTTCACTCCTGGACCGGCCCTTCTCTTCACCTTCTTTGCTCTGCAGATTCTGACCAGAGGGAAAACAACAAGCCCCAGCCGTGCGTGACTTCACCCCGGGACCACTCCAAGGAGTAGGAGAGCAGCCCAACATTCCCGTGAGCCTCCCCTCCACAGGCCCCAGGTCGCGGTTCGGCCCTGCAGAGCCGCTGGGAAAGAGAGGAGGGGACCGGGAAAGCCATGCGGCA
>NW_008238664.1:7824733-7844381 GCF_000691975.1 Corvus brachyrhynchos
AGAGAGGGGAGCCCGGACAAAGCACGGAGTAAAAGCTCCTCTAGGAATACAGCATTGTTGAGCATTGTTCTAGCAAAACATGTTCATTCCTTCCCTCCAGGCTTCTGGCACAGTATCCATGTTGTGCTAATGCATAATTTTGCATAGCAGCCTTGGTCTGGAGCATGTTTTAAATACTTTCTTTCCCTGGTCGGGGGTTTTTGTTTTGCTTTAGTCCTACTTATGAAGCAAACCTGAAAGTGGTCTCTCTCCAGACTCTCAACTGACCCTCTGTGAGGGCTGGAAGATAACATCTGGAAGAAAGTAACATCCCTGGTACAAGGCTGGATTGAATGGGGCTTTGGGCAACCTGGTCTAGTGGAAGGGTGTCCGTGCCCATAGCACAGAGTTGGAACTAGAAGACCTTTAAGGTCCCTTCCAACCCAGACCATTCTATAATTTTGTAATTCTAAATTCTAAAACACCTGTGCAATGTAGTCAACCCTGCAGGGCTTGGAATACAGCTGCAATCGTTGTTGGCCTTTTGAGAGGCCAGCAAAGGCTGCCACCTGAGAGCTCTCTAAACTCTCAGACTAACCATGGGAATTCCTGAAGCCAGTTCGAAGTCAGCACTGGATTTGAGGAGACATTACCTCAGAGTGGCATGAAGAGCAGCTGCATCATTAGCATCACATCCCACTGAGGTGGAAACCCTGTACTTAGATGTCAGTCTGCCAGGGGACCTGTTAATCTTGGAAGTCCTTGAACAGGAAGGTGGGGTATCAGATGAGACTGTAGTCAGCAGGAGCAAGATACTGCATGGACAATAGATAGCTGCAGCATGAATATGCTTGTAGTGAGGATTTCAGTATCCAGCAGTGTTGCCCTTGAACAGCTGTCTATGAGTATGGCTACCCATATGGCTCATGAATGGCTGTTCAGTTTCAGCAGAGTGTATGCTCTGCCAAGGAACAACAGTACCATAAACTCCCAGAACAGGCCAGGGACATAAGCAGCAGAAAGCTCCATGGCAATGTGTAAGCAGATGAAATGTATCTGCTTACTCCATTCAAAGACTATGCAATACCTGAGCACAGCACTTGCCCTGATGCTGGGGGGCTTAGTGGGAGACGGCTCCAGTGACAGAGCTCTATATAGGGCCAGACTGGTTCTGGCCTCCCTCCTCCTATCCGCCATCAGGTAGCTGCTAGGCATTATGGAGCTTCTGAACTCCAACGCAAATATTTCAAAGTTGGACTCAGGATTTCTGCTCTAGTTAGTAGCAGAGACCTATGGCAAGGTAACACAATACATCCAAACAAGAGTTATTTTTGTTCCTGGATGTCTGGTTCACCCTGGTGTGGTGCTGGAAGCACTCATGAAAGCACAAGGGCCTTTTTTGCATGCAGGAGACTTGGCACATCACTGCCCTAGCCACCCTCCATGTTTTGCAGCAACTGCTCGACAAAGCATAGAGCTCAAGTGCAAGGGAATATTTTCTTTTTATGGAAAAAAAGAAACCAAATAAAAACAAACTAACAAAATCATAACAACAAATGTTATACCCAAAGAATACTCTGGTTTCTCATCAGCCTTTCCAGTTTGAGTCATCTTATCGTCATGCACTGTGCTGCCTCATGCTTGCTTTCTCCAGCCTCACCTTCTGCAAAACCCTGATGTGACCCCAGCCTTCTACCCACGTGCTACTCAAGACTCCCTAACAGAGGGAAGTCCAGCTGCCTCAATGGATTAGTGGAGACTTATTTTTCAGTGCTGCCACTGATCCAGTCCCATACTGGCATTCTGTTGCACAGCAGTTTGGCAAATGTAGTTATCAAGAGGCAAAAGCTACAATGAGAAGAGGGACTTTGCTTTGCCTTCTCTCCCATGCAGTTTGTTCCTGTGAGTTAACACTGGTTTTGTCAAGTCTATTGCTCTTTCCCCTTTCAGTACTGTCCAGGTTAAGACTTTTGAGCCAGTAAGGTTGTTAATTTAATTTTCCCGTCCATAGAAGCAGTGAGGCAGGTCCCGCAGTCCATGGCTGTGCTCCAATCCACTGTGACAACAGGAGCTCGGTGTCCTCCCAGGGAAAGGCAGCTCTCCAGAACCTTTTCCTCACCATTTAACTAAAAAGAAGGAAAGCATAAGATTTTAAGGAGGTAAGTTTCTGCAGTGGGAGCAGTGCACCTGACAAGACAAGCCAAAGTGTGATAGAGACTCCGAATCTCTAACAGCATGCATAAGTAAGCAGAAAATCAGAGAGATATTGAGATGTGTGTAGCACACACATGAAAGGAAGTTTCCAGTCTCACTAGAGAAGCAGGTGTTCTCAAGCAGCTCAACTTTTGACATCAGCTGAACTGCAGTAATTGAACAAAGCAGGCTAAGAGCACACACTGATGAGAAGCACATAAGCCTGAGATATAGCTCATGTTAGTTCAGGTGCTCTGAGTGCCCCAGATGCAAAGTACAAATGTCATCTAATCTGCTTTGGAAGAGCATGAGCATGTGATCAGTAACACTTGCTACTGAAGCACCAAAATTTGGGCACCCAGAACCATTCAGCCTTACTCTTCATTTAATTTCAGTACACAATAAGGGAAGAGAATCAGGCTGGGTCTAACATAGAATCAGCAGGCACAGAAGGCAGATTGAAGATGAGCACCAGTTAACAATCACACATTTTGCATTGAACTGGCATGCATCCATATATTTAAAAAGTAATTAAAACTTTGTCCTAGGCACTTGGGACACAAAAACCTAAGCTTTAAGAAGGAGCACACATACTCCAGCTACCTACAGAGGACCCAAACACTTGCTGTACACCACACACTGCTAAAGTGCACACTGTGTGAAACTGAGCAGCAACTTTCACAGAGCAAAGATGAGTAGGCGCTGCTTAAGAACTTCCAGTGGCTGATGTTGCACTCTCACAATTAACAAAAGCTTGTATGGATACTTAAGAGTACTCTCCACCACTTCTGAGACTTACCTTGAATATTACTCCCCCAGTAGAAGAGCATGTCAACATGTAATTGCCCTCAGAGTCAAAAGCAAAAAGCCGTCCTCGTGGGAACTGGACTTGCTTGTAGCCACTGTACCCAGACAGAATAAAAGGACCTGTAGCTTCCCTGGGAAGGTCATACTCAGACACCTTCAAGCCAATTTTGTGGATATTCCACTGAATAAACTGGAATGAGAAAAAGAGATGACAAAAGCCCATAATGAAATTAACTGGGATGCAAGTAGAGTCACCTTTTTTTCCTTTTAAGTCAAGTAGGTATTCCTCACAAACAGAACAGGGCATTCTGACATCTGTATCTAAGTGGCTGTATTAATAAAACACAGACTGCAAATGCTGTAAGAGTGCCTAGTATCCAGGCAAAGATATGCCCTGCCTTCCACAAGCACTACTGCCTATGTGTCCTTCCACATTGCATGCAGTATTCTGGTGAGAACTTGCTTAACTCCTCAACCAAGGTCCCTCCCTGAGCCACACCTCTACTGCTGAAGGCTATGTAACTGCAGAAACTGAATTGTTTATTATAAACAGGGAGCTGCGGACAAGGAGATACATGCAAAGTGGTCAAGGATCTGCTTCCCTGTGAATCCCAGATCTCAAATGTGGTGATCTCAGGGGCAGAGAAAGGTCATCCTCACATGGACTATCTAGGAAGGGGATGTCACCAACAGCAGGATTTGCACACAAGGTCCGAGACAGTTCCAACTATTAATACACTTTTCAGCCACTCTCTCTGCAGATAGCATGGAGCAGGGTGGTACTGCACACCTAGGATTACAGTTAGCAGCCCACAGATCATCCAGGATCTGAGCGTATTTTTATGCTTGTCCTCACTATATGGAGGAGACTCCAGAAGTGATCTCCCTGCCAGCTGACCAGTAGGAAGTCACCCATAGCCTACCTTGCCATCCTCGCCTATGCTGTAGACTGTGTTCTCATCATAGCTGAACTCGACGGAGTAGACTTCCCCATCATGTGCCTTCCAGCTCATGGCGCACTCATGCTGCTGCATATCTGAGGGGAGAACAGTACTGAACACTCCTTGTACTCACACAGAGCTGAGGTGAAGAGAGGGAGGCCTTTTATGTTCCCAAGCTCTCTGTGACAGCCCTCCAAACCAGCCTGGGGGAGCCCAATCCAGTTCCCAGCCCCCTGTGCCTATACTCCCACACATGGCTTTCACTTTGGCCACAAAAATCATTGTATCTACTCAGCTTTACAGGGCTGCTCACACACTCACTGTCAACTGCAAACATTTTGCATCCAAGCACCACTGGCACTCCTCCCTTAGTAATCCTGCCCATCCTCCCAGCTGCTGACAGCTCTGTCGTCCCAAAGACCTGCGACTGCAGCCTCGACCTGTGCCAGAAGCAGATTCCCCATTCAAAGGTAAGAGGCATGAACTGCCTTTATTGCAAGCACAGGCTGAAGAGGACAAAAACCTGAGAAAGAGAAATTGCTCACAGAAGCAGGACTGATGTGAAGCCCTTGCATTTAAATGTGAGGTCTCACATTAATTCCTTTCCACACAACTCAGCCTCTAGTGGTACTGCTACCTGACACAGCCCAAGACCACACAGCTTAAGGGCAAATTAACTCAACAAATCCAGCAGTACTACCAGGGTCTCCAGCCAATGTCCTCCAGAAAAAGTCTATGTCAATTCACTCCTGAGAGCTCCTGTGGAGGAGAGACAATAGCTTCCACCTTGGTCTTCAAGCATATCCCACAGCTGCCTCCCTGCTGGCAGAAGGGTACTAGGGGCAGCCAGCTGAGGACTAGGGGCCACCTCACTACTCAGTTTCACAGAATCATGTAAGTTAGAAAAGACCTCCAAGATAATCAAGCCCAACTGTTACTTTAGCACTGCCAAGTGCACCACTAAACTATACCCCTAAGTGCCACATCTACAACATCTTTTAAATACTTCCAAGGATGGTGACTCCAGCACTTTCCTGCCTGCTCCAGTGCTTGACAATCCCTTTGGTGATGGAAGTTTTCCTAATATCCAATCTAAACCTCCCCTGATGCAGCTTGAGACTGTTTCCTCTTGTCTGATCCCTTGTTACTTGGGAGAAGGGACTGACACCCACCTGGCTACAACCTCCTTTCAGGTAGTTGTAGAAAGCAGTAAGGTGTCCCCTCTGTCTCATTTTCTCCAAGCTAAAGAACCCCAGCTCCTGCAGCTGTTCCTCATGTGCTCCAGACCCTTTACCAGCTTTGGTTTTGCTCTTTGGACACGCTCCAGCCCCACAATGTCTTTCCTGTAGTGAGGGGTCCAAAACTGAATGTGCTGTTTGAGATACAACCTCAGCAGTGCCAAGTGCAGGGGGACAATCACTTCCCTTGTCCTGCTGGCCATGCTATTTGTGATACAAGCCCGGATGCCAGTCTTGGCCACCTGGCCTCACAGCTGGCTATCAACCAATACCCCCAGGTCCTTTCCCACCATACCAAAGAGACGAACAATCCCATCTGCAGCCCCGGTGACCAGCAGGTTGCCATTGTGGTTGAAGGCTGTGCAGTTAATAGCAATGGGCTCAGGCTCCAGGGAGAACTGCAGCTGAAAGGGAAAATTTGCATTAATGCTGAGAAATGGAGCTGGGGGGGCTGAAGAGCTGAACTCCAGGGGAAGGAAGAAAGAAAAGACAGTATTTAGTAACAAGAACTCTGGTTTGGAGCCCTATACCTCTAATAACTACAGACTTCAAGGTCTGGCAGTGGCACTTTAGTGTGACACTAAACCAGCAATTCATCTCAGCCAAGCCATCGCTTTCTCAGCCATGGCCTCAAGGTTGCAAAACCAGCTTCTGGCAGGCATTAGATTGAGTATGTTGCTTTCTCCTACATGTCAAGGACAGCACTTCACTTAAAAACAAGGAAGACAGGGGAAACAGCAGCAACAAAACCCCTTCAGTATAGCTCAACTGGAGAAAGCCTGAGCAAAGCATCAGCCAATCCACTCAGGATATTTCCAGTCACAAACTGTGCAACCAGGATAGAAACAAGGCCATGGACTATTCTGAAGAATCCCTCATAAAAACCCCAACGCACCAATAAAAAAAAAAAACTTCACCCAATCCAGCATCTACTTACATTATTTATTTTTATCCTGAATGTGACAGAGGGGAAAGGAAGAAGGAGGAAAAAGAAGGGTGTTGAAAAGAAAGTCAGCAAAATTTAGAAAGAGGGCTCCTACACATTGAAACAGAAGACACTCATTCTCAGCAAGCAGACTGAGAAAGGAAAAGAAACCCAGCAAGTACCTGCTGCTTCATCGTTTTAGTGTCCCACAGTAGCAGCTTCCCAGGAACTTGGTTCACACTTTTGCCCCCAGAGTTGATTACTGAGAAGTCAATGTGGGAGATGGGGCTCTGGGCTGCTGCAGAGCAGACAAAGGAGGCACCACTTGGGCTGCAGGCAAGCGAGAGGATCCTGAAACACAGGCACATGGTCTGAATCACCTCTCTCCTGCAGCTGCCTCAAGCAAAACACTCACCTACGAGCTCTCCCATTAAGACCCCGCAAGACAAGGTGCACTGTAAAGGAGGGCAGGATTCATGTGCTTAGACATATTTTGAGTGTCTCCCATTTAACTGAGCAGTTTTACGCTGCTCAGGCAGGGACTGCCCTCTAGATGAAGGCTGGATTGTCCTGCAGTTGCAGAAAAGCAGCAGGAACATTGAGATGTTCACTGTTAAAACCAACACAACTTATTTATATTTATATATAAAAATCAGTATTCCAGAGTTACCTGGGCATGTCTTCATCAATGCTGATTTCACAGAGATTCTTCTTTGCTTCTGTGTCATAAAGACGAACCGTCCCAACCCCACTGCCAAGCAATAGCTTGAAACCAGCAGGGAGATGGAAAAAGTGTGAGTGAACAGTACAATGACGCTGTCCAACAACCACCAAGACTTAATAATTTTTTTCTATCTATCCTTTCAGACTAAATATTACTTCATTATGGTACATCATGTCTTCCTGTGCAATCATACTGAGTAGGACTACCCCAGAGCCACAGAAGTCAGAGCTAAAACCCTCCCTTCCAGTGAGAAAAAGATCTAATAGGCTCCAAGGCGGCAAAAATGCCACTTCCTAGATCACAGCTCAACATTATAGGATGCAAAACATGGATGGAATCTCAATATCTAGGGGCCAAGGACAGAGAGGCTTAAGATTGTTAACTGTCTGCTAAAGAGAAAATCAAGTGGAAGCCAACTCCTTTCACCCACGGGAGGATGAAATCATCCAGAAGAGCTCACACATGCTTTATTAGTGGTGTTACAATTTCAATTAAAATTTAAATCATAGAGAGATGCATTATAAAAGAAAAATCGAGCAAGACAGATCTTTGTCACTTCAGTGCCTAGTTTGCTGATCAATCCCACATGTATTTCAGAATGAAGAATCTTTCTATTAGCAAGAAGGAAATAAATTCCACAAAGCAGAAGAAACATCATCACAACAAACAAAGCACAACAACTGCATCAACAGCTTGCTTTCTAAAAGCAAAAGAAGAGATGAGCTGTAGCACCAGCTCTTCACAGGTGGCATTTTGGGGTTAGCAAGCCACACATTGTCAGTGCCAAAATGGGAAAAATGCCGCCTCATTTGCAGGCCAGCCTTCTCATACAGCCCTGTATCTGCCAAGGGAGGGCATGAAACACTAGCAACAGTTCTAGGACTCAGAAGAATGCATATAATTTAAGGGTCCTCTCTAGTAACAGAACTAGAGAAAAAGGGATATAGGAAACATTTAAACTGCCATGTTATTTAAACAAGCTCCTTATGCACACACAAACCCTCAGCTCTTAAGACAACAGTCTAAAACTAGCCATGGAGCTTTTTTCACACCTGCACAAGTAAAATGCCACCCCCACAACCCTGTTTCCCCCTCTCTGCTGCTGGCTTGGGGTATGAGTAAAGCTCCACAGGTCTCTGCTGCAGGCCTCCCACAGGCTGTTGTACTCAGTTGCCTCTGCCTGTCTTTACAAGTTGCTGCGTGATCTGTGTGAAGTCAGGCACTTCTCTCAAAGGAACAACTTCTATCCTGCAGCTGTACCCACACTGCAGCTTGGGAATTTCTGTTTCAGGGCAAGTGGTGGTGAACTCCTTGCTCAATACAAAGCATACACTCCCCACTCTAGTTTTTCTTAGACCCTAGAGGCTTTGGTTCCCCGTGTCCCACTAAAAGTGGAAACTAACCGCTGCCTCAATCTTATCCACAGTACAGCTGTCTAGAAGTGAACATGCAACACGTAGCAACACAGCCCCAAATCATCTGCTGTGCTTCCACATGCAGACTACTCACCAGCCGATCACGCTTGGTGGCCCATTCCAGGGACAGCAATGGAGATTTGGAAATGGATGAAGCTTTAGTTTGCATTATGGGGTTAAAAGACCAGACTTTGATGACCCCATCCACGTCCAAGCTGGCCACCCTCCGTCCAGAACAATCAACCCTGTGTGTAGAATGAAACTGTTGGGATATTTTTCTGCTCCAAATTCTTAGATGCAATCCGCTAATCCTTCCTTTCCTGGCCACACACGAGTTCCTTCTGCAGGAATCAGAACTTCTTTGCACCACTTCCTGTTCACTTCACAGTAACTGGCACAATGAAGGGCACTAAGCTCCAGACGTAAAGCATAATGCCCTTAAGCAATACCATCCTGCTTTCCAAGAGAGTTTCTTCCTGGCTAGCATTGCCCAGTCACAAAAATCTCTGTCCATTCTCACTGCACAAGCTACATGCTATTTTCAGTCACACCAGCTTGACTGCCCTACAACTGAGAGCACATGTCCAACGTGCTGGACAGAACAGAGACTGGAAGAAAGAGGCCAGACACAGCTGATCCTCCTGCAGAGGCTTCTACAAGAGAGCCCTCTTCTGCCAGTGCATTACCTGCAGTACATGATGGATGAATGGTGCTCCCCATACTCCTCCTGGCTCAGGACGATGAAAGGCTGTTCCTGCCGAACCCCCACAGCCTCTGCACTGCTGCCAGGAACTTTGGCTGAAGTCTCTGTTTGCTCAGCATGCAGATCTGAGCATGGTTCTGCCTCAGCTATGCTAGTATCTGTTTTCTTCTCAGCACTTTGGCCCTGAAGGAAGAAATCCTGTGTGAAATACAAGGAAGCAGCTCCATATCAAGCTCCTCAGCTATCCCAGCCTGCTGGGAGAAAAAAAAAAAAGAAGCTGCAACAAAACAGAAGCATTGTCAGCCCAACACTCCTTCTGCCAGGGACCTTTCTGAGCACAAGGACCACGTGTTGCACAAGTGCACTATTTTATATGAGCTGCTTAGTTGTTGAGTCCCTTATATCCCCCTCCATGTGCCCAGCTATATACTTTCCTGTAAGAATTAAAGGAACCACAACATTTCTAGCATACTTCAGCCAGAGGTATATCAGAGGTCCATTTAGATGGGCCATTAGAGCACAGATTCACAAGTAAATCAAAATATTTCAAGGAATTCTTGTCTTCAGCAATGTAAGTTAAGTCTGTATACTATACAGTTCAGCAAACCTGCACAAAAACTTGTTGGATCTCAAACCCCAGTGGATGGATTATCCTCATCTGCCAGAGATTTTAGACGGTGCACACTGGAGCCACCACTGCAGCCAACTGACTGATGACAACAGTAGAGCTGACACATGAGTCCAAAAGCTTAAAACCCAATCTGACAGGGCAGACAGAACAAACGGAGTTTTAGGAGGTGAAAGTATCTGGGTGAGACAAGATCTGCACGGCAGAAATATCTGGAAGCAGCTTAGTTTTCTCTTGCCACCAGAAGCTGAACAAGAAGCAGATACAGCACATAAGGAGGTAAATCACCTGCTAGCATTCTTTTGATAAGAAAACTAAGTGTCCCTAAATGGTATTGGTATTGATGGATTTGAATTCCTGTTCTGTAACACATGCTTGCCTAATTTACAGTAGCCTCACATCGTGACCAACGGATCAAGCATTGCATAATCAAATCATCTGAAATCACAGAGCTGGAAAAGATTGGGAAATAAATCCAAGAATTATTCTGCTAGTTAGTGTGGGGAGGTAACAACCAGTGAATGACATTCACGTGAAAGAAACAGTGCCACCTTTCAGTTTCCTTTTTGCTCACATGCTTTGAGTACAAGAGAAAGTTAAAGAGTATCAAGCTTCCCCAACAGCACAAGAACCAATCTTTACACAGCCCAAAAATCACTGCCTTAACCTGGAACATCATAGAAAAAGGAAAGTCAAAGGAAACTTACTGGGAAATTGGGCTTTGCAATTTTCCAACCAGTGCTGAAAGTGTTTTAGATGAATCATGAAGAAAAAAGTTCTCTCAAGGCCTTGAATGCTGAGTGATAGAGTAACATCTCTTTAAAACAGCACTCCCACACACAGAACAGCCACACATTGGCCAATGGGCAACAGTCCCTCAGCACTGTCTCTCCACACCGCAGAATGTCTCATACAGACAAAATAACAATGGCTGAGATGCTGCCTGTGCTCTGTATTTTTTTTTGACAACATGGCTGCTAAAAGCCAGACAACACACAGGTGAACAGAAGTAGTCTGCTGACCTTCAGCAGTTAAAATCCAGGACACAGTTTTATTGTTTCATTAGATTTTAAAGCAGGGCACACCCCCAGGCAAAACTGCAACAATAAAGTGCAAAAAACTCCAAAAAGAAAATGTTGCTAAGAAAGCAACTTCCACTCCTATCCAGGAAAATTTTCCATTAGTTTTCATCATCCCACACAGAGCCTGCATAAATCAGCCTAGGAACCTACAGGAACAGAACTCACTTTGGTTGAATGAGTGAGCCAAGTTCATTGCCACTGAGGAATGGAGATTTTAACAAGATATTGGAACACAGCCATTAAAAGTGAATGAAACCTTAACGAAGCCTCAGGACCAGGTTGTTGAAAAACATGGAGACAAAGGACAACTCTTCTTCCATTTGAAATGCCAGTACTGATTACCTTCCAGGGACACAGAAACAAACGAAGTGCAGATGGAGTTGATTAACTACAGACATTAACCTTTGATACAGTTACTTCTGCCTAGCAATTCCAAAGCTTAAAGGAAACACTGGCACTTGTTTCACCACTTAAGTTTTACAGAAATACCAGCCTTCTGCTTCCAAGCCTTGCAGTGCTGACCAGTACCTGGAAGGTCCCTTTCGACAACAGTTCCTTCCTTTCTTTCCCATGCTCTTGCAAGCGCTTCTGCCGCTGCTGCAGGGAACTGGACTCGCCTGCCACTAAACCACTGAAGGGGATCTTTCCGTCCTTACAGCTCACTGTTCCTTCTTTTCCTTTGGCACTCTGGAAGGCAGAGAAGTGACTGGGCAAAGTTATGCTTGTACCAGGCTGCAGAACAAAGAGCAAAAGCAGCAGCAAAGCAACGAAGCACCTGCAAAGGCTCCACAAGCTCTTAGAAGACAGCCGCTGTTCTTGTGCTGCATTCAGGCCCAGCATACGTTTGCAAGGCAGGAAAGGACATTTAATTTTTCAGGTGCAAGCAAAACCTTGGAGCAGTGCCATGCTGCAAGTTAACTCCTTGGAGACTGAGCAACTTTCAGTTGAGAATTACCTGGTGATTTGTTGGTTCTTTCTTCCCTAGCAGCATATTGCCAGTCTGCGTTGGAGAAGCCCCACTTGAATGGGTTGGTCTGGAAGGGCCCTTTTTACTTTGGGAGAGAAAAGAGGACAGAAAGCCTCCCCGGGACTGAAGAGAATGTGCTGTACTCCTCTGATTGCAGGTCATATCACTAGTGAAAAAAACAAAACATCACCAAAGAGAGTATGAAAGTGTAGCGAGGTAACCTGATCAAAGGCCACCCAGTTAAGTGAAGTGGCAGCTGTTTGAACCACTGGACAACAGATGTTCATTTCCAAGCCAATGCACCACTATGCATTTAAAAACTATTTGAAAATATCCTGTTAGTGCCTGAAGCAGGTCATTATAGTTACTGTAACCAAAAGCTCACTTCTCAGAGATGCCACTGAGACAGTGAGATCAAACTGTTGCTGAATCCACTGTAAACCCTAAAGCCACCTAAAACTCTTTCCACTCCATCTGGTTTGTTTAGAAAGACCCTAAGGGAAAGGCAGGGGAATTCAGATTTCTGTAGAACTTACTCAGATGGGATTCCCAATTCAAAACATAAAACAGACCTACTTTGAGAGACATTCAGCATCCAGTGTTTCACTGGACACTCTTTGATAATCAGCAAGTTATGTTCAACAGTTTTACAGCACAGGCCCTCAATATTTCAAAATCCAGACCCAAAGAAAATAAGAGAGTTACAGCCCATTTCCATGATTATAAACACCTCCCATCTCAATCCACAATGCCAAAATCAGCAGCTGCTTCCCAGAATACAACCATCTGACTTCACTCTGCTACAGCTTCCTCTGAGAGCAGAGTGGCAGCAAGAGGAAGAGGAATACAATATGCTTCACTGTCTCTATCCACTCTTCAAGGATGGAACTGTTCTACCAAACCTGGGCTTTGAGTTAAGCACAGACATGAAAATAAGCAAACAGAACTGGCCCTCAGACTAAGAGACAAGTTGCACACAGAAGAAATATCACTTCTTAGGCAAGTTTTTCTAATTCAAATGGACAAAAATAAATACAGGAATAAATTATCCCATCCCTCATGTCACACTCATCCATACATGCAGACAGCATCAGGGCTTTCCACATAGTTAAAAAAAATGTATCACAAACTAAACTCTGTAGCCTGTCCTGTGCAAAGACTGCAGAGCCATTACCAAGATAAGTTCAATAGACACTTAAGTCTATTGAATCAGACAGCTTTTAGGTTAAAACATTTTGTGTGCAGTACCTGCTACAACTTCTATCTGTCACCAGCAACAGGATAATTTAATCAATCCTGCTCCTGTCCCAATACAAGTGAAAGAAGCACATGAGAAACTTGAGCCACAGCGTTATTTGTAACTTGTAGTTGAGCTACATATGCTTTCAGATCCTTTTAAAAGAAAGGAAAGAAAAGCCTCAGTAACACAGTGAATCCAAACACACAGACTTGCTTTGCCTGACACTGGGGTAAAAAAATAGCAATCAAAGAAGCTGTATCACTGTGTATGCTGCCTAATTTCCAGAGATAGGCATACAAGAGATGTAGTCATAAAATGCACTTTTAACTGCAGCAAGTTCATGGGGAATTCTGTGCATAACTGAGCCTCACAGAAGAGAAGCTCCTTTTCCCTTGACTTTGCAAAAGCAAGAAAACATCCCTGTGTAACAAGAATCCCTTTGGGTCATACAGTAACAGTATCTACAAAACAACATAGGGCACTCACCTATGGCACTGTAGGCACTCAGTAAATTGGAATCAAGAGACAGTCCACTTCATTTGAACAATACTGCAGGGTACTGTACTGCTAACATGCTAGATGCCCAGAACACCTTGGTGCAATGCTGAGAGCAGAGCAGAATCACTTCCATGTGTGTTTGGGCTCTCACTGGTTTGCAAGAACTTCCCAAATGATGGGAGAGACGCCTGTCATGAATTCCATTAAACCTACTTAGGTCACCATAATTTCTGCCAGGATGTCTTTCTGCATTGACTCCCAGGGCAGGGGACAAGGAAATGACCCTCCAGGAACCTCCTTGACCTAACAAAAGCAGCAAAGCCTGTCCCCAGCTCTTCTCCTGCAGGCACTTACAGTTCAGAGTCCCCTAGTCGATCCATGTTGGCCACATATGCAGGCAACTTGTGATGCGTAACTGTTTGTTCCACCTCCAGTTCCTCTTTCTTCATGCGGGAGGATTCAGCCTGCAGAGCAAACAGCTACAACACGAGAAAAGAGCCAAGTGAACACAGGGTCACTGAGATTCACCTCCTTCCCACTCACTGAAGTTGTTTATTCCTTTTATTTCAACAGCCCTGGAAGGGTGGGGAAGGAAAAAAGTTGCTCTGACCGGCTGAGCACCACATCAGTCCAATTAGTCAAAACAACCGGTAGGTACTTTACGCACATGAAACTGAAGCCACTTAAAACCCTTCACTCCTCTCCTCGGGCTGTAGCTGTGGGGACATTAGTGGTGCTGGGAAACAAGAGCTGGGCAGGGCAGAGCTTACCAATCCCTCTCTGTGAAGGCAGTTTGAGGCTAGGGCAATGCAGGCATGGAGCCTAGAAGGTAATCTTCTTCCCACAGCCAAGGGTTTGGTGAACTGGCAGGGTGCACCAAGGTCACCCTGAAATCCAGGTCCATACCCTGTGCAACTCCTTCCCAAGCATGACAATGAGATTTATCTCCACATTATGGAGAAAGAAAACTGTCTCTTTTTCTCCTCAGTAGAGAGGAACCTCAGGATGCAGCTTTCTGGAATAGATGTGGTTTATGCCTGTGACTCTTATTCACACAAAGAGTTCCTCAGGCTTTTCTGCTTCTCAGAGAGGAACCTCAGGATGCAGCTTTCTGGAACAGATGTGGTTTATGCCTGTGACTCTTACTCACACAAAGAGTTCCTCAGGCTTTTCTGCTTCTGTACATTTGTTTTTCAGACATAATTCTTTTTCTTTTTATCTTGTATTTAAGGAAAGAAAATACAGGAAGAAAAATGAGCTTTAGAAATCTAGCTTGCTATTTATGTATTTGCATTGTTCCAGCAGCATAAAACAGAATCAGTACTTAATTTCCGCTACCATAAAATTCAGTATTTATTCACATCTTTTTTTAAAACCTGTATTCTATAGGTAGCTGATTCCTCCTCTGACCCGAGGAATTCTCTAAAAGGGAAAGTCTAGTTTTAGCTCTGTCAATTTGCCAGAAAACTCTTATCCAGACTGCAAATGATATCAACCAACATGCAGAACACCAACCATAGCTTTAATTTGACTAAAAGTAAAGAATACAAAATTGGAGGAAATAAAAGAGCTCCATTTCAAAAATGTCTATTTCTTATCCTGCTGTCCCTATTCACTGACCATCTTTGCAGAACCCTCCTGTCAATGTCTGACTGAACTAACTCCATACAATTCAGTGACAAACCTCAGGTTTTTTCCCCCCAAAACTGCCTCCTTTTGAAATCAATGATTCTATTTTACTTCAATTTTTAGGATAGTGTTGAACAGCTATTAAAACAGTAAAAGCAGAAAGCACAACATACAACAATGTTTTGTAACACAGGAGGCAAAGCCCAAACTTTACTGAAGTATTTATACAGAAACAGCTTTTATTTGGTATGTCTGAGGAAGTGAAATTAAAGTTCCGCTTACATGAATAAGCCTTCCTACTTGTATGTGAGCATCCACATGTGATCTACAGTTTAGAAAGTTCTTAAACTGCAGATTTTATAAATCTAATAGGAAGTTATACTCAGAAATGACTGACCCATGTTACACCCTCTCCTAAGTATCTGCTGATGATACTGTCAAACACAAGACATGGAGCTGGGCAATATTTTGTCTGAACCAATCGACCCTTCTTATGGCTTACTGTAAGATCTAGAATTGGGAAACAGACATTCACATTTCCATTAGTTGGTCTAAATTGCTTTGAGTGCACATCAAACATGGTGAAGTAGTCATTTCAGAAGTAACAGTTCCTGTCTCTTTGCCAGAACTTACTGCCCGTTTCTATAGCTTCTATTGCTCTATCAGCTAAAACCTGGAAGTGACGGAATACTATTCACAAAATCAGCCATACACCCCTTCCAACCCAACCCATTCTATAATTCTATGACATACACCCTTAACCTACCACTAGTTTCACCTTGTTTTGGCTTTGCAGTGTAACAGAAAAGGAGTTTGTATAGTATTCAGTCACCTGTCAGACAGCACAGGGAGGGGGGACAATCACCTCCAGCAGAGGGACGGGAATATCCTAAACACACATTTCACAATATGATCACAACCTTAAGCTTGCTGGAGACGATTGAAAGATAAATCAAAATAAAACAGCACACTTAAAGAATCTGCCTTTGAATAACTGCACCAAACTGAACAGTTACAATATTCTCGAACTGATGGAACCAATTTTACAAAACTCACAGCGTCAGTCAGCAGCTAAAAAGTGATCTCAGTTCTGACCTTATGCCGCAACGATTCATTTTCTTCTTGTATGAGACTGCTCCTGAGACATTCAGCTTCAAAGTTCAGTATGACTGGAACTGGTAAGCAATGTTAAAGAAAATCGAGGCAGTAACTTGTGTGCACCTGGCTTAATTCTAAAAGCCAGCACTCCATACCAGCTGTTTACCTGTAAAAACAAAGCTGCCCAGTCCATACAATCAGCAAAAAGTATGTGCATGACCAGAAGATTAGCAACATCTTAATTCCTTAAGTCAACTTTTTACTTTGCTGTTGCACAAACTATTTCATGTGGACTTTGCAAGGATTTTTAGATTATTTCTTTCTAGAGTCAGAAGTGGAGGACAAGACAGGTTCTGTTACTGCTTTCCTGTACACTGAAGAAACAGTTCAAGATGAGCTGTTTTCCAGCTGCAGCATAAGCCTGCCCATCAACAAACAAGTAAGACAGAACTCTGTAGTGTGGGGCAAAACACTTATTTCTGCCAACAATCAACTGCTCTATTATAATGAGCTGTCACTAGGCAATGTTGTGAACATAATGTACGCAAAGAAGGATCTAAGAGAAGATGCCAGTACAGTCATGGACTATGGCCCAAGGTTGTATGCCTGTTTGTACTATGTCAAGCAAAGAGTAAAAGCATTTCAGAACAAGATGTGCACAAGATTTCTAGTCACTAGCATCGGGATGATTCAGCATCAGCAATGACCACGATTGTTTGTGCCCAGGGAATACAGCATACCATCAGATAATTGAGCAGTAACTATTCCAACATCCTCTGGTAAACACCAGCTTTCTATTAAGTCTTGGCTATAAAAAATCACCTGAAAACAGGAAGTTCTGTAGTACTATATTCTTGGCATGACTGTTAACAGTATAACACCAGGGCAAGGGAGATTTAACTATTAGTTGCAAAAAAGGATATGCATGCACTGAAATAAGACGCTCAGGAAGTTGTGCAGGGACACGATGAACGTATCTGCCCACTGGCGTGAGAAATAGGTGGCAAAGGTGGGGTTGGAATCTGGAGCAGGGAGGAAGGGCAGGACAAACCAATCCTTCCACTCTGCCTGGTTCTGGAGCTCGGAGGCCAGCTTGAGGAAAAACTCTTGCGCCTTGTCATTGCGGCCATTCTGAAACACAGCAAGAAGAACAGGGCTCACACTTCTGTTAGTGCCACCAGGTTAGGTCTAGGAACATTTGCTTTTTGTTATGAACACAGTAACAACTACTTTCACCATCTGACACAACAAGTGGTTAGTTAAACATTCATCAGGAAACAAAAGAATACCAAATACACTAGGAAAAGCTCACAAATGCACTTAATCCAACCTTGTTTCTAGTCACCACAATCCTGTTTAAAGGCTGAGACCAATTGAACCAAACACACTGATTTCCAGTTAAACCAGTGCAATGAGACATGAGCATTCTTATACAGGACCAAAGTATAATTCAAATTACTCAAGTCTACAGCAGCTGCAGCCTGAAAAGGTTTCCATCTGACACATTATTCAGACAGGACTGTCACACCTCAGGGTAAGCACATGGCAAAACAAAACATGAAAAAACACACTTTTAGAAAGATGCATTAGATTTTGACTCCTCCACCAACACCCATCATTAAAGATCTTCCATCAGGGAATGGAATCAAGAAGGAAGAATCAAGGGGAGAACATACTCCACTGACTTTACAAGGTTTGAACAGAAAAACCTCTGTTCCATTTTAAGCTCATTCTTTTCAATTCAAAGCAAGCAAAAAGACATCCATTTTCTCTCCCATATTTCCTTGTTCCAGTTTGAACCTCGTCTTCTCTGCCAGTATCCAAGTTAACTGAGCAGGACTGAGCTAGCAGTACAGCTGTCCTTTCTGAGGGGAATCTGTCTTTACGGGAGTGTGACTATCTTGCTCCCAGAAAACCATGCTTCCCTCTTGCCTGAATTTCCCTATCCTGCACACAAGCTTGTCATGTGAGTCTGCATCAAACTCCTTACTACACTCCTGACCATGACATATGAATTGCTTGTTCCTTATCCAGCAGGCCTGTCAGAGGCTCACACGGGTAGTTTATTGCTTTGGTATCAGAAACCAGGATCTTTATAAAATAGAAGCCTAACAATCAAATACTACCTGAATAGCATGGACAAGGTAATATCGGAATAAGCTGGTTTTGAGCTTGTTCACTGTTGGCCGATAGACGTCTTCCAAACGGCTGAAAAGGCGTCGGTCCAGATAACTCCAGTAATCCCGCAGGGCAGCCAGATCGTAGCTCTGAACAAACTGCTGCAGCTGGTCCACTATCTTATCCACCTAAAGAGGGCAAACCAGGGAAGACTTCAGTCACGTGAGGGCTCTTGAGACACAAGACTTTCTGTAACTTAGTGCTGAGAAGCTTTAACTGCAGAAGTAGTACAATACAATCCTTATGCATTAGCTATTTCCTAATCCCAGAAATACTCTGCATTTTGTATTAGCATTCTTCCACTCCACAGCACTTTTCAAATGAAGGGAAAAAGAATATGATAGAACATAGCCAAACAGATTTTGACAGAAATTGACATTTTGTTGAACCCAACTGACGGGCGTTTTTGCAAATAAGCACAGCTTTCTGCCTCTTTTAAAAGTCAGTTGATAATAAAAGTAATAACGTGATTAAATGTTGAAAACTCAAGTGCAGCACCTGAAAAAAAAGGCGTTATTTTTAGACTAAAAGAAAATACCCCTGTATTTAGCCAACAGAAAGAGGAAGTCAGTTCTGCTTTAATGCAATCTTTGAATTACCTTGATTTTTAATAACATCATCTACTAACAAGGCAGGCATAAAACTTTGCAACAGGATTTTTTTTATCATTATGTCTCTTTGGAAATCATTTCTGCAACATGAATAAGGCAGAATGGTGGTGTGGGAATAGATTTTCTTGTTCAGTGGTTTCTGATGGCCAAGACAGGCATCAAAAAAAGAAAAAACTGCATCCTCTATAAAATTAAACTAAGGCTGTTTTGTATGTGGTTTGTTCTCCCCTCAACAGTTAGTATCTTAGGACATACCCAACTTTTATCTCTGTGGCTTCCTGCAGATATAGAAAACTGAAGTTTGTGACCCCAGCAGACCCTTCTTGGACAATAATTCCAATTAAGTCAGCTGTTTGCCAACTGCTAAACATTAGCAAAGTGCTAGTGTTTTAAAAAATAAAAGCAACATGCTTTATTAATGATAAAAGTAGTGCTTGTATTACTGGTCAAAGAAAACTCTGACTGTTCAAAGCACTACATTCGGTACCCAAAACTGTTGCTACAGGAACATGAAGCTCACACAAAGGCCTGAAACTGTATTTTTGAGACTGGCAAATTGTCTGCCAATTTCCACACGTTAGTCCAGGTAGCTGGTACTCAAGACATACAAACTAAAGAGCAGAGCTATAAATCCGCTGGATAAAAATCTCATGACCGAGAAAAGATGCAGGCAAAGAAATGTCTTCCTGTGGCTGCCCTCTCACTACGCGGTCTCCTCCGTTCTTCGCGACTCGAAGCCGAGAATCCGCTGGTGGGTTACAGGTCGGACGCAGGGTCCACAGCCGGCCAGGC
>NW_008238664.1:7845405-7871737 GCF_000691975.1 Corvus brachyrhynchos
TGGCCCTCTCGTGCAAGTGTATGTCTGGTATCGTTGCCCACATCAATGTCACAGTTTATTGGGATAAAAAAAAAAATCAGTGTTGTAAAGAAGCTTGTCCTTTAGCAACATCGGTGGGAGCAGAGGAGTGCTTTGTGAAGCCGAGCCCTGGATATTCCATGGAAATGAAACATCAAATCATTGTAGGGAAGGGTGCAGGAGATAGGAGGCTGGCTTCAGCTGGGTTGCTGTTAATTGTTAGTGGTGAATTAGGTTTCAGTAAGTACTTAACAGGCAGGGATCTCTCCAGGGAAGAGAAAATTTCAAAATGATTTTCTACAGAAAGATAAACTCTTGTCAGTCAGCCAGTTTTTTTCTTTTTGTCTGTCCACTATATGGGCTGTAAGATTTCTTTCTCTTCACTTACGTATTTATTCAGTGTAAATAAATGTTGCCTTGCAGCTTTCAACAGACACAGCTGGAGACTAGTCTAAGGAAGACACATGCCAAAGTGAGTCTCAATCCCCTGCCACACCTGCAAGAGGTAGAACACTGCATGGCAAAGCAGCACTTGCCACAGGCACACCACTGGGTTCCTCTGGCAAGACTCTTCAGCAGCTTGCGGGGAAGAGTTTTATCCCAGTCAGACAACTGTGCCTCAAAGGTGCGGAACAGTGACTATTTCTCTATGCATCGCTGTAATACCTGAGTATGTTCCAATTTAACCAGCTTTAGGTTCAATCTCTGAGGAGGATCACGGTGTCTTTATGGGTGCCAGTATGTGTGTAATTTCACTCTATGCACCTTTCCCTTTGAAGCTGCCAACTCAGCGTAAGGGAGTTGTCCAGTTTGTAGTTTCTGGGTCATGGGTTTGTCATGTGCCTTATCTGTACTTTCCTCATGGGCTTTTTGCAGCACTTTTATAGCATTGAATTTTCTTTTATAGTATTTTGGAAACAAACCAAGGGATCCCATGAGGAAGCTGATGTCACAGCATTTTGTTCTGAAATCAGAACAGTGAGTTTAGGGACAGAAGGAGCTAGAGGGAAAGGAGTAATTCAATCAGCTTTAGGAGGTGTACTTTGTCTTCAAGACACTGGAAAAATAAGTTCAGGAAAAAAAGAAGCACCAGTACTGTTTCTTGGTCTCTATTAAAGGAAGAAACTATTTAAGCAAAATTGTTTATGAAGATGAAATTTACTTAAAATACTACTGAAAAGACTGAAATTGCCATGCTTGAGGCAGAGGAGTAAACATCAGGAGTATTTTCTCAATTCTTCCACTGATTTGTTTAGTTACATTGGTTACCTTCAGTTTTCCAGTTTGTAAAATAGAGGGGGTAATGATTGTTTAGGACAGGAACTGTCCCCTGAATATGCTAAATACCACTACATGTAGCTTGTGCCTGCTGAGTCCCTTAGCTCTCGTGCAGGTTGAGGTAAGAGTTCAGTTTGCCATGTTCTAGCAAGATACAAGTTAACCTGAAGTCAGCATGATCTCAGAAGCCAAGACTAAACAACTACTTCCTTTGCCTGGTCTAAGGGGACTGTGTTCACATGCCAGTTCTTGAAATTGCTTTTTCATAGTGTCATGTGCCCCTTGCGTGACTCTAGGGGGCAAAGGAAGTTTAATATCTTAAAAAGCCTAAATACAGAAGGGTTGCTTGTAATCCTAGCACTTGGTGCCTGGCTAAAATATCCAGCATGAAAGCTCTGCAGTGTAGACATGGATGGTCTCACCATGCACATAAGTCTTGAAATATTTTGGAGATATGTATGTTTAAATGCTTTAGCTGTATGTTTTCAGTTGTGCTTGGTATAGATGATGAAGGAATGATGTGCAGCACTGAAGTTAATCCTGTTAATCCAGACTTTTGCTAGGAGAAGCCTTTGCCATGTTCTACACTGCTGTAATCCGGGTTAGAGCAATGCAGGACATGGCAAAGGCTTCTCCTAGCAAAAGTCTCATGGGAAATCATTAGTAAAATCTTATGCCTTAAGTTGGTAGGCATCCAACAAGACTTCACAGCATGGTATTTCTGGACATGCTCCAAGAAGAGAACGATCCAAACAAGACCATTTGCTGATGAAAAAAGATCAGAGTTAAGTAGCAAATGTCTGTGTGACTGGGTGTTTGTGTATGTATTGCATAATGTATACCCAAATATTTATATTCTATATTGAAGTTACTCTCCTATTAATTCTTTCCCCTTTTCATATGTATAAGGGTAGCTAGTGAAACAACACAGTTGTTTTCACAGAGACATGGAAATTACTGAAGGTAAACATGAAGGAAAAATGCAGAAAGCAACGAAGGCATGTTAAAACATGAATCTAGTTAGAGCAGAGAACAATCAGTTCTGTTTTCTTCTTATGTTTAGTATCAAGTTTTGCGTAAGGCTAAGACATCTATCCAGAAGCTGGAGCAAACCTTGTGTTCTTTGCTGAAGATGAAAGGTAACTGTATGCAAGTATTTGCTTGGACAAAGAGCCCGGACTTGGTTTTTATGTGTTTGTTAAATAGAGACAGCTGTACACAGCTGAGCCCATTAAAGCGTTGCAGCCAACTGTGGCTTTAGTTCTAGCAAAAAGCAAGGGATGGTGAAAAGTCTGCCAACCCACTAAGCACTGTGTCTCAGAAATGCCCCTCTGACTCTCAGTCTTTCCTGCCCCTTCCCCAGTCTAGGTGAAGGAAGGAAACAAGCAATTCCTGCTGTCCCATGGCAGCAGGCTGTTTGAGCTGAGTCCCCTTGGCAGTTTCACCCTGGCAGGTGTGGGGCTTGGCATGGGTGCCCAGGCTGGATCCTTAGGCTCCCACTCGGAGCCTGCAGGAGCTGTGTGCTCCTCTGGCCACAGCCGTATGGCACAGTGTGAGTCACAGCTGTCACCAGCACCCAGCCCTGCGAGAGCTTACACTGCCCAACAGCACACTGGGGTGTTAGCTAGAAGGATTTCCTAGGGTAGGAAATGGAAGCCTCTGGTAAAGAGTGTACTCTGATATAAATGGTTAAGAGAGATGCTACAGTTTTGTTTTCTTTCAGCTTGGCACGCCCTGCTCTGTTACAGCCTGTGACACCTCGGTCACACTGGTCAGCAGGTACCGTCGGCACGGGTGGCAGCTCCTGCTGCGGGGCCCCAACAACGTGCCTTCTGTGTAGTGCTGCTGGCCACTGCCTCCGCTGGCAGCAGGCAGAACTAGGGGCTGACAGGATAGAGGCTTTGGACATATTTTTTTGTCCCTTCAAGTGTCCAAATTCCTGTCAGCTAGAAAAAAAAGGCTATTCATGTGACTTGCACCTCCAGTAATTTGCATCTATTAGAAGTCTCAGTGCTTAAAATGAACAACCTCATCTGAACCCACATCCTTGGATAACCCATAAAAGTGAGTTACAGGTAGAAAGAATAGTTTGACAGCAAAACTGAAGGGATAACAAGCAGTGAGGCTTGCTGAGGGGAGTTTGAGGCAAGCTTCCCCTTGTATGTACTTGCATATATGCAAAATTCATACTGCTTGTGAATCACAGGTTGGATGTCAAGGTTTTTTACTTGCAATTTATTCATTATAAGGTAATCAAAAAATACTGCATTGACTAGTGCATGCCCAGACTTTGATTTGCTGGTTGTTTTCACCATCAGTTCTGTCAAATCAATTTTAGAAAGAAGGCATTGATTCTAAGTTCCTCAGTGTTCATAAACTCCCAGTAGTGCTAGTTACATTGTAGAAGAGACAAATGTTCCTTCTTTCACATCATTTTTGCCTAATGACAAGCTCTGGCTTGTGAAGAACCAGTTGTTGGCAGTATTCTGCTTGGTTGGGGCTGAGGGTGAGAGAGAAGCCAAAAGTGCCATTGATGTGACAGTAACCTTTCTGCTGACAACAGCGAGCTGCAGTCTGGAGGATGGGAGCCCATCCAGCTTGGAGGAAGTCAGGGAGGAGTATGTCAGGAGGCAGTTCGGCAGTTCCAGGTAAGGGCTTATACGAGTCAATAAAAGATGATAATACTTTGCACTTGCTTCCATCCCAGCATCTCTGAACTTCTTTGTCATTGCTACTGTATTTCCAAGCAGAGGTTTTTCATCATGAGGAGAGGAGAAAGAGGTTTCACCTGGACTGCTGTAATCCCATTGAGTGCACAAACATTCTAAGCATGTTGTTGGTCTCGTTTCCAGTCAGTGCTTGTATTTTCTTTCCCTTCTATGTAGCTGATCTCTGGCAAGGATTTCTCATTGCCTGCAGAGCAAAAGAAGGAGGAAAAAGCTGGCTTGGGAAGAATGGCTCTGGGCTTTGGAGTGACCATGACAAGGGCCTTATTAATCCAGTTAAGAAGTTGTTAATGTGGCTTTTTCCCCTTGTGTTCTTTCCAGCACTACATCAGCCTCAGAAGATGTGAGTGAAAGTGACTCTGCCATCTGGTATTTGCTTCAAGAATGTGAAAAACAAACACCGGAAGAATATGGGAAGCCAGAATTGATCCAGTTTTCAGACACTTTATCCCCAGATCTAATGGAATTTGAACGGTAGGTGCACCCCACATAGCCTCAGGTTTTTAACTTGTTTGCATAATCACTGCATCCAGGCACTGCTGTCCATGCAGTCCTGCTGTAGCCTGCACCTGCCTTGCAGAAGCCTTGTGCCAGCAACTTTGGCCCTACTGGTGATGAAGCTGATCACTTCCTAAGCCCCCACAGCTTGCACATGAATGAGCTCTCAGTGCTGTAGCAGTCCCCAGCTTTTCAGGCCTTGGTAGATCCCTGAGGATTTTTCACCCCTTAAGAAAAAGAAGAAAATTTCTTTCAAGTGTGTCAGTCTCTGTGTTGCCATGCTTTACCACTGTATCCCTGCAATGGGGCTAGATTTTAGGAGGGTAAGAATTGCTGCACCAGATGAACTTGTCAGGTGTCTAACTGTATGTGTTCCAGGGAGGTGCAGGAACCAGAGTTAGGCACATTCTTTTCCCCACAGTGATGCTCATCCTTCCTCTAATGGCATTGTTATGAGGAGCTGCCCCTTCCAGAAACAGACCCTTAGCTCCTGGCAGCTTGGGATCAGAGTAGGGTAAGGCTGGATTCAACCAAGGAAGAGCTTGTAGTCCTCAGCCTCTGGGCTGCAGAATAGAGGTTGTCTGGAAGATACCAGAAGGCATTCTGCAACAATGCAAACATGTCTGCAACACTGGGGAGGAGGGGAACCTAAACACTTGCACGTGTGTTACGCTTAGAGCTAGTGGGTGTGAATCTGTAAACCCTTTAAGCTCCTAAATGCCTGATGCAGGACCTAACAGTCAAAGACCACCATTCTCATGTCAGTTGTCCATGTATTTTAGTTAGAAGTCGTAATGGTAAAATTACTGGGGTTTTTTCAGTTACTGATACCTTAAAACTGAGTACATTATATTCCCATGTTCTTCCCCTTCCTGTCAGACAACACTAGGAGGTAATTAGAGGTTCTATCCTGCATTTCCAACAGGATAAACGACTGTTTGATTGTAAAGATATGAGAAATAGATGCATGTGTAATCTATTTTGTACCATCAAGCAGTCCATTTCACCCTAACCATTCCAGAATTAAGAACACGCAGTGCAGGAGAATCCAGAGCTGCAGCTGGCATCCTCTTCCATGGCATCACCGCTGTAGCCAAAAACTTCTGCAGTTCCTTCTTCTCTTTTGCTTTGAACTGCTGTGTATTTCTAAAAACGCCTTGGATCATCGGGTTTTTCCTCAAAAAGAGAGTGCAGCTGGACCAGCAGATGGCACCAGCTTCCCACTCCGGCTCCTGCTTTTGCTCCCGTTAGAATTGGAGGTGGCTGTAGTTAAGGTATCGTTTAGAAGACCTTGAAATGTGCTGAACCAAGATTTTCAGGATTAGAAAAATCTGCTTCATCAAAGAGTGCACGACGGAGCCATAAACACCTGACTTTCACGTTCTTTACTGACGAGGCAGACCAGGGCCTGTACTGTGTAGACTCTGGCACTTACCCTATAGCCCTAGGGCCAATTGCATTTGGTTTATAGCTAATGCTTGTCAAAAAATTACCTTTTATAACAGGCATAAAACGAAAGGGACTCTTCAGCAAAGAAAGCAACAGCCTTTTGATGATCATTTAATCACATGATTTGGGAAGCATCAGAAATGCTTTGAGCTTCTACTGACTGGGTTTTTTTCCCATGTCCAGCAGCAGGAGCTACATTGGTAGGACTTCAGAGTACTCTGCCCAGTGCAAAATGTGGTTGCCTCCTTCCATCTGGGAAGGAAATATTTGAGTCGTGCTTCAAGCTTAATTTCTTTAGCAGAGCAGTCTAATGGTGATTCATGTTCTGCTTGAGAAATTCCAGGTCCTTTGTTTGGAGCTGGACATACAGAAACCTTAGTGAGTGCAGTACCTTACATGAGAACACTTATTCCCCTTCTGGTATTTTGTCTCCAGCAGTGGTGGAAAATACTCCTGAGTGTGGAAATGGGGTTTAAACAGATTTATGCTTGCCTACAAAATTATATTTTCAATATTGGTTTGCTGGAACAAATATTTACAAATAAAAAAGAACGAACTCTTTTTGAGTTGCTTTCTCATGCAATATTGTTCAGTTAATCAGGAAATGTGCTCATCTGGGACATCTTCCAAGGAATCATTTTGAGCCCAAACATAGTACCAATGACTGCTGTTTATAGAACTCTTGCTTTGTACTCCTTTGATCTTTTTATTTTCATCTGAGACTCTCTAAGCATTTAATTAATGTAAAATAACCTTCAGTGCTGCTTTCTGAAGTAGACATTATTATCCTTGATTCACTGTGCCACACAGTGCTAGCAGAAGAAGCAGGTTTGTTCTGAGATTTAGCCACTGGGTTGAAATTATGAGCCCTATGTTCCACCACCAGTTTCACTACAGACTGCATAGAAGTCAGTCCTAGGGATGTGTTTCCTTAGATGTAAAATGGAGGAAATTGAGCATCCGTGCTTAAGTCAGAGCATCCAGACCTAGGGTAGTGTCCTTCTGTCTGCATGTATAGCACCTTGTGCATCAGGATATGACCTCAGCCAGGGCTTTAAAGCGTAGTGCGATGCCAGTAGATGTATAAAAAGGGACTTACAGTGCAAAAGGCTCAGGATACAGAGGCAAGTAACTGAAAAATTATTAAATTCCAGTATGAGGTTTGCCTGTGCGACCAGTACAACCTGCAGTGCCTGGAGCTTCTGTTGTGAGGCAGTCCTGCTGAGGCTGAGGCTGAAGCTGGAGCCTGATTTCAGGTGAAATCTTCAGCAGTGTTGGGCATCACTCAGTAATTGTATGAAGTCTTGGAGGCAGAGTCAGTGAAGTAGTTATGGATCAGAGCCACTCCCCAGTGTCCCGCTGATTTTCAGTAGATGGCTGCCTTATAGCCTGCTCTTAAGAGATGCTCCCTTTCCTTTCCTTTCCTTCCAGATACCTGTATTTTTATAAGCACACAGTGGACCTGCTGATAGAGCATGGAATTGTTTGCACTGGAGAGGTGCCTCTTCCTGAGGTCTCCACAGCTATTTCCCATTTCTGGCAAGAGCTTTCTGAAGAGAGCAGGGACAGCATCTTGCAGTACTGTAGCCAGAGAGATTTCTTCATGGATCCCAAGGCTGTTTGCCCAGAGCCTGCTTGCACTGAAGGTAGTGTGAGGGACAGCGGAGGTAACAGTGAGGAAGCCAGTGGTTCCTCAGTCTCCACGCCAGAGGAAGTAAGTGCTCAGCAACATTCATAGTCTGCCTCTGAAACTCCAAGCCTTCAGAAGCCAATTGGCTCTGCAGCTTTTAATTGCAAACATAGGGTAGTTGTAACTAAGCTTTCCCAAGACCACATGAATGTATACATGGAGACAATAAGCAGTCTTTGAGTAAATGTCTGCAGCAAAATTTATCTTGGTAAGATACCTAGCAAGGTAAGATAGTAAGATAGAAGATACCTAGCAAGCTGCAGTAGTGCAGTGTAGTAATCCTGCTGGTCTCCACTGACTTGCGGAGTTTCTGTGCCAAGTTACAGTTAAATTTGCTCGTACCTTGCTCCAGGGACAGGAAGCAAGAACAAGAATTATACAGTTACTGTGCTCTGCAGACTCTCCAAAGAGCACAGATTATCTAAATCCAGAAGGGATACCTAGTTTGCCAAAGCCTGCTGTGTTTTGGGTTGGGTGGGGTTTTTTCATCAAAGCACTTGGTAGCAAAGAGAAAGTATTTTTAGACCAGTCCCAGTGGTACAGGGCCAATGACTGCCTGTACCATGCACTTCTGCAGAGCAGAAGTCAGTGACTGAATAGACCAGGGCATTTATTAATAAGAGATTGATTAAAGAACAGCCAACTCTATAAATGGTTCCTGGAGCACTGATTGCTGAAGGAACTAGCTGCTCAAAGAGGTATGTGTAATTTCATTAGCTGCAAGAAAGGGACAGATGTTTACCTTTAGCATATAAGTAAATTGCATTGACAAGTTCTTTTTGGGTCACAGGACACAGCTCATACTGCTCGTCACCTTAGGAAATGTCATGGGAATGTTCCACGTACGGTACTTTTCTGGCACAGAAAGTGTGTGAACTGCATTATGGCAGAGTGAACTAATGAGTTTAGTGGTCTGGCACAAGGAGCATCCAAACTCCTTTGTAAACTGGAATTTGGAGAAACTGGCTGGGGGAGGTCCACAGTCAAGTCTCTAAAGCACCGACACAATTTGTGGGTTTTACTGATTTTCTGGGAAATGTAATGTGAAGCCTAATTCCTAGAGGTTGAAACACAGGCTTAAGGGAGTGGAATGACCTTGTGTTCCCAGCCATGAAATACAGTTATTCCACATTATTCCTGTCTCCACAAAACCTCTTGGTTTACTCTAGCTGCAAACATACCTGTTAAATGTAAAGAAAGAGTATCATGCTTTTAAAGACTTCATTATTAAAAGTTATGCTGTGGGTAAAACTTTTAGGTGGCTGGATATGCTGACATCTGAAGTGATTTCTCTGCTAGGTGATGTTTGAAGATGCGTTTGATGTTGCTGCTGGTTTCCTCGACAGAAGCAAGACTCAGGGCATGTCCAGCCAGAGGTAAATTACAAACTGCCCCCTTTTGGCAGACACAGTACGTTAATAGCTCACTTCAGTACTCCACGGCAAGTACTCTGTGGAGTAAGACAATAGTCCAGCTCTCTTTTTTAATAAATGGTCAGAGTAGCAGCCTCCAGCAACTGTGCTCACAATAATACTTCCTTTTCAGGTGTAAAAGTGAAATTACTAATGGTCATTTACAGCAGAATCAGTTAGAATCACTTATTAAGAGCAGCCCATCACTTCAGGACAACTGAGGTCCTTCTGATTTTCTTGGCTACTCTGCACAGCTTTCTGTCTTTTCAATTTACAATACTCATAATATTTTCCTTTTCTCTCTGTCACTTATCAGGCCTGTGAGGACCAAGAGGCATTCCATGGATGAATCAGCTAATCATAAACTGTACTCTCATTTAATGAGACAGAAATGATAATTTGTCAACATTTTCTCCCTTGTCTTTTTCAAGTACTCTAATTCAGTCACGTGGAGGCGATCAGGGTAAAGTGTGGTTGACCTGAACAGTAATACCAAAGAAACACAGGACCTGTTAAATAACACCTCTTTCCTCTTCAGTTCAGATGAGTTACCTGGAAGAGAACATGTCAAATACAAAGCTGGCACTGCCTTTGATTTTTCCCAGTAGACCAAAGAACAAAAAGGGTTGTTTTCCTCAAGAGGAAAATCACATTATGATTTCTCTTTTATGTATTCTTTCTGCTTAGTCTTTGTTAGGATTGTTTCTCTTTGCAAGTAGTGTTTTTAATATGTGGGGTTTTAATCCCACTTTCTACTTACTTTTCAACATTTAGAGTAATCTTTAATGTGACTTTCTTTCTTTTGCCACCATTCCAGGTTGCACTTTCAGAAGAGAATGAATTAAAATAAGGTTGTTTTGGCTGTTGATCAGAATATACTTGAATGGATGAAAAAGCTTAACAAATATTTATTTATTAAATAGTATTTATGAGGTCATAATTTCCATTTGCTTTTAAAATAAGATTAAGTATTTCTTAGTACTGCAGAGTATTACAATAATCTTTACAGTCTGTTTTAGGTCCCAAATCAGTTTAGTATTTCAGTAGTCAACATTTATTGTTTTCTCTTCTTGCCTATTGTTCTGCACCTTGTAATTCTGGACAGAGGTGTGATGGCAGAACTTTGTAAAATCCCAGGAAGAATGCAGAGGTGAGGTCCAGAATGAAAAGCTTATTTTTGTGCCACAGTTACCTGAGAACAAACCTGCCAGTTACAGCTAACATGTCATTACATGAACACAGGTTACTGCACTCACTCAAAAACTTTACAGAAGAAGTCAAAGCTGTTCCTCTGAACAACCCTACCAAATACACTCCCAAATAACCATTGCAGCTGTCTGTTTTAATGGATATTTACTTTTCCCCAAAACAGTGTTACTGTAGCTGTCATGTATCAGTGGATCTCCTTGTTGTGACACCAGTTGCTTGTATTTCTTTTCTCTGTTCTTATACATCTGCCTTGCACTTGGCAAACAGTATCTCATCAATACATCCATCACCACTCCTCCCGGTCTTGCTTGGCTGTTTTCTTTATTATCAGAACCATCTCGAAAACAATTTGAATTTTTTATAAATTTATAAGTAAAATATGGAGGAGAGAAAGTAAGGAGAAGGGAACAGGAAATTAAATACAGTATCTGATTCCATTTTCAGTTCAGCATTTGCAAGCTGCACTTCTGAAAATCCAGAGGATCACCAGAGACTCTATCTGCAGGTCACTGACTTCCTAAAACACCTCTTCTTTGCTAATACACAGTTTTGCCAGGTAAGCCTTGCCAAAGGATTCCTTAAAGAAGGAGCAGTGTATTTCAGGAGCAATGTCAGAAAGGGATTTTTGTATTCAATGCTTCTGATCATATTGTCCAGAATGATTACAAATAAGAACTTGGGGTTCATAATTTCAGATGTGTCATTCCAAAATGCCAGTAGGATTGCCTTTGTAAGAGGCAAACTGAGTGAATACTGCTTTGAATATTATTCAAAATGGCAAATGACGTAAGGAATTTAAAAATTTTTTTATTATTATCCTTTGCATGAAAGTTCCTTGTGGAAAAGCTTGAGTGATCTCCTCTGAGCAGGTAAAGCTCACTTTCCAGTTCTCCATCAACCCCCAGCTGCTTCATTCTGAGCTCAGTAGAACCACCTTCTGCTTGTCTGGGTGCCAGGTTCCCTGCCCTGAGCCCTCCACTGGCAGGTCCTAGAAGCAGGATACTCGTGTTCTTGAAAGAGCTGATGAAAAGGTCCTGAGCTTCCTCTTAACCTCAGCCTACTGTTGCAAGTTTGCTGAGCCAGAAGTCTTTGTGCTTGCATTGTTTGTCCTCCCCTTCTTATCTCCCTGCCAAGGAGGTGGCTCAGAGCTTGCCTGTGGGTGAAGAACAGAAAGGGAGATACCCCTCAGGCAGAGGTTTGGTTCAGTCAGTGGTACCTCCACAGCAGCCACTGGTTTGCTGGTTTCTATTGCCTAGCTCCTAGCTCCCACCTGTCTCTAGTACTTGAACAGATGCTCCTTTGAAGGAAAATAGGTTTGTGGCGAGGGGTAGTTGTGACAGAAAACAAAGCAGAAACTAGTGTTGCACCACTGTCTGAATCTATCACATAGAAACTGCTGCATGCCATTTGGCTCCCCCGTCTTGGAGACAGCACTAAAGGAGGTGCAGAGAATGGCAGCAAGCACAGGCAAAGGCATTAAATAGAAACTGTTAAGAGTAGGACTTTTCTAAAAAAAAGACTGAGGGGTACTGCAAGACGATTTTATTCCTACATGGTGTGGATTTGGTACACAGAATGATTACTCATTGTGTCTAACACCAGAAGAACTAGAAAGCACTAAATAAAATGAAAAAACAACATATTAAAGATATTTGCATGTACAAATTACCATATTTAAACTCCAGGGTCATCAATCCATGGGCAATTACTAAATCTGAAGGTGCAGATTCATTTTCCAGTACAGGAGGACCTCACAGCACAGTTTGCTATAATGTAGGAGCATTTATTGTAAAACTGAGCACACTGTGTGCCCAATTCTTGCACTTTTTTCTAAAGTTCACCTGCTGACTGTTGTCAGAGACCAGGCACTGATCTACAGAGCCCTTTGGTCTGTGAATAGCTATGTTCTATGTAAGAGCGGAGCTCTTCTTGTGTTTATGTAAATGACCATGAACTGAGCAGGCCTAGAAAAGAAAGAAAATCTTTAGGCAAGATATAGCATTTTATGGTTTTAAATTTCTTTTGTGAGTGTCAGGCCTGGCATGGTCTCATCTTTTCCTTCTGCTTGGAGCTGCCTCGTTATATGTGAGCCCAAGTCCATCTCCCAGCTCCCAGATGAGGTGGTATGGGAAGAGGTAGTGTCTCTCTCAAGCTTTAAAGAGGCACATTTAAAACAAGACTAGGAGAATGGCAGTGATGGGAAGAAAAGCAGCAAAAGAACCCAAAGTACTGCAAATTGGCAGTTGAGTGTACTGTGTGGATCCAAAAGGAAATAAAAAGCTGCACACATTTGTTTTACACAGGAACTTTTAGTTGTCTGTGATAAGACAATAAAAAGGGAGTTTGAGCAGAAATCACCCAGGCTAGATAATGTGAAGGTCACAATCTGTTTTGATTTAGAGTGCAGTACTGCACATCTAGACAGTGCTGCCAAGAGGCAAAAAAAAAGCCAAAAGAAAATATGACTGACAAGATATTTTTTGTTTTGAGAGCAGAAATTCGGATCCATCTCAAAGCAAACAGATTGAGACAGTTATGAAAGTGGTTGCAGAGCAGGGATAGAAGATGTTCCAGCTAGCTTGAAACACACCAACTCAGGCAGCAGCAGAGAGATCAGTATAGGCTACTCACCTTACCCCAGAAATTGGGCTGCTCAGAGCATCAGAGACTCCTGGACTTGACAGGGAAAGGAACCCGTCCTGCTTACCTTATGGGTATGACTGAACCTCTGCAGACCATTCCCCTTCCCTTGACGTGGTACCTGTGCTGGTGCTATGCTAGCACAGGAGTTTGGGAAGTGTTGGGATAATTATCCCAAGGATAAAGCAGTGTCCCAGGACACTGTGCACACGCCTTGTAGAAGATACAGAGGTGGGCAGCAAGTACAGTAAGTACCAAGGTAAGTCGTGTGATGTGCACCTGACTGAAATACAAAAGGCAGCCCATGGTCTCCTTTCCTTTCATCTGCAGAGCTGATGAGGTGATGGATTTCATTGCTGGTCATTCATGCCAGTGCCATGTTCTGTCATTTCTGGTTAACTGTCCAGGTACAAACTGCAACTACTGCTGTTGGATTGTGGATGGTCCCTGTTTCATAGTCACAGAGCTACTGAGCACAGCTCCTCTTGAGCTGCTGCCCTGGCTCTCAAGGCTGCCAATGGCATGCCCCTCACTGGAATAAAAAGCTTCAGAAAAACTCACGCAAGAGGAGGGGAGAAATGATTTGGACAAGGAAAGGGAGAGCTCTTAAAAAGGCAGTGACCCCAAAATGAGAACAGGAGCATGCTTCTATGGTACCTGATAAAGAAATATTTCTGAGCATGAGATTAGTTAAGCAATCTTGTAATTTTTCAAGAGCTGTTGTCTTAAGGTCACATCATAAGAGAAGCTTAGCAGCAAAGGCAGTAAAGGATTCATTTAGACTGAGATCCAAAGTTTTTACCTCAATGAAACTCAATGAGGTTTTTTTCCTAAATAGTGCTGAGCACCTTTGTGTCTTCAAAGGCACACTTTCTTTTGAAATCATGGATTTTAGATGAGTCACTTAACAAGCAAGTGGTATTTAGTGCTCCTTAAGCTATACATTTTTAAACAGCACCTATTTTTAAAAGCAGTATTTCACTGAAGAGTCTTGCATCAATGCGGAAGGTGGACTAGATGGACTGCAGGCACGAACACTTTCACCTTCTAAACTTGGATTTCTCAAGAGCCACTTACTCTCTCTAAACTGGTGAAAGAGAAGACCGTTTCCTTCTATTGCTAAAAGTGGAACAAAGCCTGAAGTTGGTAGAAGTTAAGGCCTCAAGGAAGCTCTCATACCTTCATAGCCTGTTTTGTGACATCCTTGCTACCACAGTCAGTTACATCTGTCTAGATGATGTAAATAGACACAGGGTGGAGCCATGTGGTTTTAGAAGGAAACTGGCAGAAAATTTGAGCCATTCTTCATCAGGCACCTCAGGCACTTACCAAATGCTGGTGGTTGATTCAGAGAGGAGGGAGGGCTCATGGTGCATTTGCTGGCACATCAGCTCTTGACCAACTCACTGCGTATTTGAAATTCAATGAACTCCTCTGTTTTTTAATCCTGCTTGACTTTGGGGGGGCTTTCAGGAAGAAGATCTTCACTATGATCATGAGACCGTGATGCTGCGGTGCACTGAGACCTTCGATGATGAAGATTTCTAAACAGTATCTCCACTATGTTTTGCCAAGCACTGCCAGGTACACCGGGCACATGAGGAAGCTTCACCTCTTTCAGCGAGCTACCTCTCTAAGCAGAGTGTGGAGACACTGTGTTGAACTGGTTTGTTACCATTGACTTCTCCTTCCCTCATTAGTACTTCTTGATATATCAGTTGAGTAATTTATACTTTTTAAAGGTTTCAAAGGTCTTAGATATTTATTAATAAATGTTTTTACCCATTGCTATTTAATGTTTAGCCTCACTTCACAGAGAAACTGGGGCATGTACAGTTAAGTGACCTTGCCTAGCATAAGCTGTGGGAAGAGCAGCCGGGAGGCCAGATCAGTGGCAGTCTGCACACTCCCATAGGATGCAGGTCTCAAACTGCAACCTGCAAAAATCACCTCCTGGCAGTGATTACTTTTCTGGTGCAATTTTTCATCTTGGGCTGACAAGGAAAGAGAGATTTTCTCACAGAGAGTGGGATGAGGCTCTTCGATCTCTTTATGAGGACAGCAGCAGTGAGCACCCACTCCCCAGTCACCCAGAAAAGTGCAGGCACAATAATACACTTTGGATTGTTTACTTTTGTGAAGTGTGTAAAGCCAAGTGATCAGCCCTGTGCTCTTCTTCCACATCTAATTCTTGGATGAGTAGAGATGCTCAGATAGTGTCTTGGAATTAAAAGTGCTGTGAAATTGAATAAAGTCCTTCACATCTCTGAGTTATCATTAAAGGCTCTCTGCAGACTTGAACAAACTGTGTTCTGATAGTGTTGTTGAGGTCATGCTACCAGCCATCACAAACAGAAAGGATGGAAGTTTTATTTTAAAACCTAAACTAAAGCTGGCATGCCTAGGTATCCATCTTCAGCAGCCAGCTTTCAGACTGAATCCAAGAGGCCTGGACTGTGGCCCAGCATTGTCCTGGTGCATAAAAGCACGATACATTCAGGCAAAAACACGTGGAGCTGAGTACCAAAGTACAAGGGAAAAATAAACACTACAGAGCCCTTTCTGTGGGTGAGGCTGTGGTAGCACTCCCAGATGAATGTTTGCCAGGCTGCTGTGTTTGAAAGTGGGGGTGCAGGGGTCTTGTTTGGGTTTAAGAGCTCTTCAGAGTTCTCCAGGGTGCAGCCTTGCCATTCCCTGGCCTTTCCAGTGTGCGTCATTTATACATGCTGGCATTGGTTTGAGGTAATGACATTAAGGAGAAGATGAAGAACACATTACTTTGGTTCTGCCTCTTGTATGATCATAGTTCACAAGAGTGCAGGCCTGCAAGGACCACGGGAACAGGGTTTCCTCTCCTGCACAGCCAACTTTACACAGACAATGGCTGTTCTGCACTGGTGTGTGTGACGCCTGCTCTGCCTTGGCAGGGAAGCAGCTTTAATTCCTGAGCATGTGACTGTTAGGTGTGCACAGGTCCCACACTGAGCAGCACTCAGTGGTCGTTCTGATGAAAACATTTCATGAAAAAATCTGGAAATATGTAGGCTGGCAGGCTACTGGGGCAGTGCAGTGGAAACGGGTTGGAGGCAGAAAGGCAGCAGGGATGGAGCAGTGGGAAACATGGACACATGCATGCACATGGACAGTGCAGCCATGATAGGGGTTTGGGCAGACCTAGCTGAACAGGACTCAGTACGTGACAGCTGTGCTGCAGGGTAGCAGCCTCTAACTTTACAACACAGTGAGCCTAACAAAAGGCAATCCTACTGCTCAGGTCACATCTTCTTGTGACAAAGGTATGAAAATGAGCCTCTGATTAGCTGCTCTAGTGCCAGTGCACCTAGGTACAAGCAAATCCCCATCACCATGTCCCACCAGAACAGCAGGAACATCTGGACTTGCCAATTAGCTGTCTGCCTCTGCGAAGCCACAAGCAGAGTGACCCCACACCTGGCTGACTTCAGTGAGTCTTGCTGCACTCAGGACTCAGTAGCGTGAAAGGGAAATACAGCTGACAGGTAGTTAGTTGGCTGTGCTCCAAGCGATCTGGAACAGCCCTCAAATGTTCAGTTTTAGCCTTGAGGATCCTCTGATTTTCATCTTCTCATTAAGTAGCAAGTAAACAGAAACTGTGTTGCTGCAGAGCAAAGCCAAAGCTGTTTCCAAATCTCAAGTGGCCACATGCAGCTGGGAGAAGTGGTGGCCCTGCAGACTAACCCCTGCCTACATAATTTTAAAATTTGGAATTGCCCCCCTGAGGCAAATAAAAGGGTATTTAATAAATAGATAACGAACATCAAAGGGGGAATTTTAAAGGGCATTTAGGAGCCTGAGATGGACATAGGGATGTAAACAACTTCAGAAAATCTGCCTTCTAAGCCTTAGCAACAGCAGACACAGCTGCCCCAGACCAGCATGCCACCCCCCACCGCTGTCTGTGCCTCCAGAGCCATAGGATGTGTTGGGCAAGAAGCTTCCTCTGGGAGCTGGGACCCCTCATGCCAGGATCTGTAAAGTCATGCCCAGCTCCACTCTAGGGGCCTTGCAAGCCAAATATGAGATGGTGACACACAGCAAGGTGCTGGGAGTGCAAGATGACAGCAAAACAGATGAGCAATGTTCTCCAGCCTTGGGGTGGGGAACAAAAAGCCAGTTCTAGATGATTTTTGTAGTAAACCTGTGCCAATGTTTTGGGGTTTTTTTTAACAGAACTAAAGCAAATGTAAACCTCTGGCACTTGCCAGCATCCTAGCGTCTTATGAGGAGAAGGGAAAGGATATGGCTGCAGCATCCACGGAGCTATTGGTGTGACTTGTGAGAGAAGCCTGGGAGCATAGGCTGGCTCTAAATGGATTTGGAGACATAGTCAAGGTTGGGGATGATGAAGATACCAGAGCTGAGATGCCTGGGACTGGTCCTATCTAAAATCTGTCATGGTAGAGGCAGGGTCAGATATACTTCAAGTACAAATCATTTTCTTTTCTCTCAAAGACATAACGCCACAATCATCAATAGAGGCATTCCAGTCTGCCCATAACACCAAACTATTTATACCATAATGTTTCTTCCTTTAAGATTCAAACACTCACACAATTGATCTATTCAGGCTTCATTCCCACACAAAGCAAAAAACCCCAGTATATCCCTTACCAATAAACAAGCCACCTACTGCTACAGCTGTGGTATGGGACCAAGGAACAGGGCTGCAATATGTCTGTCATAGAAACCCACCAGTTTTGTTCTACCTTGAGACAAGACAGCAAAAGGGCCATCGTATCTTGGCCTTCAGCTGTCCAATGGAGGGTACAGAAAAGTAGGGTCAGATTCTTCTCAGAGAAGAACAGTGAAAGGACAAGAGGCAACAGACAAGAGGTGAAGCATTAGGAATTCCAGTTAGACACAAGGAAAACCACTTTACACCATGGGGGGTGGGCAGACCTGGAAGAGGCTGCCCAAAAAGGCCATGGCTCTCCATCCATAGCTCAATGGGACACAGTCCTCTGCAACCTGGCCTAACAGGACCATCTCTGACCAGGGCCTGGCCCAGATAACCTCCAGAGGTCCCTTCCAACCTGAGAAATACCATTACAGTGTACATTTTATTTATTATACTTACAAAAAAGGAAGTATAAATCTCAATGAAGGAAACACAAGCTTATGCTACAGCAACAATGTTATTACACACCACCAGAAACCAGGACCACGTGTGATCACACTGCATGTGGCCATACAGATTGAGGCTGTTTCTGCTAATAGGGAATAGGAGCAATAATCTGCACACCTGTTTTCCAGAGAAGTGCTTGTCACCCCACCAGACCAAACAGGTACAGCAAGGGTACACAGGACATAGCAGTAGCATAGGGATGTGCAAGATTGTGAGCAGAAATGTTTTCTCCTTTATATTTGATGAGGATTCCTTCATCTTTGTAGGGTTGGCTGCCCTACAGGAAACTGGCTTGCCTGAGACTCCTCCCAGCACTCCAGGTGGGATACATTTCAGTGAAGCTGGGTTTTTCTGTTAGGTCAAGAACCTAAGTAAGGTCTCCAGAGCCCTTTGTGGTCTAAGGCAGAAGAGACAGGTTCAGAAGAAAATCCATCCCATTAACTTGAAATGCCTGTCTTACAATAACATTCATTTGGCTGACTAAATTATGGGAATATGGAATGAGATGAATCATGACCCAGAGGTGCCTGCTCCTTCCCCTTGGCTAGGATGAGGTATAAAACATGAGGTGAGAGGTGAGTGTTGTTTTAAGGTGCTGGGGATTAACCCCGGCCCAAGGGATGCCTGAGAGTAGCACAGGGCCCATATCAGGGATGCCTTCTCCATTGGCTCCTTAGGGTGCCCAAGGGTCAGTGCAAGGAAGGAAACAGAACATCTTTCCTAGGCATTTCTTGGGCTTTGGTGTCCCCCGAAGAGGGACTAGGTTCTTCCTAGAAGTGGGCAGGCAGGAAGAGAGAAGAAAAATTGACTTCCTCAAGGTCACCAGTGGTACAGTGGGCAGAGCTGGGAACAGGAAGACATTATCCTTCTCCTGTTCCCCCCTCTAACAGCTGCCAGCTCATGCTCAGATGATGGGGGCTGCAGACACAGTTTCAGACCTCTGAGATGAGTTCACTTGCAGGCCAGGTGCTTATATCCTTGTATCAGCACCAATCTCAGAGTTTCTTTCTAAGCTTGCTTTAACACTGTTTTTCTGTCCAACAGCCTTCAGTTCATCCATTCTCTTGTCAGGAGAAAGTCTTTTGGGGCAAGCAGGGAGATAGCGAAACCAAGAGACGTTGCAGTATTTGGTGCCTATGCCGAAGGGAAGATCATAGACCTTGGAAACAAGCTGAGAGCTCTCCATCCCTCCCTCGTGGCTTTGCTTCCATGCCAGGAGCCCCCGCTCCTCCTGTGTTCCTGCAACAGCAAAAGGGAGATTGTGGGGTTTAGAACAGTAGGTGTTCAAGCACAGGGCTGCTTTGTGTGCCTCACACCCACTGCTCAAATCCCAGCAGACCCAGCACAAAATACAAATCCCTTCTACTTAAACCCTTCTAGCTCCAAAGGTCTTTACAAATAGTCACTAATGAGCTTCCAGACAATACCCCTTTTCCTGCAACAGCTTCCAGATAAGCAGTCTTCTCCACTGCTTTCCATGGGAATGATAGATACCAAGACAAGTTTTCACCTGCCACGGGGGATCCAAGAACTGTTCAAAGGGGAGGTTCATACAGTGCTGGGAAAGCAAGGCTGGATGTTAACTGCCCAGACACTTCAGAGTGCATTTAGCTAGCAATTACTAGTCAGTCACAGGTATTTACCCTAGCCAAAGGAATTCCTAAGTGCCTGTAACTGCTGTGGCAGCAAAGTCCCTCTTAGGAAAGGGAATGAGCACACCTGTAAATTCTGCCCAGAGGAACTGAAGATTGAGGGCTACAGGAAAATTAATGAGCCAAAGGGAGATTGGCTTTCCGAGAAGCCTCAGACAGTAACAGAATCTGGTTAACAGTGTCCTTCCTTCCTGTTCTTTTCCTGTAGCAGAAGGGAGGGTTCCCTCTCCTATTCTTGTGCCCTCCCTCCCCATGCTCAATGAAAATCCAAGGCTCTTTGCTGCCTGTGGGGGCCAGCTGCAGGTGGCCTGTCTTTGGTCACCAGCCTTTCCTACTGGTTTCCACTCCTGTGGCTTTAGTTCAGCCTCAGTTTTAGCAGCTCCCCTAAGGAGGCACATGTTGGCTCCTTCCACTTCAGAGGGCTTTCCTCTCTCCTTTTAACTAGCAACATGGTTCTAGGCTGGCATTTTCCCTGAAAGACATATTTGCCAAATAAACCTTTTCCTCAGCCTGGGATGTTCCTGACAAATTATTCAGTTTTTAATAAGCTGCTGTTTTCCAGCCAGAGACCATTTCAGTGATGTCTCCTGTTCCTCACCCCTCTCTGGGAGGAGTGCAGTCACATGGTGTTTCATGGTTGCTAGCACAACTCCTATCCATAGAACAGGAGTCATGAAGACAAAAAATGCCAGGGAAAAAACCCTAGGACAGGCATAAACTAGCAGCTCATTTCAGCAAATCCTACCTGGAATGGTGTTATCCAGGATAAAGCCCAGAAGTCCACCAACAAACATGCCAGTGGTGAGAAGCACCAGGATCACTTGGTCAAGCTGGATGATTCCTAGCAGAAAAATAAAGCTTTAGATAGTGGTGCAGGGAGACACAAGTTTTATCAGCAACATTCCCAGTGCCAAGAGGCTGCAAGCTGCATGCTTGCTTGGACTAGACTTGCAAATCCCAAAGCAGAGCGTAAGATTTGGCAGTGGAAGGGAAAATGATCTCGCAGCCAATTTCAGACCTACAGTTTTATTCTACAGGATTATTCACAGACCCACAGTGGGCAGGAGATGACTCATAAATACATTAAGAGCCTGTTAACAGTGCAGACCACAGCACTGTCTGAGAAAAAGCCACCTTCTGCTCCAAACACATGCTGCACCTCCACAACATAACACCTAACAGTTCCCTACAGGAGCATGAGCTTCAGTTCCCGAAGAAATATGGGTATATTTAGCATGGGATTGCACCACAAGCTCATCAGGTGTGATGTTTCCCCTTGAGGGCTAAGGGCCATGAGCAAAGCCCAGTGGCACTGAGCATCTGATAGACCATCTATAGAGCTCTTTAATCCCAGCTCACCACATAGACTTTGAGAGAGGACACTCTGGCCTTTGTGATGAAGACATTAATCATACAAGACATAGTGAAGGGGCAGATGTTGGAGAACTGGAAATTTCAATAAAGTGAACTTGATGGAATTTAGTAGAGGAGTATGCTCTTGTGTTTTGGAAGTCCGGCATTTTATTGTGTAGGAGCACATAAGAAAGCCTCATTCATCAAGAACCTTGACCAAGATTCAGCCCTGGAGTATTCTCTTGCCCCACCCCAGGAATGTGTCCCAGGGAAGTGCTCTGCAATCCTTAGCCCAAGAAGAATCTGCTGAGGTGCAGTCACTGACCAAAAGCAGATTTCTGCATCAGAGCTCTGCATCAAAGCAAAAGACAAAAACAGCCCTCACAGAAAGAAACAGGCAAAGCACAGGTTTCAATGTTTTATCAGGAAAAACTGTTTTAAAAGACTTCTCTGGATCAGCCTTTCCTTAAGTTTTATACTACAGAAAATGCTTCTGATGTCAAAGCCCGTGGCACTGAGCATCTGATAGACCATCTATAGAGCTCTTTAATCAGCCCACCCAGCTCACCACATAGACTTTGAGAGAGGACACTCTGGCCTTTGTGATGAAGACATTAATCATACAAGACATAGTGAAGGGGCAGATGTTGGAGAACTGGAAATTTCAATAAAGTGAACTTGATGGAATTTAGTAGAGGAGCATGCTCTTGTGTTTTGGAAGTCCGGCATTTTATTGTGTAGGAGCACATAAGAAAGCCTCATTCATCAAGAACCTTGACCAAGATTCAGCCCTGGAGTATTCTCTTGCCCCACCCCAGGAATGTGTCCCAGGGAAGTGCTCTGCAATCCTTAGCCCAAGAAGAATCTGCTGAGGTGCAGTCACTGACCAAAAGCAGATTTCTGCATCAGAGCTCTGCATCAAAGCAAAAGACAAAAACAGCCCTCACAGAAAGAAACAGGCAAAGCACAGGTTTCAATGTTTTATCAGGAAAAACTGTTTTAAAAGACTTCTCTGGATCAGCCTTTCCTTAAGTTTTATACTACAGAAAATGCTTCTGATGTCACTTCTTACCTGTTTCCAGCAGTGTGCTATTTTTGCTTGCCCAGTTGGGAATTGTGAGGCCAGCAAATACAGAAAATCCAAAGATAAAGATGTTTCTTGAGGAGTTCATATCTGTGTACTGCACAGAGAAATTTCATACATTACCATGCATAAAATTGTGGATTACTGTTGTGTTCATGTGACATGGTGGGATGGAAACACTGCAATCAGGAGTGGACCCAGCCCTGGTGCTGCTGGGGCATTTGTGATCCTGCAGTCCCCAGTGCCAGCCAGCCCTGCCCTAACCAGGGAGCCCTCTGCAATTTAGCCCCTCTGGGTACAGCACCTTATCTTTACCTGAGGAATTGCCAACATAAATATTGTGGTTATAGCTGGCACAGTCTGGTAAGAATCTGACTTGAAACTGTGGGTCCTGTGTGCAGTTTTGGGCACCACAATATAAGATATAAAGCTATTAGAGAGTGTCCAAAGGAGGGCCACAAGGACAGTGAAGGGCCTTGAGGGGAAGCCGTATGGGGTCACTTGGCCTGGAGGAAACTGAGGAGAGACCTCACTGCAGTCTGCAGCCTCCTCATGAGGGGAAGAGGAGGGGCAAGTACTGATCTCTTCACTCTCATGACCTGTGACAGCAAACAGCATGAAGCTGAGTCAAGGGAGGCTTAGGTTGGATATTAGGAAAAAACTTTTCACCCAGAGGGTGGTTTGGCACTGGAACAGGCTCCCCAGGGCAGTGGTCACAGCACCAGCCTGACAGAGTTCAAGAAGTGTTTGAACAATGTTCTCAGGCACAGGGTGTGACTCTTGGGGTGTCCTGCTTAGGCCCAGGAGTTGGACTCAGCATATTCTCTGTTTCAATGAAATTAAGTCCCCTTCAGCACGGATGAAAACGTGCTCACACAGCTGTTACCTGTAAATTGGAAATCCCCACTGCTGTGATAACTCCGAACATCACAAGGAACATGCCTCCAATCACAGGGGTAGGAATGCTGGCAAGTATTGCCCCAATTTTCCCAAAGACGCCGCTCAGGAGCATGGCACAGGCACCAGCAATGATCACCATTCGACTCCCTACCTGGGGCAAGAGGAAGAGGAGGCAAGTCACGCACCAACCAGCAGAGAAAGGTGAGGGGTGGCAGGCTCCAGCGCCAACCTGTCAGGCAGGGGTTGCAGCTCTGGCCCTAGCACTCCATGGCATGTTCAGGAACAGGTTTGGATGAAGCTGCTGGTGGGCTGGGATGCTGACACTGAATGGGAAGCATCAGTATTTGTGCACCATAAATATTTACAATGAAAGGCACTCTGAGAGCACCATACCTATTTACTCAGTGTTATCCTCTCTCTTACTGTTGACAGGACTTCAGCAGTTTGCTATTAAACTGAAATTAAAAAGTTAAATTAAGAGCACAGTAATCCCCACTTGTTCTTGCTTGTTCTTGCTCTAGCCTACAAATATCTTGGCATATATACAAGCCTGGCACTGCAACCCCCCAGTCAATTCACTAGACTATTCTTCCACCAGCATTTAGATTGTCATCTAAAAGTGGCCTTCAATGAGGTATCCCACAATGATCCCTCCATTCCTTGGAGACCAAGATTTTGGAGACCTGAGCTGGCTGGCTGATCCATCCTTATGTCTGGGATCTGATAGATTCTTTCTATGGTCCAGAAATAAGAAGTGAGGAAGTCTCTCGGTCTGTCTGAACTGGAACACTATCTCATCACCCATCTATCTTCAGTAAAACCATTTTTTTCCTCATTTTTCCCCTAGGAAGAGTCAGGGTGGCCTTTTCTTGGTTGAGCACTACAACAAAGATGGGATGAAGCACCAAGCCATGCCCTTCATTCATATCCATTACCTGTACGTAACTGTTTCCTATATGATTAGGAAAGAAAAAGAGTATCTGCCAAACAAAGGGTTGAAAGAGACGTTTATATGGAAAGTGAAAAGAAAAGCAGCAATATTTGTTAAACTTCCAATTCAAGATACACCTTGCCCACACCAAAACTTGGACTGCCTAAACAATCATGCTAAACTTGCAGCATTTGTGTCGGGGAAACTCTGTAATCTTCTGCAAACATTTTATAATTCAATTAAATATTTTAATCCCTCCTTTTAAATATCTGAAGAATGTCTAATTACGGGACAAGCTTCCTGTGAATGCTTTCAACAAAAACATTCTCAGTTAACTAGTAGTGCCTCTTTTAAAATATTTCTTAAGCACGTCCCTTTAAAATATTTTAAGTCTTTCTTGATTGTGAAAGATAAATTAAGATTTGGTGTGGAGTTTCAAAAGCATGCATTGCCTTCAGGTGGGCTTTTTATATTCTTTGGCTTAAAACCTTGGGACACTATTACCATCTAAATGTTAATTAATAAAAGCCAACAGATCTATTTGTTCCAGGATTAGAACAAAGATTCAGATTCTCAATTTGCTAAAATGTTGAATTACCATGTATATGGAGTTGGCTTTAAAGGAAAAAGACCTAATCCAGTGATAGCACTGAGACCATCTTCTGCTAAAACCACTAGTTTAGAGTTTGTTTCAACTATGACAGGAAAACAATAAAATCAGTTCTCTTTCTTAAGGTTGAAGAATCTGCAGGGTTCTCCACAATATGTGGCGATTCTGAGGCCTTTATCTCTCTAAAATCCTCCTTTTCTTGGAAAGGAGTGCTCAGTACTGGCATACTGGGTCTGATCAAGCAGTTTAAATATTGGTGCCTGGTGCCATGTAAGATGTTGCATCTTGGCAGCTTCTAGCAGCTTCTCCTTGACTTATCTGTTAGTCCCTGTTATGTATCTGAGATCTCCAAAGACTCCTCAGCTGGTGCTGGACATCTCTGTTTAAGAAGAGGAAACAAGTCCCTTGTGTTTCCATTTGTCATGGAAAAACATGTTTCCCACATAAAAAAGAAATTAAATCTGCCTTGTGCTCTCAGCACCCCCATATGTCCCAACCAGAGTGTTCACACTGATTTAAATTGACTGAGATGACACTCATTTTCAGGTCATTTAAGTGTGGACAGAGTGAGCAGAAGTGGGATCCAAGGGAAATATCTGTCCTGAATTGGGAAGGATGGCATGTCCACGTGGAGCACTTAGCGTACGTTGTGAGAATACATGTCCTATAATCTGGTAATTATGAATCTGGGCAGCATCCCATACATACAGTGCAGCACACATGAGGAAAGACTTGGCTCAGGTAAATGGTTCGTATGCACAGACTTCCTAGCGACAAGGTACAAGTGGTGACAGGCTAAACTGGACTCCATGCAGACATCCAGACAGCCCTTGGTGCTTGAGGCAGCCACCTCAGCCAAACACTAACACTGCAATGTGAGAAAAATGGTTATTGTGAGTGAGGTTTATAAAATCCAGTGAAATAAGCAATATTATAGAGTGGAAGCTGTATGTTAATTCTACATTTATTTACTGACTCACAGCTCTTCTGGCATGACATTGCTTATTTGGCAATGATTTGAAAATGTTGTCCAGTTAGCAGCTAGATGTCTATCAGCCTATCCTCTGGCTGCAAAGCTTAGTGAAAATCTATGATCTGATTTTCATGCTTATCTCTGGAAATTTCTTTCCCTTATAAGAGCAATTAATACACTCGAGGAACTCACAAAACTTTATAGATACATAAAAAACCAAACCTTTGCTATCCCATTTTATAACCCCAAAGAAATAGTCTACCTTTCACATGATTGACATTCTCGGGTTATAAAAGTTGTGGAATTTGAAGCCCTATTAAATATTCTCCCTTTCACTTTCTCTTCTCTTCTCCTCTCCTTTCCCTCTCCCTCTCCTCTCCTGTCCAGGTTAGCTCAGATGTAGCATGCTCTCTTCAGCCTCACCTAGGCCAGGTGCTACGAGTGAGTGCACTAATTCCCTATGCAGACCACATGCAGAGAAAGGGAAGCATTGCCCACCTCTGTTAAGTCATTCTTAGTGCTGTTGAGCTGGCCACCAGTGTGCCAGGGCACAATTTTCCAGCGTGCCTTTCGGGAGATGGGCTAAGACCACTCTCAGGTCCAGCACACACTCATGTGCACCACTGTCCTGTACACACACCACCACAGCCGCCTGCTGCAGCGAGGCTCACCTTGGTGATGCCCAGGGCCCCCACGTTCTCGCTGTAGGATGTGGTGCCGCTGCCCGTGCCCCAGCACCCAGCCA